>NW_022060063.1:1338474-1638474 GCF_007399415.2 Gopherus evgoodei | reverse complement strand
CAGCTGCTGTACAGCACAGGCCAGAAACCTGCCCCACTAGAATTCCTGTGTGAGCTGGAGATCGCTTCGTTGGCCCTCGGACCGCGCTCAGCCCTGCGGGACTGGGCCCTCTAGGGGGCACTGAAACCAGCCACAGTTGGCTCCAGGCACATTGAATCTCCACCGAGGATGGCGTCACCTGAGCTCAGCTCCCAGCGTGCTCCCTGGGATCCCTAGACCCACACACACATGAGCCATCAGCACCACTGCCCATGGCCCAGCCCCACAACAAGAGCTGCCGCAGTGAACCTCTCTGCCTTGGTGAAGGAGCATGGGGCTGGCTGATCCAGATCAGATCACGCGTCCAGCTAGCCCTGTCTCCTGTCTCAGAGCAAGGGTTGAGAGCCCCCTGCGGGGCAGTTATCGAATGAGCTGCTCAGCTGTCCCAGATACTAAGCAGATTCCCCACTTCCTGGGAGACCTTGTAGTGGCATGGCTGGGGAGGAACCACCAGGGCTGGAGCATGTTAGAGAATCCATCTGTTTCCTTTAGGTGTCTCAATGGAGCTGAGCTTGTTTGTGAGTCTGGTCCTGATACCTGACTTTGGCTAGGAGTCCTTTTTGCCCTGCACCATGACTGGATGTTCACATGGTCCAACCCTACTAAGCACAAATCCTTGTGGCAGTGAGTTCCACATGTTAATTATGGTCTGTGCATTAAAGAATTTAATGCATAGTTTTCACCTTCATTGAGCATCACCTGGCTCTTTTGCAGGATAGGGGGGCAGAGGCACCTGAACTGTTTCTCCGTCCCCCCCATACTGCAGCTGAGGCCTCACTCCTTCTCTCTTGAGTCTCTGCCCTGGCTCTGCCCTTTCCCCTGAGCTCCTGCCCTCGCATCACCCATTTCCCCAAGGTCCTGCCCTCACACCGCCCCTTCTCCACCAGCCCCTGCCATCATGCTGCCTCTTCCTCACAAGACCCCCCTGTGATGGGTTGGACCACAGAAACCCTCCTTGGGAACTGCCAACTGATGTGCCAAGACTTCTTCTGCCCCTGCTTTCCCTGCCAGCTCGGGAGCCCAGCACCCTGTCTTCCTGAGCCAGACACACCTGTCTGCTCCAACACCAACCCAGGGTCTGAACCATGTGCCCCAAAGCTCCAGACTTAACTGAAAGCAGCTTACAGAAGTGTTCCTGCCTTTAACACTCAGATGCCCAACTCTCAATGGGGTTCAAACCCCAAATAAATCCATTTTACTCTGTATAAAGCTTACACAGGGTAAACTCAGAAATTGGTTGCCCTCTATAACACCGATAGAGAGATCTGCACGGCTGTTTGCCCGCCAGGTATTAACACATACTCTGAGTTAATTAATAAGTACAAAGAGATGTTATGAAATACAGAAAGTAGGATTTAAGTGGTTCCAAGTAGTAACAGACAGAACAAAGTGAATTACCGAGTGAAATAAAATAGAACACGCAAGTTTATGTCTAAGAAACTGAATACAAAGAAAACCTCACCAGTTCCAGTGAGCTTCCTTTTACAAACTAGTCTCCTGCTAGTCTGGGTCCAGCAATCACCCACACCCCCTGTTGTTACTGTCTTTTGTTCCCGTTCCTTTCAGGTATCATTGGGGGGGAGAGGCTGTCTCTTGAGCCAGATGAAGACAAGATGGAAGGGGCTCCCAGGGGTTTAAATAGACTTTCTTTTGTGAGTGGAGACTCCCTCCTCACTCCTATGCAAAGTCCAGCTCCAAGATGGAGTTCTGGAGTCACATGAGCAAGCTACATGTCCATGCATGACTCCGTTTTTACCAGCCAAGCCACACTCCTGGAAGGCTCAGGTGTGGATTGGCATCTTCAAGTTCATTGTTGGCTTGAGTGCTTTTTGACTGGGCACTTAATTTGCACTTTAATTTGCAGGGGCCCCCACGAGAATACAGTATTTTATAGTATTGCAACTTTTTTTTATGGAAGGGCCCCCTGAAATTGCTTTGCCCCAGGCCCCCTGAATCCTCTGGGCAGCCCTGTATTCACCTCCCTCCTAAACTAAACACCCTTGCTCCTTTCAATCTCTCTTGCCAGGGCATGCTGTCCTGACCCCTCGCCCTGTCCAACACCTGGACCGGGTCCTGCTGGGGTAGGGGAAGCAGAAACAATGCCAGGCCGGGCCCCTATGTCATCCCCTACCATTAGGCCCTGTTCCAGATCCAGTCTCTTGCTTTTTGCTCATTGTCATTACTGTTTATTAGGTGTATTACGGTAGGGCTGAGATTTCCCTGTCCCTCCCTCCACCCATTGTGCAGAGCCCACTGCCCTCCCAGGGCACTGACTTGAGCTGGGCACTGAGCCAGGCACAGTATGGAGCAGTGCCCAGCTGGTTCTGCAGTAGGCATCCCACAGGCACCGATTCCCAGGGCCCCCTGGCTGGCAATGAGATGTCCTCCTGAAGCAGGAAGACGGGGGAGGTTTGTGCCCTAGCTAATGGTACCTGTAGATCTAGGGGAGGCAGTGCTGGCCAGTGGGCGGCCACTGCACTGGAATGCTGGACACCTGGGTTCTTCTTTGAGTGCTTGTCCATGTCCATTCCATTGCAGGTGTGTGTGCTCGCCACACGAACTCGTGCCAGAAGTTTCCCCCTCGGCAGTATCTGTAGGGGATACAGTTTTCCCCTCTGGCACCCCCTGGAGTGACACCCGCATGGCGTGGTATAAGGGGCGCTGCCGGCTCCCAGCACTATCAGTTCCTTCTTACCACCAGCGATGGTGTTGGAATGGCTCCTTGCCTCGGCAAGCTTATACCTCTCAGCTGCTCGCTGTCAACTCTTTTACTGTGTACAGTTGTTAGAAGTTGTTAATTTAGTTCATTAGTGTAGTTTAGTGTTAGTTTGTAGTTAGGGTGACCAGATGAGATGAAGAAAATATCGGGACACATTGGGGGGTGAGGGGAGGGTCTGACGGCACAGGGTGGTTATCCGGCATCCCAACCTAGCTTTGGTCAGGACTCAACTTTTCCCAATATTTTGCTCTGCTAGCAGCACTCGGCTGCTCCGCCCCTTCATCTCATCTGGTCACCCTAGGTCATGGCCCAGTCCCCGGGCTCCAAACCTTCAACCATTGCAGAAAGCCTAGGCCAGTCAGCAACCCCCACAGGCGCTGTCTCAAGTGCTTGGGGGAAACCCCCGTCAGCGACAAGTGTTACATTTGTGAAAGTTTTAAACCTTGGATCTAAAAGAAGCGGGACATTCATCTCCGGGCGCCCCTTATGGAGTCAGCACTTGCACTGGCACCAGAGCCGTACAGATCAGACTCCGCTCCTAGCACCATGGCCTCGGGGCGGAGCACGCCGTCAGTGCCATCTGCGGCCCGGTGTCGATCCCCGTCCCTGTACCAGCTACAAGGCAAAGAAAGACCAGGAGAGGACGTTCTCTTGCATCCTGTAAAGGGAAGGAGAGGGCTGGAGGAGAGCAAAGACCCATGAGGGGCGGCTTTTCACCTCCAGACAGAGGTCGGGCCCCAGCTCCTACTGAGCAGGCTAACCCACTCCAGGACACGCTCGCCACCCTGGAAAGCGGCACGGGCATTCGGCATCTGGCGGTGCCGACTGCACCGGAGGCCCTGCAGGCCGCAAAGGACATCTTGTCCCTACTGGTGCTGCCCACACCCGTTACGGCGGTGCCCCGGTCTAGGCGTAAACCTGCCTTGGGACCCTTCCAATGGTCCCTATCTGTGCAGCACTGCTCCTCACTGCAAGGAGTGCCCTGCCAGTGCTCACCACACCTTGGACATGGGTCAGCTTGAAGCGGCGATCGCCAGAGGAACAGTGCAGACCCGCAGAGGTGAAGCACCCATCCCCGCAGCCTCGCTGCCCAGAGCACCCTACCCGCTCTCCCAGTGTATGGCACTGCTTTGGCAGTTCGAGCCACTGCTCCAGAGAGCCCGTTACCGGTCACTGGAGTGCTGGTACAGATCACTGTGGGCACGCTGATGTTCCCTGGCATGGTGGCCTGCTCACTCCCATTCCCACCCAACGGACTGGCACTGCTCGCTGAGTGTTAGGTGTAGATCACCAGCTTCATGTCGCTGGCATCGAGGCAGAAAGAGTCATCACCCTCCTGCAAATCCTCAGTGGAGCCTTGGGGCCAGTGACGTGAGCAGGGTAGACAGACGGCCTCGGCAAAGTCCTGGCCCCCAGGATGCGGCCCCTCCTCCTCAGGCTCCATTAGCAAGGAGGAGTCCCTGCCAGAGGGCCAGGTTCGCTCATCAGGGGCACCGACATTCCCAGTGGCACCTCCCGCAGCAGCATGGCCACTAGGCCACTGGCCTGCCCCCTGGCACCTCTGGAATCCCTGGGGGTTCCCACAGCCCTCACAGGAACATAAGTCGGCTTTGCGCATTGGACAAGCCGTTGGCGATGATCTCCTGCCCGCCCTTCGACATTGTAGTGACTTTAGAGAGCATCCCTCAGGGCCATCCGGCCCCAGCGATGGTGCCTGTGGAAGAGGTATTGGTGGTGGCAGACCTGCTGGTACCCGCCACCTCTTCATCCTCGCCCAATGAGGCTATTATGGTTCCCCAGAATGATGCCAAGGCTCATCAGGAGCTTTTGAAGAGAGTCGCCTCAAACCTGGGGCTAGAAGACGAGGGGTTGGCCAAGCCCTCAGAGTCCCTCTTCGACGTGCTAAGTTCGGCAGCCCCTGCCAGGTGCACGAGAGGGTGGCAAAAGTTACTGTGGCAGATGCCTTCATCTCTGCCCCTCATTTCCAAGGGGCAGAACGTAAAGGTGAGGGTTAGGGTAAGGGTAACTGCTACGGGTTACGAATACCTGTACATTCGCCCTCTCCCAAGCTCACTGACGGTGTCTGCAGTCAATGAGCACAACAGGCAGGCTCAACCAGGTGCGATGCCTAAAAATTAAGAGGCAAAGAGGCTCGAGCTCTTTGGAAGAAAAACGTATTCATCTTCCAGCCTCCATCTGCAAGTGGCCAATCACCAGGCCTTGCTGGGCTGCTATAACTTTAACATCTGGCAATTCATGGCCATGTCCTTGGACTTACTGCCAGAGGACCCCAGGAAGGAATTCCTGGCAAACCTCGAGGAGGGCAAGGCGGTGGCCCTCCAAGCGGCCTCAGATGCGGCAGATTCTACAGCTTGAACCTGACCATGGCCATCTCCATGAGACCAGCATCCTGGTTACAATCCTCAGGCCTTTCCACAGAGGTTCAGCAGTCGATCTAGAACCTCCCGTTCAATGACCTGGCACCAGAGCTGCCTGGGGGAGGCGGGGGCAAGTGGGGCAATTCGCCCCAGGTCCCACAGGGGCCCCCACGAGAATATAGTATTCTATAGTATTGCAACTTTTTTTTATGGAAGGGGCCCCCAAAATTGCTTTGCCCCAGGCCCCCTGAATCACTGCCTGGCACTGTTCTCCAAACAGATACCAAGTTGCATGGTCTAAAAGACTCGAGGGCAACCTTGTGGACCCTGGGCCTGTACACCCCGGGGCCGGCAAGGAAGCCACAAAGTCAGCCTCAGTCAGAGCCCTTCCACAAGAAGGGCAAGACCTATAAGCACCAGCAAGGCCACAAGACAACACCCTCCACTCATTCGAGCTCCACCCACATGGGCATTTTGAGGGTGTGCTCAAGGGCAACCTTCCATCTGTGTCCTGGATCCTGCTTCCCGGCTTTTCTCCAACTGCCTGTCCCCTTTCCTTCCTGCCTAGGCCTCTATAATGTCGGACCAATGGGTCCTCAGTACTGTGGCACAGGGTTATACCCTTCCATTTATTTCTGTTCCACCTGCCTCCTCACCCCGCTTCAGGGACCCCTCTCATGAGACCCTGCTCACTCAGGAGGTGCAAGGCCTTCTGCAGGTGAGAGCTGTGGAGGAAGACCCCCTAAATTTCGGGGACAAGGGGTTTTACTCCCATTATTTTTTAATCGCAAAAGGCAAGGGGGGGGGTCCAAGACCCATCCTGGACCTGCGAAAGCTCAACAAATATCTGAAGAAGCTGAAGTTTTGCATGGTCTCTCTGGCCTCCATCATCCCTTCCCTAGATCCAGGGGACTGGTGTGCCACCCTCGGTTTAAAGGATACATATACTTCCACATATCAATATTCCACGGACACAGACGTTTCCTGCACTTCACAGTGGGGCCACCCACTACCAGTTTGTGGTGCTCCCTTTCGGCCTAGCAACAGCCCCGAGGATGTGTACAAAGTGCATGTTGGTGGCGGCAGCTTACCTCAGACGTCGGGGTATCCGGATTTACCTGTACCTCGATGACTGGCTCATCAAAGGCTGTCCCAGGACCCAAGTCCAGAGTTGCCACCTATAGTGAAGGCCCACTAAATGTCCTTGGTGGCCTTCTTGGAGCATGTCCCTATCCAGGACATCTGCAGGGCCACAACGTGGTCTTCGGCACACACGTTCATGACGCCCTACGCCATCACCCAGCAAGCAAGAGATGACACTGGACTTGGCAGAACTGTGTTGCAATCGACACATCCGTGAACTCCTACCTGCCTCCGGTGGTACTGCTTGGGAGTCACCTCCAGTGGAATGGACATGAGCAAGCACTCAAAAGGACAGTTCCCTTTTTTCATAACTGGTGTTCTTCCAGATGTGTTGCTTGTGTCCATTCCATGACCCGCCCTCCTTTCCCACTGTCGGAGTTTCCAGCAAGAAGGAACTGAGGTTGGGGAGAGCTGGCAGTGCCCCTTATACTATGCCATATGCGCCAGTCCCCTATGGATACCAATGAGGGAAAAACTTCCGGCACCGGTGCATGTGGCGAGCACACACACCTACAATGGAGTGGACATGAGCTACACATCTTGAAGACCAGTTATGAAAAAAGGGAACTATCTTTTCTATTCCTGGCTCTGGCCCGTCCTGCTGGCAGACCTTGGGAAAGTCTCTTCCCCACTCAGTTACTCAGTTTCCCTTCCTGTCCTGTATCCATTTCATGCATTTAGGCTGTGAGCCTGTTGGGGCAGGGACTGGCTCCTAGTCTGTGTCTGTGCAGCACCTGGCATCCAGAGCCCCGTACTTGATTAAGGGTCTCTAGGTGTTCCTATAACACCTGTAAAAATGGCAATAATGACTGATCTACAGACAATCCCACCAGCCCCAAATGTTCCTAATCAGGAGTCTGACCCCACAAAATCACAAGCATGGCTTAGGGCTCTGTCATTGCCTCCTGGTTTCCAGCCTGTCACACTTGGTCACATTTTCCAGTTTTTCTCCCCAGGCAGGCACCAGGGCTAGATGCTGCCATGTTCTTTTAAAGAAAAGTGTCGAGTCTCATGTCTTCACATGACTCCAGGAGCTGAGGCTTTAAGAAAAGCACCAACCAAGCAGGAGACTCCCAGCGAGAACTGGTCACCCAGTAAGGATTAAACAGTAATAGGAATAGCCTCATTCCTGGGATGCCTCAGTCCTTTTTGGGGACTCTGCCTCTGGAATCCCCTGCAGCAGTGAGTCCTGCAGGTTATCCGCCTGCTGTCTCTGATGCAGACCCCAAGCTGGATGGGGGAGTGAGCCGAGGTCCTGGCCCTGCCCTGCACAGCACCTGTGTTGTTCTGTGTCCCTCTCTCAGAGCGTGTCTCCATCTTGAAGCCAAAGTGCTGGATCTTGGCAGTCTCCCTCCTGGGAGTGTCCACAGAGCATGAGGCCTCTGGGCATTGGTGCCACACCACTGATCTGACTCAATGGGTCCCAGCGAGCGTCCCCTGGTTCCGCCACCCCCACCTCTGCTGCAGGGCACTGCCTGCCACTCTGCCTCTCATCCCCCTGTCCCCTCCCACCCATCCCCAACCTCCCCAGTCACTATCCCCCCAAGCTCTCCCCAGCTCGTCGGGCTGATGCTGCAGCTGGCAGGACCCATCAGCGTGGGGTCCAAGCCATCTCTCCTTGGGAGGAGGGAGGCCAAGCAGACCCCAAGTGGGGGGAGGGAGGAGTTGGGCCCTAATGAGCCAGAATCCGGCACTCGGATGGTTCTGGAATTGACAAACATGCTTCTGCAGGCAGCCGGGCCCAGGCTCTCCACTGACCCAGAGCCACCCGCAGCCTTCTCCTTGGCACGGGCTCAGGGAGGTGCCCAACTCCACTCCCAGCTGGGGTTTGCCATTAGTATTGGCTCATTTCATTCTTTCCTGAAGCCTCTGCTCTGGCAGGGCGCAAGGGCAAAGGATCTGGCCCGTCGTTCATGCACTGCATTGCACTGGTGTTTTCCCAGCACTGTTTGACCAAACACTGCCCTGTGCCTTTCACAGTAAACTCCTTCCCACCACTGACATGCAGCCACCTCTGGGGTGGGGTGCAGCAGCTGTTCAAACGAGCACAACAACGCAGCTAGCTGGTTTGGGACAGGAAGTGAAGAAGAGCCTCGCATCCAGAGGAAACTGCAGGGGGCTTGAGGGAAGGACTCTGGCCAGGACACTGGTGGTATAGGAGGAGAGGGGGAGCCACAAGTCCTGCCAGTTGTGCGGAGGGGTCGTGCGCTCACTATACAATTCTTGGTGTTACTGCTTCAGCCAGGAATGACCCCACTTTACATATGGGCAGAGAAGTGAAGTGATTTGTCCCAAGCTAGGAACGGAGCCCAGTCCTGGTGCCCCGGCCCCCTCTGCTCTAATATGTTAAACTCCACTTCCCTACCCAGAGCTGGGGAGAGAACCCAGGAGTTCTGGCTCCCAGCCCCCCACTCTACACACTGCCTCTCCAGTCAATAGTTTGGATTTCAGATCATCCCACTTGCTGGACAGAAGGTCCCAGACTCTGAGACCAGGTGCTGTGTTGGGGCACCTGTGATTCAGCGTTTTACCCACAGGCTCCCTGGCCTGACTGGGGGAGGGGTGATAGCCTGGTCAGCATCCACTGGATTCTGGCAGCGCCAGCCCTCAGCTCCATAGACAGCCCAGCCCCTCGAGCCAGGCCAGACCTGCCAGCAACGCTGCCGATGCACCAGCCTGGGTGTGACCGTCCCCCTGGACGGGGTGCAGCTAATGGGCGCAGCTCCTCCTGGGCCACTGAGCATTGGGAACCACACGGGCGCAAGAATGGGCTATTAAAGAGGGGTATTTCCTCATCCCCCTGCCCCCACCATCCCCCGGCCCTGGGTCGTGGAGCTAGAGCTGACACAAAGGAACCCCAGTCTGTATGACACACATCGAGCAGTGCCCAGCAACGACACCACCAGACTTAATCCTGGGGTCACGGAGCTGCTATCTCCCCACTTCCCCCATCCGCAGCCGGGCTGGGCTTACAGCTGTGTAAGGCTGATGTCCCATGGGGAGTGTAGCGCTGCCTTGCTCATTAAAGCCTGGTTTGTTGTCTGGCAGGTGGTGCGGAGTGTGGTGATGGGGCGGCAGGCGAGCGCTTCCAAGATTTATTGGCTTTAATTGATTAACGTGTTTGTTTCTCCCATAGTCGCTCGGCCCCGCTGAGCACTCAGCTCTGGCACATTCACCACTTTACAAACCCATTAGATAAAAACAATTCCTGATCCGCAGCCGAGCCCAGATTAACTCCAGCTGCGCCACCAAGTACCTGAGCCTGTCACACAGCAATAGCGTCTTCTGCATAGGCGTCCCCTGGGACAGGATCATGCTAGTCCCCATTTACCGATGGGCAAACTGAGGCACACAGCATAGTGGACAGATTTCCCAAAGTGCTCAGTGTGATGGTGGCAGACCAGGTGCCAGCTCATGCCAGAGTCCTGGGGCTGAGTTGAATACTGACAAACCTCCAGCGGGAATTCTCCCATGTACTAGTGTTGTTACAACAGGTATTAGTGTGACAAGAATGTGTTTAGTGTTTAAACTTTATTGAACACTTGTGAGCTGCTGCAGCATTAATCTCACATAGCATTAATATCACACCCATCTCACTCTGGATCCCATATCGCAAGGTAATATTTGTGCATTGGCATTGTAAGTCTCTGGGTAAATTACCAGCCAGGAGAAAGACATTAATTAGTGTGAAGGACCAAGCTTCGGCAGAAGGTGTCACATCCTTCCCAAAAGGCAAGACCATCACTACCAGATGGATTATTGTGGGACTGGAATTTCCCTATGGAGCCTCAACAAGAGGACAAAAGATGTGTCCTGTCTCCTCCCCTGTGAAGATGAGTCCTGCAAGTGGATTCCACTCCTTGGAGCTAAGATCAAAGTGCAGTGTCTGTTCTTATCAGTTTAATATCTGATATGTCCTTTATTTGAGGATTGTATGTTAAACTGATTTTTGAAACAAGGGGATGGAATAGGATCTTGCACTGTTCACCCCATGCATTGACCTGGTGTTGCACTGTCTCCAAGACCAGCAGTTCAGAGCACATGGCAGAAGGGAGATGAAAACCTCAAATAAAAGGAACTTGGCCTGTCTATGGTGCATGGCCTCTGGGGGACCAGGTGTTTCTAAGCGTAAGTGAGTGATCCCCAGCTGCTTAGCCTGAAGGGCACATAGAGCTTGCTGATTAGAGATGCTTCTGTTCCCTTCTGAAACTTAAGACTGGAGTGTGTGTGTGTGTTTACCTGCTTCACCCTTGTAAATAACTCGCTGGTTTCCTTTCCCTAGTTAATAAATCTGTATATAGTTTATTATAGGACTGGCTACAAGCGTTGTCGTGGGTGTGAGATCTGAGGTACAACTGACCTGGGATAAGTGGCTGGTCCTTTGGGACTGGAAGTAACCTGACTATTGCTGTGATCCTTGGTGTAAGGGACCATCTGTCACAAAGGGATGCTCCCCTGGGTGATGAAATAGATTGGAGTACCCGGGGGACTGGCTGTGACGCAAGGTTAAGGCTGGTAAAGTGCCTGAGGAGTTTACACTTAATGGCTGGTTGGAGAAATTTCAGTATAGCCCTCACAGCAAGTTTGGGGTTGTGCCCTGCTTCCTAACAGCCTGCCCTGAGATTTGTACCATGCTCTTGAGCTGTCTCACGCAGCATTCAACTCACCCCTCCTGCTGGGAGCAATAGAGATGCCCCTGCCCCCCGCCGAGAGCCAGGGGCGCTGAACACTTTGGAAAATATCAGCTACAGATTCTGTGGTGGAAGCAGCAGGCACTGAACCCTGTTCTCTTCAGCACACAGCCTGAAACCATCCTTCTGCCAAGCACCAGTCCTGGAGAGGCGCCGCCCATGCTGGCCTGTCTGGGCCTTCTGGAGGGACTAACACACCATGCTCTCTCTCAGGGGGCTTGGTATTTGCCTTGGTTTGGTCTATATTTACCCCCCACTTTCTCACGGTGGGATGTGTCTGACCCCCATTCCTGTAGTACTTCAGCACATCACAATCCCTCCCAATACCTTTGTGAGGCAAAGCTACTATCCCCTTTCGCAGCTGGGGAGACTGTGACAGCATACGCCCCTGTATTCACACCCTACACACTACTGTAACAATACACCCTTGTATTCACACCTTGCACATTACTGTAATACAGCCCTCTATTCACACCTTACACACTAATGTAATAATACAGCCCTATATTCACACCCTGCACACTACTGTAATAATACACCCCTGTATTCACACCCTACACACTACTGTAACAATACACCCTTGTATTCACACCTTGCACATTACTGTAATACAGCCCTCTATTCACATCTTACACACTAATGTAATAATACAGCCCTATATTCACATCCTGCACACTACTGTAATAATACACCCCTGTATTCACACCCTACACACTACTGTAACAATACACCCTTGTATTCACACCTTGCACATTACTGTAATACAGCCCTCTATTCACACCTTACACACTAATGTAATAATACAGCCCTATATTCACACCCTGCACACTATTGTAATAATACACCCGTGTTCACACCCTGCATGTTACTGTAATAATATAACCTGTGTTCACTCCCTACTGTAATACATCCCTGTATTCACACCCTACACACTATTGCAAAATACACCCGTATCCCCATCTTACACTCTACTGTAATAATACACCCCTGTAGGCACACCCTACACTTAACTAAAATAATACACCCCTGTATTCACACCCTCCACACTACTGTAACTATACGCCCCTGTATTCACACCCTACACACTACTGTAACAATACACCCTTGTATTCACACCTTGCACATTACTGTAATACAGCCCTCTATTCACACCTTACACACTAATGTAATAATACAGCCCTATATTCACACCCCGCACACTACTGTAACTATACACCCCTGTATTCACACCTTGCACATTACTGTAATACAGCCCTCTATT
The DNA here is from genome assembly GCF_007399415.2 of Gopherus evgoodei. Taxonomy (NCBI): domain Eukaryota; kingdom Metazoa; phylum Chordata; order Testudines; family Testudinidae; genus Gopherus; species Gopherus evgoodei. The sequence goes on along the minus strand of NW_022060063.1, from coordinate 1,626,243 downwards.
CACACCTTACACACTAATGTAATAATACAGCCCTATATTCACACCCTGCACACTACTGTAACTATACACCCCTGTATTCACACCCTACACACTACTGTAACAATACACCCTTGTATTCACACCTTGCACATTACTGTAATACAGCCCTCTATTCACATCTTACACACTAATATAATAATACAGCCCTATATTCACACCCTGCACACTACTGTAATAATACACCCGTGTTCACACCCTGCATGTTACTGTAATAATATAACCTGTGTTCACATCCTACTGTAATATATCCCTGTATTCACACCCTACACACTATTGCAAAATACACCCGTATCCCCATCTTACACTCTACTGTAATAATACACCCCTGTAGGCACACCCTACACTTAACTAAAATAATACACCCCTGTAGTCACACCCTGCACACTGTTGCAATAATTTTTGTACAAGGTGTGACCTGGTGTGCCTAGGGCAGCCCTCACTAGAAGCGCCAATCAGGGCAGGCTGCAAAAGGGAGAGCAGTTACTTCCAAGACAGGTGGGTAACACTGAAGTTAAACTCCCCAACCAGTCACAAACCGTGCTTCTGATCCCCCCCCCCGGTTATTGAGAAGCAAAAAATAAACCACACGGCCCCCTTCATTGCATTCCAGTCTCTGGCTCCCAATCAGCACCTAGGTCCAGTACACTGAGAAGTTATTTAAAAAAACATTCTGCTCACATCTACAAATTGGTCAGCCACGTTACCAGGTCAGTACACATTTGGATCTTACCCAAAATAACACGCTGCCAGCCAATCCTTTAGTGTCTAAAGCTAGAGGTTTCTTATAAACAGGGCCAGCTCCAGGCACCAGCGCAGCAAGCAAGTGCCTGGGGCGGCCAATGGAAAGGGGGCAGCACGTCCGGCTCTTTGGCGACAATTCGGCGGTGGGTCCCTCAGTCCTTCTTGTGGGAAAAGACCTGCCACGAATTGCCGCCGAATGATGAAGTAGCGGCGGTAGAGCTGCCGCCTAAGTGCCGCCGATCGTGGCTTTTATTTATTTAATTAATTTATTTATTACCGCTTGGGTGGCAAAAACGCTGGAGCCGGCCCTGATTATAAAGAAAAAGAAAGAACAAGAAGAGAGGCGTTAGAGCAGACACATACATACAAAGACTTCAAAATCCACAGAATAGATTCCTAGCAGTATTGGTGAGTTTGCTGGTTTGAAAGTCCCCCTGGAACACATCCCCAGCTTGGATGGCTCATTCAGTCCTTTGTTCGGAGCTTCCTTTGTAGAAAGGTTACTCCAGAGGAAAGAAGATAAAATGGAGGAGATGCAGCTGCCTTTTATAGTCTTTGGTCATGTGGCTTGTGATTCCTTTGTCCTAAACACAACCTGGAAGCCTTAGAGTTCTGGCCATAGGCAGGCCCCTGCCTGCCTTGCTGAGTCATAAGGTGTATCCCTGACCGTTTCAATGGGTTCACTGTACCACTGATGTCCCTTGATGGGCCATCAAGCAACCTAGGCAGTGCTGATGCCAATCTGTCTGTGAGTGTCACCCAGATGCACAGCACAAGCTGGAAATCCAGATATTCCCTACATGTCTACAACTCATAATACGAAGGTGATACAAACATAGAAACAAGATTATCATACTTGGCAAATCACAACATCTTCGCAGATACCCCACACGGAACACCTGGCTCTACTCATTGCATTTTACAATATTGGTATTCATAATATCCTAATGTGTCACACACGGTATGCCTTATGAGGTATCATTTGAAAACTCATAATTTGCTGGTCAGTATTGTTCTGGTAAAATATGGGTGGCAACATTGTACGTGAAATTATAGGAGTCCCATGTCTGGTTTTAGTAACACATGCTACAAAGCCCACATAGCTGCCCAGACAGAAGTTGGCAAACAGGTCTGTCCTACACAAAGGATTGTGTGCTTACCTTAATGGGAAACAAAGGAAGCTCAAGCAGGTGAGAAAAAGCAGCAGGGAACATCCTTCCACATAGACTCTTTGTCACCTGGTGCCCAGCTGGAAATGTTTTCCAAGTGGGGGACTGAAACTATAAAAAGAAGGGACAAACATCCCAGGGCACACCGCTCCCCCACCCCCCCATTGCATTCACTGCACCTGATGAGACAAAGGAAGCAGGCACTGGACTCTGGAGGAGGGGTCCTGGACAAAGAGTTTAGTCAGTAATCAGCTGGAGCATGTGATGAGAAGCTTTGCTTCAATCTAATATAGTTCATTAAGTTAGGCGTTAGTAAATGTTTTATCTTGCTTTTCTTGAAACCATTTCTGACTTTTATGGCTCATTACTTGTACTCGCCTAAAATCTCTCTTTGTCATTAATCAGCTTTTTTTTAATTGTTTTATCTAATCCAGTGTGTTTAAATTGAAGTGTTTGAATAACTATTTGAGCTAATAAATTGGCATATTATTCCCTTAAGGGAATAATAGATTTAAAACAGGTGTCTTGTCCCGGAGAGGGCTGGGCAGAACAGCACATACATTGCTAGGGCAAAATCTGAGCCTGGGGGTGTGTTGGGGTCACCCTGCAGTCTAACCAAGGCTGGTGAGAGCCAGTTAATCCAAGTGTGGCTGGCAGGCTGCAGTTCACACAGACACTCCGGGTGTGATCTGCATGCTGGAATGTTGTCTGTGAGTGGCCCAGGCATTGTAAGGCACCCATGGCTGCACGGTAGGGGTGACACAGCCTCATGGGTCTGGACTTCACCTGGGTATGTCACAGAAACTAAGGCCTGGTCTACACTTCAAAGTTATATTGACACAGTTACATGGCCAAGGGAACTACCATGTCCTTGTTTGCCTCCAAAAAATGGGTGAATTGCATTTCACGCTCCCTGCCTCGCACAATGGTGACCGGCTTCAATGCAGCTTCTCCTTATGTACGTGCTACTCCATGGGAGTAACAGCCTGCAGCACTAGGACCTGAATCGTGTGTGCGCCGAATCAGGCCTGCTTGATGGGATCGTGAGGCACACAGCTTGTGCTGACTCCCAGCTTTCATTAACAACAGAGCAAAAAAGTCTGTTCTCACCCCTGCAGTAGTGTTGAAAATCTTCCAGCCCTTCCCTCAGCGATCTGGATGTCAACATACAATCATGGCTGATTAACACAAAGATTGGCAGAATAGGCAGTGATGAGGAGGACAGGGCTGTCTCATGGAGCTCTCCGGTTCACTTGATAAGCTTAGCTGGGTCCTTTCTAAGAAAATACCCTTTAGTCCAGGCAAGGCAAGGTCACCGTCTCGGAACAGGGAGTGCAGGCCTTGCCTTCAGACAGGGGCCTGTGCCCTGGAAAGCAGTGACTGTAAACAGGATTTAGGGGCCAAGCAGCTGAACAGGAGTTCCCAGTGCGGGGCTGTGGTACAAGGCTAGTGCAGTCCTTGGAGGCTAGTCCAGGGAAGCAATGAGGAGGAGCAGGGAGGTGATTTCACCTCTGAGCATGCCCTTGGTGGTGCAGATACTGGATACTGCAGCCAGGCCTGGTGTCCCCATTTTTAAGACGATGTTGAAAAGTTGGAACAAGATTTAATGAGCTCAATCTATTCAGTTTAGTGAAAAGACGCTTGCGACATACAAGTGCATTCCTAGGGAGGCACAGGGCCGCCCAGAAGAGGGGGGTAAGTGGGGCAATTTGCCCCACTTGCTCCAGGCCCCGCAGGGGAACCCATGAGACTATAGTATTCTATAGTATTGCAACTTTTTTTAATGGAAAGGGCCCCAAACTTGCTTTGCCCCAGGCCCCCTGTATCCTCTGGGCAGCCCTGGGGAGGCAAACCCAGGTACTAAAGGGCTCTGTATTCCAGCAGAGAAATGCAGAACAGCTGCCAATGGCTGGAAGCTATAGGCAGCAGGCAAATTGTAGTGGAAATAGGGTGCAGTTTTGTAACAGGGAGGGTGATTAACAATGGAACAAACTCTGGAGGGAAGGGCTGGAGTCTCCACCTCTTGCTCCCTTCAGATCCAGGCTGGAGGCCCTGCTGGAAAATGCATTAGTCAAACACAAGCTCTTGGGCTCCATCTAGGGGTGTGACAGTGCAGGGAATGAGTCCCTGAGCCTGCACACAGATCACTTGGAGGATAATCAGCGCCCAAGGAGAAGCTGATTGGGGGTCATGTGTTTCTCACGGAGGTCACAGGTACTGTATCTTTAGGTGACCTCTGTGACTTCTGCAGCAGGCCATGCAGATGGCCTGGGAGCCGCCTGAGCAGCTCGGGCAGCCCCTGGGCCAGTCACACCAGCTGCTGCTGGGGCAGTCTCAAGCCCCTCTGCCCCACAGCAGCAGAAGTTTGGGTGTGGGGGAGTTCAGGGCTGGGGATTGGGGTGCAGGAAATCTGGAAGAGGGGCCTCCCTGGAAGAATGACAGGAACTCCCTTCCCACAGCTCCTAGCTCCACCTGCTGCCTCCACCCACAGGCACCGCCCTCGCAGATCCCATTGGCTGCAGTTCCCAACCAATGGGAGCTGCAGAACTGGGGCTTGGGCAGAATGGAGGGAGCACATGGAGCTAGGAGCTGGGTTGGGAACCTGCCCCAGCCCTGCCACCTCCTGCCCCCTGTGTACTCGTGGCACCCCCTGGGCCATACCTCCCCGGTGCTCTCCCAGGCCATGCCCCCTGAGTACCTCTGGTGCCCCCTGGACTGTTCCCCCCAGCATCCGCGGCACTCCTTGAGCTGACCCCCCGAGCCATTCCCCTCCCTGTTTTAGTCAGGGGTATATAGAAAAAGTCATGGACAGGTCATAGGCCATGAATTTTTGTTTACTGCCCGTGACCTGTCCGTGACTTTTACTAAAAATACCCGTGACTGAAATGCAGCCTTAGTCATGATTCAGTCAGACTAGTGGGCTGAGAGGGGTAAGAACTCAAGTAGTCCCATCAGCACAGTCTGGCTTTACAAGCCGTGACTGAGTCCATGAAATATGAATGGAGCTTAACCAATGCAGTGACATCTGTCTGAGTCTGCAGAGAGCCAGCAGCAGTGATTCTGGGCGGGCTGAACAGCTTCCCTTGTCATTAATCTCATTCAATCAGCTCTCAAGGCCTCAGTCTGAATCTTCGAAGCAATGAACAGATCAAGCCGCAGACTGAATTTTGATCTCTTGACAGCCAGGACAGCTGTGGTTCTCTGGGACGGTGCAGATCACAGCATCCAGGAGAACTGGGGACCCAGCATTCCCAGTCGGGGGGTCTGGCTCTGGGACGCACTCCCAGAGGAGATCAGCTGAATCCACTGTCTCAGCAGCACTAGGACACAGTGCTAGCCCTTCCTCTTTGATACAGCCCTTTCTACCATCCCACGAATGTCCCTCCAACACTGACATCGCTAGCCAGCCACTCCCTCCAAAAACAAATTGAAAAACTAAAAACAAATCTACCAAATTCCAGCCCCCCCGAGCAGAGATTTTATACCCTCAAAAAGGGAGAAAAGCCAGCAGCTGTTAGGGATTTCACTCTTGCCCATTGATTTTAAGTGCCAGCGCTGTAGCGATGGGTGGCAGTGTGCGCCAGCCAGCCAAGCAGATAGAAGGGCACGGATGGGGGCAAACAGCTGGATGGACAGATGCCCTGCAGGGAGCAGTTCAGAAGGTACTGGAATGCAGTCCCCCGACGGGGAGAGGCGTACGCAGCGCAGCAGCAGGCAGGTGGAAGCTCATTCCAGCTCATCGGGCTGGGAGCCAGGGCCTTTGTGTTTAACCAGAAGCTCTTCAAGAAACAGGTGGAGGGACAGGCTCCCCTATTGTTCTGGTCCATATGGGTCCTTCTGACATACAAATTGCACTTATGGGCGGACGGCGCCATTGCGTCCCTCGGGGGACACTCTGCGGCAGCTGTACCTTTTCTCTGCATGTGAATGAAGGCGTGTGGCGAGCAGCAGCCAGAAATGTCACTGAATGTGGGGCCTGGAGTGGCTCCAGCCTCCACATGAGGATGCGGCAGCTGAACACTCCTCCCACCCAGACATCGACTGTGATGCAGGTGGGCTACGCTCTGTGGTGGGGAGGGGCTAGGCTGGCCGATACCCTGGTGTCCGATACCCAGCACCCAGAGAGAGGCAGCCACTGAGCGAGCTTCCCCCAAAGGCATCTCCAGCCTGTCTGGGCCTGGGGGCTGAGAGACGACTCCAGTGTCCACGTCCTCTCGAGTCTGTTACAAAATGGGGCTGAAGGAGCCAGCACAAGAATTGTTCAGCTCTTCTGTTGGTTTCAGAGCAGGATGTAAACCAGAGAGAAACACCCAGGGAGGGAATTTGTCACCAAGACATCTCTTCCCAGCTTGGTCTCTTGAGAGGGTTCCAGGGCTCCCTGTTCCATCCCAGCAGGATGCAGAGGCATCACAGCAACAGCATTGCTAGGGGTGTTTTGGTGCCTCCATCCAGTCCGGAAGCAAGGGCAAAAGGTGGAGAAGGATGGTCCTATGATCAAGGCTGTGGCCTGGGACCCAGGAGAGTTGGAGTCTATTCCTGGCTCTGCTACAGGCTCCCTTTGTGGCCTCGGTCAAGTCACCTAATTGCTCTGTGCTTCAGTTTCCCCAGGGGGTAAATTGAGGTGCTAACCCTTTCTCTCTCTGTTTAGAGTGTGAGCTCTTTCGGGAAGGACTCTAGGTGAGAGCAGTCATGAATGGGGAGGCTGATGGTGAAATTATACAAATAACGGTTTATTAAGAGCAAGCTAGTCAGGAACTGCTGTTCCTTCAGCTCATCCTCCAGCAACAAGGGGACACAAAGTGAAAGGCAGCACATGAAAAACTGATAAAAGGAAAAACCTTTTCACATAACCCATATTAACCTGTGGAACTCCCTGCCATGGGATTCCATTGAGGCCCAGAGTTTATCAGGATTCCCAAAAGGCCTGGACATTTATATAGATAAGGAGATTATCCAGAGTATAATCACAGCCACGGTTAAGAAGTAGCAGGAGTTTGGGAAGGGCTAGAAATCCTCCTGTGTCAGAACATATATCAAGAGGGAAGGGGAGCAGGAAAGCATTTTCCTTGGAGGCAGTTTATTCCAGAGCTGGCAGTTCAGGAGTTTTTGCACCTTCCTCTGAAGCAGCTGGGGCTGGCCCATCAGAGACGGGATACCAGGCTAGATGGGTCCCTGGTCTGAGTGAGTTTGGAAGTTCATAACCTTAAGCACCGTAGTCCAGAGCAGAGCAGATCCAGGTTCCAGGAATCCCAGTGTCTCTACTCGGGCAGTGGCCAGTTACTGGCTGCTTCACAGCAAGGTGCAAGAAACCCCCTAGCAGAGAATTGAGGGGGGGAGGGGCAGAGTTTCTTCCCATGGCCCACTCCCCTCAACTCATGTCAGTCTCATGCCCTGTCCATGCTGTCTTGGGGCAGGGAGTTCTGCAAGTTAGTTATGCATCATGTGACCCTCTGATCAGCTGTCAATGTGTTGCCTTTTGGTTTTGTCCAATGGCCATGAGAAAGAGGGATTGGGGGCACCTCACTTCTCTGCGCCCCATATTCTCCTGCTCCCCCTTCCTCCTGGCCTCCTTTCTAAACTAAACACCCCCAACCGTGTCAATCTCGCCTGACCTCTAATCACTTCCATCCCCTTCACTGTCTGCTCTATACTTTGGCGATGGAGTGCGCAGAATACCCTACTCCAGTAACATCCCAACTCACTCTAAAACCTGTTTGTTCGACCACTCGCCGTGGCACACCGAGCAGCCTGCAGAGTCAGAGATTCCAAGGCCAGAAGGGCCCACTGTGACCTCCTCCAAAACGTAGCCTATGGCCCTGCCCCCAAAGAATCCCCAGAGCAGAGCTTTAAGGAAAACATCCAATTTTGATTGAAAAACAGTCAGTGATGGAGAATGCACCACGACCCAGGTAAATCGTTCCAGTGCCTAATTACTCTCACCATTACAAATTTACACCTTATTTCCAGTCTGAATTTGCCTAGCTTCAACTTCCAGTCACTGGATCGCGTTAGACCTTTCCCTGCTAGACTGCAGAGCCCAGTATTAAATATTGTTTCCCACTGAGGCACCTCTTTGTTAAGCTAAATAGACGGAGCTCCTGGAGTCTCTCACTATAAGGCAGGTTTTCTTTAATTAGTCTTGCGGCTCTTCTCTGAACCTTCCAATTGATCAACACCCTCCATGAGTTGTGGGCACCGGAACTGGATACAGGGAGCTCATGTTCAGCTGATTATCCAGCACCATCAATCTTAGCCTAATCTAAGTTCATCAACCCTGGGCTTGTCCCAATGTAATGATATTGGTTGAAAAATCCTCTCCCAACAGTTTTCCCACCTGTGAAATGGGGGCGGTGATCCCACCTCCTGTGTAACGTGTGAGTGAGTTACGGATGAAAAGCACTTGGCAGGAGCAGGGGTTGTTATTATTCTTCATGTGAACTGACACCGCTGTACCGGTACAAAGGCTATGTGCTGCACAGGCTCTTATTCACACTGGCAGCTGCCTTCTGATTCCTAACCAAACGCCTAAGGCTAACATTGCCGAGGCAATGAGTGATTTGGGGGGACCTGATGGGATTTCCAGGGCAGGAGCTCAGCACTGGCTGCTTGTCAGCCCCTTCAAGGTATCTCAAGTTGGGCTCCCACAGTCTGAGCCTCCCTCCCAACCCCCCCAATCACTCATCACTTTGACAGACCTGGCCTGAGGCACTGAAATACTGGAATTCTCTCCCCACCACAAGCCTTGCCCAGACACTGACCAGGACTCTCTCTTCAGCTTCACATCAAACTCCAGATTCCTTAGCGAGCTTTGAACCATTATAAGATGGCCGCATCTTTGGAGTAGATCCGCCTTTGCCCTGGACCTTCTGCTCCCATTTACCCCAAGGCAAAGTGTTTTCTGATTTGGAAGCTGAGGTGATTTCAGAAATCCGTCTTCCTCCTCTGCTACCTTTGCTGCCCTCACTATGGGTCAGCTCTTCAAGGCCTTCTTCTCCGTTCCTATATGTCTTGAAGCAATTCCTCGGAAACTCTGCAGCTGCATGCCAATCATCCATCTAGTTTGGGGTCTTCCAACTCTTCTCTTACCATTCATTTCTTCAGAAGAAGAGCTCTTTATAAGCTCAAAAGCTGGTCTCTCTCAAAGAAAGCTATTACCTCAGCCACCTTGTCTCTCTGATGACCACTTCTAAGTTTAATGGTCTGTTTCCTATATATTTTTCCACTCTTCTTTTCACATGCCCAATTTCAGATTTCAGAAAGCTGAGCCACAGAGATCTGGTTGATTCAGGAACTCCTCACTTAAAGTTGCCCTGGTTAACGCTGTTTCAATGTTAAGTTGCTGATCAATTAGGGGAACATGCTTGTTTAAAGTTGTGAAATGCTCCCTTCTAGTCGTTTGGCAGCCGCCTGTTTTGTCCACTGCTTGCAGGAAGAGCAGCTCGTTGCAGCTAGCTGGTTGGAACTAGGGTGGACCAACAGCCCCCCCATCAGCTCCCCACTCCCCTAAGTTCCCTGTGCAGCAGCTGTCCCGCCCCCTCACTGTCATTTGATGCTCCTGCCCCCTGCCTTGGAGCTGCTCCCAGAGACTCTGCTTGCTGTACGGGGGGGAAGGGGGAAGAAGGGAGCTAATGTCAGGGTGTCTCCCTCTCCCCCCTGCTCCTGCACCCCTCTTAGCCCATCTTCCATAGAGCAGGGGGGACACACGAGGGAGGGAGCTTCTAGGCAGTAGCTGCGGTTTCAGGTGTCAGCAAGCTGATTTAATTAACAAGGCAGCGTACTTAAGCCTGAGGTCAGCTACTTAAAGGGAACTGCACATTTTTTCTCTCATACTCAGGGTGTGTGTTCCTGTCTCTGTCTGCCCTCCCTCCTTCCTGCTGCCCTGTAGAATGTGAGAGTTAACCATTGAGGGCTCAGTCAATTGCTAGTTCATTTAGCAGTAAGGCATTCCCTGGGAAATATCCCACCCTCTGACTCCTCCACCTCAATCAAGCTTTACAATCATCAGCACTGTGTACCAGTATTAAATTGTTTGTTTAAAACTTATATTCTCTGTGTGATTATGTGTGTGTATATATATATATATGTATATAGTCTTTTCTCTGGTGGAAAAAATTTCCTTGGAACCTAACACCCTCATTTACATTAATTCTTATGGGGAAATTGGATTCGCTTAACATTGTTTCGCTTAAAGTCGCATTTTTCAGGAACATAACTACAACATTAAGTGGGGAGTTCCTGTATTAGGAGGGTTTGACATTGCTGGATCATGGAAAGCCTCTGACTCGATGTTTATCCACCAGACCTGCACCCCCAACTCCGGGACTGAGGAGAATGGGAAGTACTTAACTTTAATGACTGTAATTTGACTGGACAATAGGTATGCTAAAGGGGTTTGCTTATGAAGGAAAAAGCTACCTCCTCCTCTGTCTGAAAGGAGGGGGGAAGTGGAAAGTTACAAAAACAGGACAAAAACACAGGTTACCACTACGGAAAGGGGAGGGGTGATTTTTGGTATTATTTTTATGACTCCTATGAGTTTCCCCCTGTACTTTGCATTGCTACCCAGTGGGACTGAACTGCTTAACTCTGCGCTTAGGGGTAGAACAGGAAACTTGGGTGTTTGTCTCGGGTTGCTGTTTGGGGGGAATAAATGGTTCATTAAAGGACAGGCCCAGGCAGACCCATATCAATGGAAAAGCTGAGAGGACAATGGAAACCCCAATGTCCAGAACAATCACAGCTGGTAAACAGGAGCCAAGAAGTTTCCACCTCCACCCTCCTTCTCTGGGCAGGAAAGTGCAGCAAAGGCCCCAGCTCCAGAACAAAGGGAAAGGTGTCAGGTGGCTGGGTTAAGAGCTGCCCTTTGGAGACATCCAGGGCCCTCACCTTATTGACAGTGCAGCTTGCCTGGGGGATAGTGCTGGCTTGGCCAGATGGAGGACTATGCTTTAACCTTTATTGCCTCGTAACTTGAGGACTCCCGATGTTGGGTTCCAGGTAACTAATAAACCCAGCTCTGTTTTGAAAAGACCACCGGGGTCCCTGTAAATCTTGGCTGTGGTGCATTGCATCCTGAGGGGTGTCTAAATCTCTAACCAGGAGTCCACCTCTGTTCAACTCATGGGGTGAAGCCAGCGGGCTGAAGACCAGTGGCTCAGTCTTGGAGGCAGTGAGGTTGCAAGGCTTATCCGGAAGGAGGAGTGGGTCCTTGTGGGGGACAGGCACACAGAATGGGGCTCCTCCAAGGGACTATTTCAAATCTAGGCAATAGCACAGACCTTGTTGAGCTGTGACAGGGGAGACACACAGGGAGGCTGGGCAGGAGGAAGAAGGGCACAGACTGGCCACGGTCATCCTGCCCAAGGGACGAGGCTGCATGTTGCAGAACCCAAGCCATGCACTGGAGCAGAACTCTGGCTGGGCCCAAAGAATGGCCTGGAGTGGGGAGGAAACGCAGGCAGGAAAACGTGTGCAGGGTTTATTAGTTTTTCTAGAGCTGGGTATTTTTCATGTGATTAAGAAAAGAGCTATAATATGTCAGGTGTCTGCAACATGCCTGCGTGTTCTCTGCTACACCTGCCCTGCAGTCCCTGGAGGGGGTGAAGCAGAAGAGTGGGATTCTGGGAGAGGGGGTCTTTAAGCTACCTGGCTATGCTGGGGGTCCGAGCTGGTCCTGGGGGTCTACAGCAGGTGGGCTGAAGAGTCAGTGCCCAGGAAATGTGCCAGAGAGACCAACGGAGGAGTCAGGGCTGGAGTTTGCTTAGAGCACATGGGGATCTAGTGCCTGGAGCTCCTCACAGCTATCTGGTGAGCCGCCAGCAGGGGGAGCCCCACCAGAGCTGTGACAGTAGCATTTCACACCCACAACGCTCTGATTGAAACGTGCAACGTCCCTTGATATGTTTCTTAATGCCCCAGCTCCTGGCGTCCTACGATCTCAGGACTTTTATGCCAATCTCACGATTTTTGGGGGGGTAGGGGGAGGGGCGGTCATGATATTGGACTATTGGGGGCTGCCAGTTGACTGTCCAGGGCTGTGCGAGGAAAAGCAGAGGGATGGACTGAAGTTAGCGGAGTTAGCTCAGGCGTGAGTATGGCTTTTAAAGGGAGCCAGAGTTTAAACGGATTGAAGGTGGCAGAGCTGTGCAAAGGCAGGACAGGGCACAGCCTCAGACACAGGGAGTGAGCTCAGACTTGGAGCCTGTGCTATTTCACAGCATCCCCCACAAACATTATCGTCTCAGGGCTTTATAGGAGCAGTACAGGCTAAGTGTGAGAAGCTGAACTCTTCAGAGAAGCAGCCAAGACTTGCAGCCAACGCATCAGTAACGCAGTGAGCTCTGCTCTGGGAGACCCTGCTCCTCTGCCAGCTGGAGCAAAGGTTAATGGATTCACATAAAACAACATGCATCACCTGGACTTTCTGACAGGTTCCATTTTACTCGACATGCCTCTGCCAAGACAGGGAACAGCAGGGATCCGGGCAGGGCAGGCTCAGCATCTATCAGCACAGGCAGCAGGTGGTAGGCATAGGGAAACAGCAACAGGAGACACTGCTCAGTCTCTGGAGCAGGAGTGGGGCAGAGTCTGGTGAACGGAGCTGGTACATGGTGCGTCACACAAGAGCAAACCTCTAGGGAAGGGCTGCAGACCAAGCTGGATGAACAAGCATCTCACACAGGTGATTAAGAGAAAGCAGAAAGCCTACAAGGAATGGAAGATGGGAAGGATCAGCAAGGAAAGTGACCTCTTGGAGGGCAGAAAGTGCAGGGGAGAAGTGAGACCTGCCACTAGCCAAGCTGAGCTGGACCTTGCCAAAGCAATTATCCAAATAAATAAATAAAACAAGGAAAGAAGAAATGGAGCTGCTAAGCACTGCAGATGGAGTGGAGATTAAAGATAATCTAGGCATGGCCCGAGGCCTAAACAAATACCCTGCCTCTGATTTTAATAAGGGTAACAAGGAGCTTAGGGGCAGTAGCAAGGTGGCTAATGGGAACTACAATATGGAAATAGAAATTACTGCACCTGAGGTGGTAGTCAAACTTAAACAGCTTAATGGAACTAAATCGAGGGGCCCAGATAATCTCCATCCAAGAATATTAAAAAAACTGGCACGTGAAGTTGCAAGCCCAATAGCAAGGATTTTGAATGAATCTGTAAAGTTGAGGGTTGTACCTCACGACTGGAGAATTGCTAATATAGTTTCTATTTTTAAGGAAGAGGAAAAAAGTGATCTGGGAAACTACAGACCTGTTAGCTTGACCCCAATTGTCTGTAAGGTCTTAGGACAAATTTTGAAAGAGAAAGTTAAGGACATAGAGGTAAATGGTAATTGGGATAAAATACAGCACAGTTTTACAGATCAACCGGATCTCCTTTTCTGAGACGAGAACTGATTTTTTTAGACAAAGGAAATGCAGTTGATTTAATCTACCTGGATTTCAGTAAGGCCTTGATACAGTTCCAAATGGCAAATTAGTAGTTAAATTGGAGAAGACGTGGTTAATTGAAAGGTGGATAAGGAACTAGTGAAAGATGAACAGTGAGCCTGGAAGGAGGTTACTAGTGGAGTTCCTCAGTCAGTCTTATTTAGCATTTTTATTAATGACCTTGGCAGAAAAAGTGGATGGGCACTAATGAAATGTGCTGGTTACACCAAGCTGGGAGGGAGACCGGAATGTCACACAAGAAGATCTGGAGGACCTTGAAAACTGCAGTAATAGAAATGGGAGGAAATTTAATCGTGCAAAGTTCAAGATCCTGCATTTAGGGACTAACAACAATAATTTTTGCTGTAAGCTGGGGATGTGTCAGTTGGAAGTGACAGACGAGGAGAAAGACCGGGCTGTTTTGGTTGATCAGAGGACAACTATGAGCTGCCAGTGTGACGAAGCTATGAAAAAGACTAATGCAGTCCTAGGATGCATCAGGCGAGGTATTTCCAGTAGAGACAGGGACATGTTAGTACCATTATACAAGGTACTGGTGAGACCTCATCTGGAATACTGTGTGCAGTTCTGGTCTCCCATGTTTAAGAAAGATGAATTCGAACTGGAACAGGTGCAGAGAAGGGCTACTAGGGTATCTGAGGAATGGAAAATCTACCTTGTGAGAGGAGACTCCTAGGGCTTGGCTTGTTCAGCCTCATCAAACGATGGCTGAGGGGAGATATTGCTCTTTATAAATACACCAGAGGGATAAATACCAGGGAGGGAGAGGAATTATTCAAGGGCCAATGGCTATAAATTGGCCACCAACAACTTTAGGTTTGAAATTAGATGAAGGTTTCTAACCAGCAGAGGAGGGAAGTTCTGGAACAGCCTCCCAAGGGGAGCCGTGGGGGCAAAAACCAGAACTGACTTCAAGACCGAGCTTGAGAAGTTTCTGGAAGGGATGGGATGATGGGACTGCCTACGATGGCATATAGCTGATCTGTGACTGCTAGCAGCAAATATCACCAATGGCCTGTGATGGGACACTGGATGGGGTGGGCTCCGAGTTACTATGGAGAATTCTCTCTCAGGTGTTTGGCTGGTGGGTCTTGCCCATTGTCTAACCGATCACAAGGTTGGGGTTGGGAAGGAATTTCCCCCCATATCAGATTGGCAGAGACCATGGGGGGGTTTCACTTTCCTCTGCAGCAGTGGCCTGGGTCACTTGTTGGTTGAACTAGAGCAGTGGTCCCCAACCTTTTCATCTGGTGGGTGCTAGACGAAGGACCACTGCGGCGGTGAAGCACCCGTCGAAATGCTGCCGAATTTTGGTGGCATTTCGACCGGGACACCTCTCGATGACGCCACTTGCCATCGACAAGCAACACATCATCGAGAGGCGTCCCTGCCGATATTCGGGAGCGACGCCTCTCGGTGACGTCACTTGTCGACGGCAAGTGGCGTCATCGAGAGACGTCCCCGGCGAAATACCGCTGAAATTCAGCAGCATTTCGGCGGGTGCTCTCCTGGGGTCCAGGACACAGGAGCATTAAGATGCCCCTGTGGGCACCATGGCGCCCGCAGGCACCGCATTGGGGACCACTGAACTAGAGTAAATGGTGGATTCTCTGTAACTTGAAGGCTTTACATCCTGATTTGAGGACATGAGTAACTCAGCCAGAGGTTCAGGGTCTATTACAGGAGCAGGAGGGTGAGGTTCTGTGACCTGCAATGTGCAGACTAGATGATCACTATGGTCCCTTCTGATCTTAAAGCCTATGAGAAGCCTGATCAGCTGGCTATACCGCTTTCTGGCTCCGGTGTGGCAAAGCCAGCCTTGCTCTGTGCTGGGGGCAGGTACTCAACCCTATAGAGAGCAGCTCCATGTATTATCATTATTCATTATGTGTGTTGTGGCAGCACCGAGCAGCCCCAGCCATGGCCTAGGACCCATGATGCCAGATGCTATACAAATACGGAAAGGAAAGATGGTCCCGGCCCAAAGGGCACCTACCTAAGCAGTGTCATGTCCATGACATGCAGCGAGAGCTGTTATAAGATCTAGTGCTTGACCTTCTTAACAGCCCTAATTCAGGCAAAATTCCTGTTGAAGTTAATGGAGTTTTGACCGTGTAAGGACTGCATGGGCAGGTTGTATGCTGCGTACATAGAACTGGCCCTGAAATGCAGTCACCTCTTGGGTGGAAACATAGAACTGGAAGGGACCTTGAGAGGTAGGGTTACCAGATAGCAAGTGTGAAAAATTGGGACAGGAGGTGTGTGTGTGGGGGGAAATAGGAGTCTAGATAAGTAAAAGCCCTATAAAATCAGGACATCTGGTCACTCTATTGAGAGGTCATCTAGTGCTGTTTAACACACAAGTTAAACAATGCAGTGATGAGCCCTGCAGAAATGCTGAGACAGGAGAGTGTAGTAGTAAGATCAGGGCAGGATCTGCAGAAGGATCCAGGTTAAACCCCAGAGGAATGTAGGGAGGCAGAACACGCTCACGCAGATGAGGATTTGGCCTGTTGGATTCTCACCCTTAGTTTGAAGTCTCATCTTAAAGATGGTAACTCCAGCAACAGGCTCTGAACTGATCCACCTAGTGAGCACAGCCAGCCCCGCTCACTGTTGCTTACAGGTCTCCCATCTCCATAATAGCCTGTTCAGCTTGTGAGCGCTGCTAGGATCACTTCATCTGACGGTATGTCCTTTGCAACAGCTCAGAACTGAATGGAAGGACCATTTTCCCTTCTTTCTAACAGAAAATCAATGACAATTTCCAAGATGGCATCTCCAGCTTTCTCAGCAAAACCATCAGTTGCACATTTCTACTTCAGTGGAGAATATGGGGAGTCTGCCCCAAGAAGAATCAGCTGCTTAGCACTAGACCTGGCTGAAAAATCACATCAGGTTTCTCTGAGCGTTTTGCAAGCAGTTTCATTGACTCAGAATGGGCCATTTTTTGTTTTGATTTTGTACTTTCTTCAGAGTATTGTTTGAATCCAGAAATGTTGAGGGAGGTTTCCAAACACTGTCACTTTCAAAATATCACAGCTCCAGATTCGGAAATAAAACATTTAAAAAAAAAATCATCATTTGGACAAAATTGGCAGTGGGTGAAAAATGGTAAATAAAAGCTGAAAAATTAGGAAAAAAAGGGGGAAATTTACAAAGAAAAATTTCAAACTGTTCTGAAAAATCAGCTTTTTCTTTGCACAATGTCCTTTTTTTGAAAAGCAATAAAAAAAAATCGTCCAAAAATGTCTAGGAACAGAAAAAAGTCAACATCCTTTCCTCAGATAAAACAATATATATCTGAATTCACTTTGGCCAAATTCCTATGTTTAATGATATTCTGCCAACCTCAAATTCCTTTCAGCTAATGGTAGCATTTGGCTTCACTTTGTGTCCTAAACTTCCTCCTGAGGTCACTGAGTGACGGCACAGCACAGTGCAAAGGAGGGTCTGGCATTTAAAGTGCAGGGTGCTTTGGGATCTCCTAGGGCACCAGCCTTGCAAAGAGCTCAATAGGGACAGATGTCTGTATTGCGCCCCTCTCTGGGTTGCAGCAGAGCTGGTAGCACGAAGTCTCCCTTGTGCCTCCTTAGCCAGGGATGGCATTGGCTGGTTCCCCTCTAATTGGAGCAGCAGGAGCACGGCCCTTTGAAGTCAGTTTCCTCTTTTAAAGCAGTTTTTGTTTGTGACATCTTGTCTTCGTGTAAAATAAAAGTTAAGATAAAGCAGGCAGGAGGGGAGTAGCATTCAGCAGGGAGACTGACAGTCCTACCGAGCTGGGGAACGTGGCATATTGCTGACAAGAAGAGAGGATGCTTTGAAAGATTTGGTGGTAAAGAACGTTCATTCGTTCGTTTGTTCTTTTTGTCCTCTCCGAGAATTTCTTTTACGTTCCCGTCTTCTCCTCTGAAATGAGGCCCGGTGCTGCTCAGCTGAACAGCGAGATGGGGAGGGGGGAACAGGCAGTTTGTGTGGCTTCTGAGACACAGCCTCGGCTTTCATTCTGCTCACATCGTGCATGCTCCGTACCTGGCAGATTGGAATGGAGATAGCAGAGCAGATTCCCTGTGACCAACTCCGAGAATGACTCACCGGAGGCTGGGGGCATGCAGTGAAATGGTAGCTTGCCACTTCAAAGTCAAAGTTCCAATCCCTCCCCCTACATCTTCCCTCGAGCAGAACCGGCCTGATTCTCGCTGTCACACTGCTGAACAGGTGTCCGCTGACCTGACAGTACCAGCGGACAGTAACCTTTCCCCTCTGTGGCAGGGAGCTAATGTGGTTACCTGGTTACATGCATGACTGTTCCACTTAGAGATGCGATTTGCGTCTCAGAAACAGGAGACTCAGGGTTCCAGATAAACCTGGTTCCAGCAGCCAGTCATATTCTGGTGGGAGATTTTCCATTCCCGCCAGCGCAGCAGATCCACGATTGGCTCAGCCTCTCAAACAATCGCAACAGAAGCTTTTCTCTTAATTTTTTAATGTGTCATTTTGGAGCTTCACCTGTTACCTTCAGATGCCAATAAAATCACAGTGCTCGTGTCAAGAACGCCTAAGTCAAGCAGCCACAAGTGGCTGGGATCTGCGAGGAGCAGTAGGAATTCTTGTACCCTATATGGTGTCGAGATAAGGGCCCTTCTCCCAGAAGGATTCCAGCGTGTTTTACAAATAGAAACACTCACAGCACCAGCAAACTGCAGCCAGCTCTAGGGGGCAGCACGCAGAGCACCAGAGCACTGCCCAGCAGTGGGTGAAAGGAAGCTCCGGGTATCAGAGCATCTCCTGGCCTGGCTGGTCTCAAATGTCCTGTGGGACCTTTAACAGATCCACGCTGCAGAGAAGACAGGACTTCAGCTCTTGACATCTCATACAGATGCCTCCTTCCAGAGAAAACTGCCTGAACTCAGTTTATCTACCACCCCATTCGGCCCTAGAGCGCTGGGCAGGTGAGCTCTTTCAAAGCTGAGCAGAGATGGGTCAGCCATCCCCACCCAACAGCAGGGTTCATTGCAGGGGCCAGTAGCTGGGTTTATGCAACACAGAAATGCCCCAGCACAACTGATACCCAATGGCCCTGCAGGTCAGAGCCCAGATAAACCAGCAGGGGGCAGTGGGGAGAGGCACGTCCCCTGGTGCCGGTGCAGCCCCATGGCACATAGGGGACTCTAAGCCAGTGCCTGCCACCAACACTGGTTAAAAAACAAGGGCCCAGGTCCTTAGCTGGAGTCACCTGGCAGAGCCGTGCCACAGCCAAGGGTGAGGCACCAAATGCGGCTTTGGCCCAAAGTGTTTATTTTCAATCTCCTAGAGCTGCCACCTGAGACTTGGGACCGTCCCGCTGGGAGCTGCACAGGCACGTGGGGCCTGCACCAAAGCCCAGGGAAAGACACACACCCCACACTGAACGGAAGACCCCTAGACGGCAACCGGTGCCCTGAGGAGTTCAGGTTCTGAACAGCCACAGGCTGGGGGAGAGGAGGGAACCTCATCCCCATTTCACAGATGGGGACTGGGGCCCAGAGCCACTGAATCGCTTGGCCAAGGCCACACAGCAGGACAGAGGCAGACCCCAGCATTGAACCCAGGTGTCCTGAGTCCCAGGCCCAGGCCATAAGCACACTGCCTTCTCCAAGGCACTTTGTCATGGAGTTTCCTTGGGGAGATGACTGTCAGCTCTGAGCTATGCAGGGCACTGGGCTGAAGGGACCCCTCGGTCAGAGTTGGTCTAGTCCTTGGCTGGGGCTGGGTGTCTCTAAGGCACCATTCTGGAGCATCTGGGGACCTGCCTGGCCCTTGGTGTCAGAGTAGCCTCAGGGCTGCTCTAAGTGATGCTCTGCTGCCTAGGGCCCCTGGGAAAGCAGCTGAAAGCAGTGCTATGCCCTCTTCCTGCCCCAGCATGTCCCCTATGCCCAGGGCTGGTGCACAGGCTGGGGAGGCTCTGGCACAGGGAGCATTCCTACCAGTTCTAACTGTTTAAGCTGCTGGAACAGCACAAGGGGCCAGATCCTGAAGGTCAGGATTTTTTTTAATCAGTTCTCTATTTCAGAGCAAGATGCCAGGTGAGGGGCTCAGCCCAGAGCCCTCCCTCCTGGCTATTGCAGCTGCAACACAAAGAGGCCATGCATGCTACTGCAGAGCGATGGACTAGGGATGCCGCTTGAGTAGGGCTTGGGGTGGGAATTGGCTCTCCACACCCCTCCAGCTCTGCTCAGAGCCTGATGGGGAAGCAAATCTCACTCTCAGTGAGGACAACAGACCCTAGAGGCTGAGGGCTCGGTTCACCATTGCCGTGCAGCCTCTGGCACCAGTGAACCCCCAAACCCATTCTCATGCAGCAGCCTTAGTCAGGCGTGCAAATAAACAGGTGAGGTGCAGAGCAGTGATATTCCACAGCCGCCCAGGGCTCGCTGTCTGCAGCTGTTGGGACCTTCTAGCCACTGCCCAAGGAACAGCCTCTTGCAGCCTTCCTCCCCACTACCTCCTCCTCCATGGAGCGCTAACGAGCTCTCCGTGCTGGGGCTTGTCATCAGCACACACCAGAATGAAAGGTGAGAACCTCGTCACTAGTCTAGATTGATGCACACTTCTATTTTCGAGATCATCAGTCATGCTATTAAATAATAATGAGATTCCAGTGCTGCCTGCTGGTGGAGTGGCTTTGTCTGGCAGCACGTTCATTACCCACATTAGCTCCCACTCGTCCTGCAAGAAATCTGCCCAGCAAACAAGCCCCGTCAGAGCTGCTTCGAGGCCCCGTAATCCTCCCCCGTCACAAATCAGATCGTGCGGCCAGACATGGCGCATGCTGGCCTGGCCTGTGGGACCTCAGACAGACTTGCAGTGGGTCTGCCCTACCTGTGTGCACTGATTGAACCCTTCATGGCTGCCTGGCATTGCAGGCTGCAGAGGCCGTAGTGATTCGAAGGGGTCACACAAAGAAACACCCAGGCAGAAGAGCCACAGAGCTCAGTTCACACGGTGGGTAGAAGCATGGAGGAGAGGCCAGAGATGGTTAAAAATGCTGCCACATCGGGGGGCTTGGCCTGTTCTCCCTCTTCTCTGCCATAAATCCAGCGTCTTCTAGGGCTTCAGGGTAGGACTCGAATCCATGCCCCACAGCGCACAAGAGAAGCAGCTGGGAAAAGCCAATGCACAGCAGGAGCTGGGGAAAGGGAGCAGAATGCAGCATAATCCACAAGCCACAATGGAAATTTCGTTTGCCTGACAGTTAGCAGAGAGTCGTGATGGGTATCTTCGAACAGGAAGGATGCTGCCCCACACTGGGCACTGCTGGTGTGGGATAATGCTAAGAGCCTTGGAGTTTTCTGACCTACCCCACCCAAAGCCTCTGCCCCAAGTGTTGCTGCATGGGTGGAAGTTTTACGTTGAGGTTGCCCCATCGTGTTGAAACCGAGCCTCTGAAGCCAGAGCTAATAGCCCCATTTTAACAGTCCCTGCTTGTAGATGTGCAGACTCACCCCTGCATGCCTCCCGCTGGTTGTCCTCTGCAGGCCGGTGATCCACCTGTCCTCTTGGCCCCTGTGTCCCTCCCTGGACCCCAGTGCCCTTTTAACTGGGGTGCTGCCTCCTGGCAGTACCCCACCAATCTGGGTCTCCCCTCCCTGGGGAACCCCCACCAACTATCCCCACTTCACCTCAGTCTTCGCTATTGCCCAGTCTCCATCTAGCCCCCACGCCCTGGGGCAGACTGCAGTATCAGCCACTCATCATCGGCAAAGGGGTTTGGACTTGCTGCCTTGGCCTATCCCTGGGCTGCCCCTGGAACGCCCAGTACCTCTTGGCCTTATGCTAGGCTACAGCCTGGGGCTTTCCAGGCAGGAGCTCCCCAGCTCCTCTGCCTTTCCCCAGCCCTGCTTCCCCCAGGTACCATGTTTCTAGCTCCCTGCAGCCAGGCCCTTCTCCCTCTACAGCCAGAGGAAGACTAAGTGGCTTCCTGGCTCACTGCTTCTTATAGGGGCCAGCTGGGCCTGACTGGGACCTGGCCACAGCTGGGCCTGCTTTCTCTCAAGCAGCCCAGGCTTCTTGCCCCAGCCACAGCCCTCTCCTGGGCTGTTTCAAGCCTCGCAAGGCAGGAGTGGGTAATCGCTCTGCTACCTTGACGCCTTCGAGGAGCAGCGGGCGCTGTCCGGGGTTCTCTGCTCGGTGTCCCCGTCAGGTTCCCTCCTTCTGACCCTTTGACCTCACTCCTGTCCCTGTTCTTTTATTAGTTGTCCCCCGCACTCAGTGGGTTCTGTGGCCCTGTGGTTCCTCCCCTTAGGCTGGGGGAGGATCCTTTAGCAGTGGGCGGGCTTCTGCCTGCCTAGTTCCCAGAAAACCCGATAGGTACACTGCTGAAATGCACACGCTCTGCAGCTTCACCTGGGAGGTTTCTCAACTGTGCACAGGAGGCAGTGTTTCCTAGCGGATAGGTCAGGGGTTCTGCAGACCTGGGCTCTAGTCCTGACTGTACACTGGTTTAATGGTTGACCTTGGACAGTATCAGAGGGGTAGCCGTGTTACTCTGGATCTGTAAAAAGCAACAACTTTGGACAGATCACTTTCCTGCCCCGTGCCTCAGTTTTTCCATCTGTAAAAAGGGGATAACGCTACTGACCTGCTTCATAAAGCAGCCCTAGAGCTGCTGATGAACAGTGCTCTATAAGGGCTGTAATATATGTAAAAACGGCCACACTAGGTCAGGCAAAAAGTCCATCTAGCCCAGTATCTGTCTTCCGACAGTGGCCAGTGCCAGGTGCCCCAGAGGGAATGAAC
This sequence comes from Gopherus evgoodei, assembly GCF_007399415.2. Lineage (NCBI taxonomy): Eukaryota > Metazoa > Chordata > Testudines > Testudinidae > Gopherus > Gopherus evgoodei. The sequence continues at coordinate 1,604,063 of NW_022060063.1, read as the reverse complement.
AGAACAGACAATCACCAAGTGATCCATCCCCTGTCACCCATTCCCAGCTTCCAGCATATCACTCTCTGTTAACAGAAAGCCCCTTCCCCAAATAACCCAAACAGAACACAGTCCCTTGGGAAAAGCAAACAGCTAGGGTTCTAAGCCGAGCTCAGGGCAGGCTGCTGGCTTCAATTCCCCACTGCCCTGCACCGCATGTGGCTATTCACACCACAGTGAAGTGATAGTAAGGATTTACAGCGCCTCTCACTCTGCCCTGGGGGTGCTGCTGTGAGCATCCCCATCAGATCAGAGACCCCAGCACTGCACCTCCCGCAAACAGCAGCTCCTGGCATAGCTGTGAGCTCAAAAGGCACCGTGCACACCTACAACGTTACATAAGTGCTTATTAATAATACTCGGAGGCTGCAGAGTCTCCTGCACGTGGCTCCGCAGAGAGGAGCTGTTGCCTCTTGCCCTCCAACACGGTGCCCCTGCAGCCTCACTAGCCTTAAGGAGGCCGGAGGTAACAAACGTGTAGCAGCGCTGGGAGGATCAGTGCCTGCCCGTTGCTTTGAAGACGCAAGCACTGAGTATAGGGATTAATGACAACATCTTATTCCCCACGTTCTGCCTCTTGTGACAAATCCACGTGCAGGTCGGTGTGACTGTGCTGCAGTCGCTCACAGCTCCATGGTGGCAGGGGGCTAGAAATCAGATCCTCCTGAGCCCAGTCCCCTGCCTCCTCAGCTAAAGAACATCCATCAGCTGTTAGCAGTGCAGGGGCTATGACACACAGCACAACTGTGCTAATCCTGCCCAGTAGCTGGGGCTGGGAACCCAAGGGACACCAGATGGGCCATGACATCAAATAATTCAGTGAAACTTTCTCCTCAGATCCCTGCTGGCTCCCTGCATGCACTGACTGCAGGGGTCATCCCGTACAGGGCCAGGGGCTGGATCAGCACCTGGGGTGGTTAGAATCAAGATTAGTGATTTTGGGGGCCCAACAGGAGACAGCTGAAAGGGGCCTTATCCTCAATGGTGCGGGGGGTTCTCAGCACTCACTGTAATCAGGCCCCTTTGGGGTGTCTCAGGTCAGGCTCCCAAACTCCCTTCTCCTTTGGAAGACCTTGGCTTTTGTGTTGAGCAAACTCCAGCTGTCTCCCCGTGCGAGCTCAGCTCCAACCTGGGGGATCTTCCCTTTCTAAGTGCAAAGCCAGAGGCAGCAGCCCACCACTTCGAATTCCAGAGCGCAGGCTACAAAGGAGCAGTGGAAGGAGGAAGAAGCCGGCTGTCCAGCTCCCTCTGAGTCTAACATCCCTGCCCCTTCCAGGGGGTCCCCCCCAGCCTCTCCGCCTCCACAGGAGCACCCCAGCTCCATAATAAAGGGTGCAAGTGGAACTCATCAGGCTTGGACATTGGGTTCTCAGCCAGCCCTGGGGAGCTACTCCCAGTGGCTGCGTGCCTGGGCCCCACATTCTGTGCCACTTGGGTTAGATAAATGTTTGGTGCTGGGTGCGTGAGGCCCAGCTTGGGGAGACACTACACATGCCAGCTCTCATTTGGCCAGCGCACTGACATAGCCACCGTAGCACAGGCACTAGCTTGAACTAGTCACCCAGGTACGTCCCCACAGGGTCTGGATGCGTTTGTGTCCCTACCGCCCTGTGCTGCTGTCATGCTACCATGTCTGCCCTCTGTTTGCAGCGCTCGAGCTGAACTAGCAGGCTCACGTCTCCTCCAGCCGGGAGCCCAGTCCCAGCTCCGCCTGTAGACGTACGTCAGTGATGCCAGAGCAAACGAGGTCCTTTTTTTCCTGCTTCCCAACCCCCGGGTGGGACCCTGCTCCTGCTGGCTTGGGCCGTATGCCTGGAGACAAAGGGGTTGCAGGCCATAGGGACCTTCTGCTGCTTTGCTCAGGAGCAATCAGGTGGGATTTCATACATACTCCTGTCAGGATGCACAAGAGCCATCTCCCTCTCCGAGTGCTGGGCTGACTCCTGCAGGCTGGAGGGGAAGGGAAAGCAGCGAGGGCTGGTTTGCTGCTGGCACCAGCAGCTACGACTCCGAGCGTCTCAGGAGCAGACCTGCATAGGTGCTGGGACTAGAGGTTCTGCTGCACCCTTCCCCCCAGTCCCCTGGCTTGAAGTGGTTTCCATTATAACCAGGGTTGACAGTTTGGTTCAGTGGCTTTCAGCTCCTCAGCCCGCCCTATGCACATTGTTCCAACCCCCTTGCAGACCTGTGGGTGAGAAGGTGTTGAGTTTGCACAGTCGGGCCAGAGTCACACACTCATGAGCACGGCCTCCCTCCCCTCCCCCCAGCTCCAGGAGCTCTCCCTTCATAAGCCAAAAGAAAGGGGGCCAGGTCATGTGTCCTGCAGTGGGGCACAGAAACACCCCTCTGCCCTGGATCCCCCCTCAGGGGCACCTCTCCTTGCCCTGACTCCCTGGTGCTCTGCTCAAATGTTGGTGACTAGCTTGGGAGGGGCCCCAGGGACTGCTGGAAAGACCCGGCCAGCACCACTGCTGTGAGCCCTAGGATCCTGCCACCAATGAGGAGGCTTCCTGCAGATGGGGCCTGCGTCATAGCCACTGGTTATGCTGCAGAAGGGTCCCCCCACTTCCCCGATGGAACTGATCTTAGGAAAGCTCCATGCAGGAGAGATTCTCACTGAGCTCTCTGCTACCCCAGATGCTTTGAGATGCTCAGGAGTGGATAATCACAGAGTTACTCACCCAGCGGAGAAGTTCCTTCCTAGTCCCCATCAGAGCAAGGGTGACTCATGCTCATAAACTGCAGGGCTTGTATCCCTCCTAGGCTCTTGACCTCCTATGATGTCATGTGGCAGTGAGTTCCACTGGTTTATTACATGTGTAAAGTATTAGTTTCTAGCCGCTTGCCATTTCATTCCGCGTGATGGTGAGTTATGAAAAGGTAAGAAAAACTACCAAGCTACCTTTGCTAATTGATAGTTGTTTGCAGTGTTGTAGCTGTGTAGGTCCCAGGGTACGAGAGAGACACGGTATCTTTTATTGGACCAACTCCTGTTGGTGGCAGGTACAAGGTTCCAAGCCACTCAGAGCTCTTTGTCAGCCCTGAAGAGCAGCTCTGTGTAGCTTCAAATCTTGGACCTTCCACCAGCAGACATTGGTCCAGTAACAGATATTAGCGACTTTCTCTCTCCCTTTGCTACTCTGTTCAGTCCCCAGGGTCCATGCCCTTCAGATGCATTTTTTTGCTAAACCAGCCAGTCCCACTCTTCCCCATTGCTCTTCATATGGAAGTCTCTTGAGGCTCCATATTATTTTGGTCGCTCATATCTTAGCCTCCTCTATTCTGCTCTCTCTCTTTCAGTGACCCGTTTGCATGCTATGTTCCAAGGAAGGGCATGCCATTGATCCCTACCATGGCTTTCCAATATTGGCAGGATTCTTCTCCCTCCTATCCCTTAGGCAGCCTAACATCTTGTTTGCTTTTCTGGCTGTGGCTGCACCTTGAGGAGAAGTCTTCACGGAGCTGCACAGAGCTGCCATCGGAGAGATTAGTTAATTTATGACCCAGCAAGGTCTCTGAGTAAATCAAACTATTCTTTCCAATGTGCTTTGCCTTGCATTGGTCTGCTGCCTGCTGACAGAATGCTCGGTTGCTAGTAACACCCTTTGAATAACAGCAGACTGTAGCTGGCCTACTTAGATATAAAAATCTTTCCGAAACTATTGTTTCGCTGTGTTAGGTACTTACGTGGTCCCTGTGGCCAGAGCATGTGAGCGCCTCGCAATCTTTAATGTTAACCTTCATCTACCCTGGCAGGCAGGGCAGCACTACGAGACCTGTTCTCTAGCTGCAGAACTCAGGCACAGAGAAACGACAGGACTTGCCCAAGGTGGCCCAGACAACCTGTGTCAGACTGGGAACTGACTCTAGGGCTGCTGAGCTAGCCCCAGACCACTCAACTATGCTGCCTCTCCTTTTGTGTTATCCAGTGCGCTCCGTGTATCACACGGGACACTAGGTAGCTGCATATGACAATGTCACACCAACAGCCAGGAAACTCCCGTGGGAATGTATCTGTGCACTTATCTGTAAAACACAACATTGTCCACAACGCTGAATAGTCAGCTGGTTCCCTACTCTAGCAGACAATTGCACCTTCCACCCCTCAGCTAACCTAGTCATGGATTTGAATGGCAGACAGGATTGTCTAGAGTGACCTCCCGTGTAACCAAGAGACAAACTTAGGCTCCTACCTCAGGAGCTGATGTTGCATCTGGTGGGACCTGAACAGTCACTCCCACCCCACCAGAAAGACTTAGGCCAGCTCTGTGCCTGATATTTGGGGTTTTCAGAAAGTCCCAACTCCTGGACTCAGGTGATTACAAGGGACTTGTGGCTTTCAATTTTTGTGAAAATACGTTTCTAGCCCTAATGGTGGGGTGAAAAGCTGGAGAAGGTAAGCTCTAAAGATGCCAAAGCCCAGAAGCCAAACCGAAAATCCCCACAGTTGTTATTTTTAACCATCTCACGATTTCTGATCCGATCTCATGAGGGGCAACTGGCTCATGGGACTGGAATGTTCTGCACTCACGTCACTCAAGGGCTCAGAAAAGAGCTACAAGACCAATTTGGGGGATGGCCTAAGTGTTCTTGTCCCTGCCTCAGCTCAGGGCGCTGGGCTAGGTGGCCTCTTGAGGTCCCTTCCGGCCCTACACTTCTATGATTCTAGGAGGACTAGAAAACCTGATTTAGGGCGACAGACCACAGAAATCCCATCTATTTACCTTACCAACAAATTGATGGGTAAGAGGCGACTTGCTCACAGTCTGTGAGAACACACACAGGGTAAACTTTCTGAAAGCAGCAGGCTCTTTAATCTGTCAAAGACAGAACAAAATGCCGTGGCTGGAAGATGAAGCTCAACAAATTCAGGCTGGAAATAAGGTTCACGTTTTTAACAATGAGGATCATTGACCGTAGCAGCAATGGACGTAGGGAGCTGGTGGATTCACCATCCCCTGGAGTCCTTAAACCAAGATTGGGTGTCTTTTTCAGAGATTCCCCCCAGCTCAGTGGCTCTCAGCCTTTCCAGGCTACTGTATCTCATTCTGGAGGCTGATTTGTCTTGTATACCCCAAGTTTCATCTCCCTTAAAAACTGTTGCTTACAAAATCAGACATAAAAATACAAATGTGTCCCAGCCACACTATTACTGGCAAATTGCTTCCTTTCCCATTTTGTCTGTATGAAATTTTAGTTTGTACTGACTTTGCTAATGCTTTTTACGTAGCCTGTTGTAAAACTAGGCAAATATGTAGATGAGTTGTTGTACCCGCAGAAGAGCTCTGTGTACCCCCGAGGGTACATGTACCCCTGTTGAGACCCACTGCTCAAGCTCATCTAGAAGTCCTGGATTTGCTGCAGAGATCACTGGGTGAGGTTCTCTGGTCTGTGTGCGGAGATCACACGAGATAATCAGAAAAGTCCCTTACATGCTCTGCACCTACCAGTATGTCTGCACGTGGCACTGGGAGTGTGATTCCCAGCATGCAGAAATACTCGTGTTAGTTCTCATCCAGCTAGCATGCTAAAAATAGTCACGCAGCCACAATAGCAGTGGTGAGCAGTGGCAAGGTTTGCCATGCCAAGTGTGTACCCATGGGGTTCAGGTTGGTTAGTACTCAGCACAGCTAGTCATTGGTGTAGTTCTTCACATGGGAATTTGACCAGGACACTTTTTCCATTGCAATGTGGACGGTCTCTTTGATAACCACGTGCTCAGGATGGGGGCATCCCGGGTTGGGGTTTTGGTTCACCACTGGCCATGGACTTGACACCATTTTGCAGGGATCTGGGATTTCTGTGGAAGTAACTTAACCCATTGGTGGGCACTTCTAAGCCTGCTCATTGCGGTGCTCACAGCCTGGGCAGGCAGATCTGCAGCAGGGGGGCGTCCACCGACAAATGCAGTTTTTCCTACTGAGAATTCAGAAGCAATAGTTCTATTTTCTACTTTATCTAAGTTTGTATTCACACCTTTCCACACTCCCCTTCCCCTCCGCAATCTCACCTGCCCTTCCCCCCACCCCCTTGCCCCCTGAAATCTCACCTGTCCTTCCCCTCCCTTCCCCCGCCACCTTAGCCCCCTGCCCCTCTGCAATCTCACCTGCCCTTCTCCCCACCCCCTTGGCCACCTGCAATCTCACCTGTCCTTCCCCTCCCTCCCTTCCCCCACCCATAGCCCCCTGCTTCTCTGCAATCTCCCCTGCCCTTCCCCCTGCATCTTTAGCCCCTTTCTTCCTTGTGTCAGAATCCTGAACTTGACCATCTCATAGTCACTGCCCCCCCCAGGTTCCCATCCACTTCTACTTCCCCTACCAATTCTTCCCTGTTCGTGAGCAGCAGGTCAAGAGGAGCACGGCCCCTAGTTGGTTCCTCCAGAACTTGCACCAGGAAGCTGTCCTCAATATTCTCCAAAAACTTCCTTGGATTGTCTGCACACTGCTGTATTGCTCTCCCTTCTCCTCCTTTCCCCACACCCTTAGCTCCCTGCTCCTCTGCAATCTCACCTGCCCTTCCCCTACCTCTGCATCCTCAACTCCCCTCTGCAACCTCGGCTTTGCATTCCAGGAGCCTCCAATCTGCCATCAGCTGCACTCAGCTCTTTCTATGCAATCAAATTCAGTTTCATGTTTGCTCATTTTATCTTTGCCCCGGCTTTCCTGCCCAGTGCCCTTCCGGGCTGGGTAAGTGCCAGAGAATTCGGACTGGCTGTTTTTATTTGCAAGAACAAATCCAGACTGGAATCTGTTGGATCCATCTGCATGAAGTTAATTACCTCAGGGCCAGCTATGCCAGGGAACATCGTAGAGCCAGGAAAGATCCTAACAGCAAGCCCCCAGAGAGAGCCTGATCCTGCTTTAAAACTGCTGATCATTCTTGCACCAAACCGGCCCTGCGAAAAGAGGGGCAGAGTCAGAGGCCAGGAGGGATCACCAGGTCATCTGGTCTCTCCTCTTCCTCCAGCCCAGCCAGCACCTGCACACTACACCAGACAACCGAAATGAGAGCAAAGTATTTCAGCCCATGGGAGACTAGACTATTTTGTGCCACAGGCAGAGAACAGGATGGATCAAGGGGCACCAGTGCCAGAGGTTGATTAAATGAGATACACCCAGATACTCATGGGAAGTAACCAGCACCCACATGTTGCAGAGGAAGTTGACACTCCTACTCCCCCATCCCCGAGTCACTGTCACTGACCTGGGGGAAAATCCCTTTGTGATAGGTTCCTTGGGGTACAGCCTGAAACTGGGTTCCCACTGATCCCTCCGTCTTGTCAACCTGGGCTCCCTCTCACACTGATGTGACAAACTGCAAACCCCTCCAGGTCCTACATTCAACACAAACATCCACACCCCGCTGTGTTACATGAATGCTTCTCCCAGCCACTCATGAATAAGGCTACGTTTATGTCACAGAGCTCACGGAATCCATGACTTCCAGAGACTTCCCTGACATTCTCTGCTTCAGCCCCAGGGGAAGCAGGACTCGAGCTGGCAGCCAGCCGGGCCCAGGCAGGGCTCCAGCAACAGGCGACAGCAGCAACAGGTGCCAGTGGGCCCCCTGAAAGGTTCCAGTAACAGGTGACGGACTTCTGAGAGGGCCCTTCTCAGGGTTCCAGAAACTGGCCACAGCCTCGCGTGGGTGAGTGGGGGTAAGAGGGTGACGCCTCAGGTGGGTGGCTGGGTGTGTGTGTGTGTGTCCCATTTTCTTTTGGGGAAACATGGGCACCCTGCAGCCTCCAGCTGCCGTGGGCGGAGGGGGAACCCCACAGCTCCCAGCTACCATGGTGGCAGGGGAAACCATGGAGCCATAGCAGCAAAAGTCACAGACAAGTCACGGCTTCCGTGAATTTTTGTTTATTGCCGGTGACCTGTACGTGACTTTTACTAAAAATAACCATGACATAAGCTTAGCCTTACTCATGAACCAACAGAGAGGCTCAAGCCAATTGCCCCCAGCTTCCCAGCCTTCCACCCCCATCTGTACCATCCTGCCCTGCCCAGAAGCCTGACCAGTGTAAATTTATAATCCAGGCTGCGCCTCCCTCAGTGTGGAGAGGAAAATGCGCCAGTTTTTGTACACTGAGCCAATCCCCTAAGCGCTTCAAGAAAAACACACTATTTTAGGTAAATGATGAAACAGATTTATTAACTACAGAAAGATGGATTTTACGTGGTTATAAGTGGAAGCCACAAAAGGACAGAGATGGTTACCAAAGAAAATAAAAATAATCACACAATCTATATGCAATAAACTAAACAGGATTTGAATCAAACAATATTCTCACCCCCACAGTTCGTAATGCGCAGAGTTCCCTCCTGAAGTCTGGACCACTCTCCTCAGATTAGGGTTGCCAACTTTCTACTCACAAAACTGAACACCCTTGCCCGGCCCCTTCTCCAAAGCCGTGCCCATGCCTATGCCCCGCCCCATCTCAAAGACCCCGCCCTTGCTCACTCCATCTCCCCTCCCTCTGTCGTTCACTCTCCCCACCCTCACTTGCTCATTTTCACCAGGCTGGGGCAAGGAGTTGGGTTCATGGAGTGAGGTCTCCGGCTGGGGGGGGGCAGGCTTTAGTGTGGGGCTGAGGGATGAGGGATTTGGGCTGCAGGAGGGAGCTCTGGACTGGGGCAGGGGTGCTGGGGGGGTGAGAGCTCTGGCTGGGGGTGCAGACTCTGGAGTGGGGTTGGGGATGAGGAGTTTGGAGTGCAGGAGGGTGCTCCAGGCTGGGACTGAGGGGTTCAGAGGGTGAGAGGCAGATCATGATTGGGGCAGGGGGTTGGGGCACAGGAGGGGGTCAGGGGTGCAGGCTCCAGGCGGTGCTTACCTCCAGCAGCTCCTGGAAGCACCAGCATGTTCCCCCTCTGGCTTCTACACAGAGGCATGGCCAGGCAGCCCTGTATGCTGCTCTGTCTGCAAGCGCCACCCCTGCAGCTCCCATTGGCCATGGTTTCCACCCAATGTCCCATCTCCAGCCATGGCCATCCCTGGTGCTTCAGAGGAAGGAGATAAAAAAATCCCACCCTGAATACATTGCGGGGGAGGATCACTTCCTGACCCCTGAAAGGGCCAACCAAAGCCCTGAAGCATGAGCATTAGGGACATAAGACATAAATCAGCAGTGAGCTCTGCCCCACTATTCCTGGGGGCAAGAAAAGAATTGCAATAAACAATTAAAAATTCTGTACCAAAAAAGGAAAAATTCTGCACACAATTTTTTACAATTCTGCAATTTTTTTTGTCAACATAGCATGACATAATTACTCCAGTTTCCTCTATTTTGGTCATTTATTTCAAAATACCTGTCAGCAAGTATGTCTTCAGCAGTACAGACACACACAAAAATTCCCCCAGGAGTAGAGAGTTAAAGAAACCTGTATGACAACCCAGTTCTTGTTTCTCTGCCCCTTCTCCCCCAGAGCCCAGCCAGGGGGGCAGACACCCACAATCCCTCCCCCACAGAGCCCAGGGATCCAGAGGAAGAAACAGCCTGATGCTCAGTACCAGGCTTTCGGGGAGTTCCCTGAGTGCCACCCTCTCTGTCCCTCAGGGCATGCTGGGAACTGCAGCTGCCAGGAACCCTCTAGCTCCCTCCACCCTCCCCCTCCCCCCAGTAGTGTCTTCTATGTGCGAGCTGTGCTGTGCTGGGTCCAGTGGCCCCTAGCAGCACTGCAACCCATTTCTGTGGGGGAAAGGAAATTCTGCACGCACCTTTATTTCTGCAAAATTCTACATTGCAAAGTGGTGCAGAGTTTCTCCAGGAGTATACATTCTGTTCTGCATGAGGGGACAGAGCCTGCCCCACTCCTACCTCCTCAGAAACACCCCCAAAGCCCTGCCCCTCCACACCAAGCAATAGCGAAAAAAAGGGACCAAGTGTCACTCTCTCTCACACACGACTTCCCCTCCCCTCCCCTAGTGGTCATAGAATCATAGACTATCAGGGTTGGAAAGGACCTCAGGAGGTCATCTAGCCCAACCCCCTGCTCAAAGCAGGACCAACCCCAACTAAATCATCCCAGCCAGGGCTTTGTCAAGACTGACCTTAAAAACCTCTAAGAGCTTCACCACCCTCCCAGTGAAAAAGTTTTTCCTAATATCCAACCTAGACCTCCCCCACTGCAACTTGAGATCGTTACTCCTTGTTCTGTCATCTGCTACCACTGCAAACAGTCTAGATCCATCCTCTTTGGAACCCCCTTTCAGGTACTTGAAAGCAGCTATCAAATCCCCCTTCGTTCTTCTCTTCTGCAGACTAAACAATCCCAGTTCCCTCAGCCTCTTCTCATAAATCATGTGCCCCAGCACCCTAATAATTTTTGCTGTCCTCCACTGGATTCTTTCCAATTTTTCCATATCCTTCTTGTAGTGTGGGGCCCAAAACTGGACACAGTACTCCAGAGAGGCCTCACCAATGCCAAATAGAGGGGAATGATCACGTCCCTCGATCTGCTGGCAGTGCCCCTACTTATACAGCCCAAAATGATGTTAGCCTTCTTGGCAACAAGGGCACACTATTGACTCATATCGAGCTTCTCATCCACTGTAACCCCTAGGTCCTTTTCTGCAGAACTGCTGCCTAGCCATTTGGTCCCTAGTCTGTAGCAGGGCATGGGATTCCTCCATCCTAAGTGCAAGACTCTGCACATGTCCTTATCATCAGGTTTCTTTTGTCCCAATCCTCTAATTTGTCTAGGTCCCCCTGTATCCTATCCCTACCCTCCAACGTATCTACCACTCATCCCAGTTTAGTGGTGATTTACGTTTCTACTAGCTGCTCTAGGTGCCCAGACTGACCTGCCGGTGCTGCCAGGGAGGGACATGTAGCTGCTTTTGTGGCTTTCCTTTGCTTCCTCGTCAGAAGTACTTTTTCTGTGGGGAAGCAAAGAAATCTGTGGGGGACATGAATTCTGGGCATGTACAGTGATGCAGAATTAATCCCAGTAGTACCCCATGCCATAACAAGCAACCCATCATACAGTTACACTCACAAACATCTGGCTCTCTCACGTTATGTGGTTTGCTCCGTGGCAGAGATGGCAATTCCCTGCAGTGTGCTTGGGAGGCCTTACTGAGGTACACTGACATATCTGTGGGTCCACTGGATTAAACAAATAGATTATGTATTATTGTGGGCCTGGAGGCTCAAAGGTCTACACTGACCAGTGTGGCAGACAAAAATGGACGTTTGGGGCAATAGGAGTGAAGTGGATTTCCTGCAAAATATCTGGGAGGAGGTGAATGAAATTCCCTCCCGCCCTGCCCCAGCTCCAGTGCCAATTACGCAAAACCCAGTGGCTGTGACACTTTTTCAGGGTTACCTGCGGTGTCCAGGGTGAATTACTGTCCCCTGCTGACAGCAGGAGGGAGCCATGTCTGTCAGTGCCCACCAGGGGAAATTCTCTCTACCCACTGGCTACAGGCAACACAGGTGCTCTGCTCCAGGCTGTTTCCTGCTGCAGGTTAGCAACTGACACAGCTTACTTTGTTACCCCGAGCGCCTTGCCCCCTATCTTCCAGACAGCTGCAAGGTACCCTGACCGCTGCCTCTGTAGAAACAGGGCCCCCCAGTTCACTGGTTTCATCTCAGTCACACTCTCCTTTGCACAAGGCATGCAGGTTAGAGGAAAGCCAAACAGAAGTTTATTTAGCAGAGCTTGAGATAAGGGCTTGGAAACATAAGGTAAACTCCTCCCTCCTCCTCATGCAATCTACAGTCTGTACAGCATAAAAAGTGATTTTCCTGTCTAAGAAGATATTTCTCATTCTCACCTTCTCACCCACTGGTTAGTTTTTGCAGTGCGTATCCAGCTCAGAGACCTGGGACCACCTTTTCATGAGACACCTCCACTGGTCCAGTCACTCCACTGTACTGGATCATCTGTTTGGGCCATTTCTTCTCCTCTTACAGTCACAAGCTCTTGTCTCTTAGCCCAAGGGGCCCCCTCTCCCCAACCTCTCCTGGGTTTGTTTTTGTAAATCTCCAGCCTGCATCCTGTGCAGACAGTAAACACAGGCTGTCTCCAGGGCTGTTCATTGTTCTTATCTTGATTGGGTAAGCTCTCTCTCCTCAGGTGACAGGTTTCACTCCCAGCAGATTTGAATCTTAATACCCTACATGTCACATTGCTCTAAAATAGCTTCCTGTGCAAACAGCTGGCAATAACCATGACAATCAGCCAGCTCTTAGCTTTCTGCAGAACCTCACCCCCAGGACCCGTGGTGAAGTACGGAGAAGCTGGTTGGTCAAAGGGAGATATACCTGCCTGGGTATGTCTGTGTTACCCAGCTGTACCCAGCAGAGCTTTTGAAGTCTTACCTGAGGTGGGCCTTGGTCTGCCAAGCACCTGTTCCCGGAATCTGAAGATCAAAGGCCCAAGCTGTGTAAAGGAGAGACTGACCCATCACTGGGCAGGGTTGTTCTGAACTTGTAAGCACAGGAAAACCCTGCATGGGGCTTAAAGGTCTGGCTCTTAGCAGAGCCCTGGCTGGAGTTGGTGCTTAGCCGCTGAACGTAGGTTCCTTGATTGTGTTTAATGCGTGTTCTCTGATATGCTTTCACTTTGAGAATCAATGTGCTTGCTTAGAAAGAGTGGGTGGTACCATCACTCTGGCAGTTACAACAGGTCACAGCCTCTGAAGCAACAACAAAGTGCAGACATAGGCCTGCTTAGATCTGCCTTGGTGGGGACTTCACAATGTAGGCAGGGAGCTGTGCAGCCCATAAAACCCTGGCCAGGATGGAGATTGATCCGGGTCTCTGCCTAGGCGAGGTGATGGCTGAGAAGCTAGGAGCGGGTGCCATTGCTGGACCATGGAGGGGGAATACAGGTACTCTGGACTATGGTCTGCGGGGAGATGTTGGATGGGATGGGAACTGAGTTACTGCAGCGAATTCCTTCTTGGGTGCTGGCTGGTGAGTCTTGCCCACATGCTCAGGGTTTAGCTGATTGCCATATTTGGGGTCGGGAAGGAATTTTCCTCCTGGGCGGATTGGCAGGGGCCCTGGAGGTTTTTCGCCTTCCCCTGCAGCGTGGGGCACGGGTCACTTGCTGGTGGATTCTCTGCAGCTTGAGGTCTTCAAACCAATTTTGAGGATTTCAATAACTCGGTCCTGGGTTAGGGGTTGTTATAAAATTGGATGGGTGGGGTTCTGTGGCCTGCCTTGTGCAGGAGGTCAGACTAGATGATCATATTGGTCCCTTCTGACCTATGAGTCTATGAGTCTATGAGTCTATGAAACCCCCAAAACTCCTATTGGAAGGTCGCTCCAGAACCCCGCTGCTCTGACCATTAGAAACCTTCTAATTTCCAGCCTGAATTTGCTGGTGGCCAGTTTGTACCCATTTGTCTTTTAGCTTCAATATCTTTTCACCCTCCCTGTTGCTTACTCCCCAATGTATTTCTAGAGAGCAATCATATCCAGGGGGGTGGGAATAATTTGTATAGCCGGGGTGCTGAGAGCCATTGAATCAAAGTGTAAACCCTGTATCAGAGAGAAGCCGCTTCAAGTCGTGTGTGTGTGTGTGTGTGTGTGTGTGTGTGTGTGTGTGTGTGTGTGAGAGAGAGAGAGAGAGAAAGCACCCCTAGTTCTAGCACCTATGATCAGATCCCCACTCAGCCTTCTTTCTGCCGTGCTACACAAGCTAAGCTCTGCCAGTCTCCTCTCCATCTTTCCTGCTGAAGGGAAAAGATCTATCCCCCACTCTCCCCTTAGTTAACTCCTGCCATGTGTTTGGGAGGGGAGGGGGCACTTGCAAGCAAGCAGTACACAGGTATGTTTGATAGGGCCAGGAAGTACCGTGCCCAGCTGTTACGGAGCCACCGGGCGATGCTCTGAAACTGCTCCCCACAAAGCCAGTCTGGACTTTGGGGAGCCTCCTCTCCCTTGGAGCAGAATTGTTCAGGGTAAGAAGCTCACACGTCTTCACCTCCTGGGTCTCTCCTTGGAACATTCAGCATCCTCTGCCCCTCCGTGTGCTTCCCACAGCGAGCCCGCCCCAGCGGGGTCCTGGGGAAGCCACAGGGTTCTGCACCCCCACTTTGCAGTCAGATGTGACTTTCAGCCAGCCAGTAACACAGAAGTTTATTCGATGACAGGAACAGGGTCTAAAACGGAGCTTGTAGGTACAGCGAACCGGACCCCTCGGCCGGGTCCATTCTGGGGGGCAGTGAGCCAGACCCCCACGTCTGCGCTTCACTCCTCGTCCCCAGCCAGGTCTAGACTAACCACCCCCTCCAGCCACTGCTCTCTGCTCAGCTCCTTTCCCGGGCCAGGAGGTCACCTGATCTCTTTGTCTCCAACACCTTCAGCTGGCACCTTTGCAGAGGAGGGGCCCAGGCCGTCAGTTGCTAGAAGACAGAGTGTCAGGCATTTAGGTGCACTCGCCTCTTGCTCTGCAGCAACCACACACCCTTATTCTACCACCTAGATACTTAAGAACTGCATAGGGGACACTGAGGCACCAACACAGTATTCAGAGCAAACATTAAGAACATTCCCAGTTCGTCACACCAGCACAATGGGTTCCCGATCCCTGACTGGTGTCTTCTGGCACCACCACATTATAAAGCATAACAATGATAATGCCGCATGGAGGTGTGGGGGGCTCAGGTGTGACTTGGTCATACATGGGTGAGGAGACGGGTACTTACTTCCCTGCTGCTCTGCACAGGGCTCTTGCTGCTAGTCAAGAGTGGTGACCCTGCAGGCAAAGACAAAGGGATGGGAGGGGGGTGATGCTGGCAGACAGGAGTCAGCTCATGCCAAGGTCTCCATGTCTTAACTGAACACTGACAAGTGCACAGCTGGGTCAGCCGGGCTCACCTGTGTGCTGTGTGGTTACAATCAGGGCCGGCGCTACCATTTAGGCAGCCTAGACAATCGCCTAGGGCACCAGAATAATTGGTGGGAGCCGTTTTGCCGGAGGGGGCGGCAGGCGGCTCCGGTGGAGCTGCCGCAGTCTTGCCTGCGGACGGTCAGCTGCTCACGTGGCTCCGGTCCACCGGAGCCCCGGGACCAGTGGGTGGGGAGCCGAAATTGCCATCCGCCTAGGGCATTCAAACCCCTAGCGCCGGTCCTGGTTACAATGGGTATTGGGTGTTTAGTGTTTGGACTCTATTGAATGCTTGTGAGCTGCTGCAGCATTAATCTCTCTTAGAGCCTCTGGATCCCATATTGTAAGGTAATAGTTGAGTATTTGCATTGTGAGCCTCTGAGCCGTGCAAATCACCAGCCAGGAGGGAGCCATTAACTAGTGCAAAGTGCTGGTCTCCAGCAGAAGGTGTCCCACCCTGGCCAACAGGGAAGGCCCATCAATGGACTATTGTGGAACATTAAAGAGCAAAAGACTTTGTTGCTCTGTTCTTTCCCCAGTGAAACTGGGTCATGCAAGTGGGTTCCTCCCATCAGCTGAGTTCACAGCTCAGGGTGTCTGTGAGGAGGAAATAAAAACCCCTAACAAGAAGGGAACTGGTATCTATGCTGCCTGGACTCTGCAGGGGAAGGTTTTTAAGCATAAGCATAAGATCCCCAGCTGCTTAGCCTGGGTTAGCACTAAAGGACATTAAGGGCATGTCTACACTGCAGTAAAACACCCGCAGCTGGCCTTTGTCAGCTGACTCAGGCTCCCAGGGCTTTAAAATTGCAGGATAGATGTTCAGGCTTGGGCTGGAGCCTAGGCTCTGGGCCCTCAGCCCTCCCCTCCCCTGAAGGTCTACACTGGAATTTTACAGCCCGAACCCAAGTCAGATGATATGGGTCAGCCATGGGTGTTTTATTGCAGTGTAGACATACCCATAGAGCTCGCTTATTACAAAAGATTCTATTACCTTTTGAAACGTAAGATTGTAATTCAGGGGTAGACAACCTATGGCACGCGTGCCAAGGCGGCACGTGAGCTGATTTGCAGTGGCACTCACACTGCCTGGGTCCTGGCCACCAGTCTGGGGGACTCTGCATTTTAATTTAATTTTAAATAAAGCTTCTTAAACATGTTAAAAACCTTATTTACTTTACATACAACAATAGTTTAGTTATATATCATAGACTTATAGAAAGACCTTCTAAAAATGTTGAAATGTATTACTGGGACGCGAAACTTTAAATTAGAGTGAATAAATTAAAACTCGGCACAGCACTTCTGAAAGGTTGCCGACCTCTGTTGTTAATTCATTTGTGTATGTATGTTTACCTGTTTCCCCTTTGCAAATAACTCTCTGGTCTCATTTTCCTGTTCAGTATCAGAGGGGTAGCCGTGTTAGTCTGGATCTGTAAAAGCAGCAAAGAGTCCTGTGGCACCTTATAGACTAACAGACATATTGGAGCATGAGCTTTCGTGGGTGAATGCATCTGACAAAGTGGGTATTCACCTATGAAAGCTCATCCTCCAATACGTCTGTTAGTCTATAAGGTGTCACAGGACTCTTCGCTGCTTTTACATTTTCCTACTTAGTAAATCTGTATGTAGTTTGTTATAGGATTGGCTACAAGCGTTGTCTTTGGTGTGAGGTGTCATTTTTCACCGTGTCTCCGTGGGTTACAACTGCGAATACCAAATTCAGGACAAACTGCTGAGAAAGAGGACAGACGCCCTCTAAAGCTGATGGTTATTCTCCCAGAAGGTATACCAAACCAGCAACACAAGTAAACTTCTGTCTCACCACACTGGCTAACAAGAAGTCAGAACTGCAGCATCCTTGGGTAATCCAGTTCTGGATTCAACATCCAGACACTAGACATAATGATGAGTGGTTATTTAAAACCAATTTCATCAGCCAAAGGGTTCTTCTGATCCCAAAGGACCAGCCACATACCCGGCCAATGTATAACTGAGATCTTGCCCAATAATCATGCTGTTGCCAATCCTTTAGTATCTGTTATCTAAAGATTTATTTATAAAAACAAAGATGAGAGTTAAAATTGTTAAAAGGCTCAAATACATACAATAAATGCAAGGTTCTTGGACAGGCTTGTAGCCGGGATGCAATAAACTGCTGGCTTGTTAAGCCTCTGGTTGCTTCCAAATCATTGGAAGGTCCTCAGTCTCCTCGTCAGAATGCTCTCAATAATAGAAGTCCGTAGTCCAGAGGTCTGAGCAGGAAAGAGGCAAAACGGAGATGTTTCCAGGGCCTTTTATAGTTTCTGCCAAATGAAGGGAACCCATTGTTCTAGTTTGTGGAAAATTACAGGTAACAAGATGGTGTTTGCAGGCACATGGGCAAGTCACATGTCCACGCATGCTTTGCTTAGTCATAGTAGAAGCCATTACCCTTACGCCAGTTCAGCATTTCTCTCATGTGGCCACTAGAGACTTTTCTTGCGGCCACAGTCTCCCGGTCTGGTGGGTTGCAGGGGGGAGAGAGCAAAATAGCAGCCACTCCCACTTCCCATTGATCCTGGATGCCCTGCCTTGGTGTTGGTCACTGGGACTGCCAGCAGGGGTTGGGCCTTGCCCCTCTCTGGAGACACCTGGGGCCCAACGCTGGAGGAACAGTTCTCCACCTTCCCCAGGGCGGTGGGGCTCAGGCTTTGGGGTTCAGCTCTGGGGTGGTGGGAGCAGTGCAGGGCTTCAGGTTCCAGTCCCGGGCTCCAGCTGTGCAGAAGCAGGCCCCAGACTCCAGCTGTTGGGTTCAGGCTCTAACCCCCCACTGCCTTCCCTGGCCTCCCATCCAGGGCTTCATTTGTCCCCAGGCTTGCCGGGGCAGAGTAAGTCTGCTGTGAAAAGTGATACTTGTATATTGGTTAATATCGCTTTTCACAACAAACTTATTATCTGGCAATAAATAAATGACAATGACTTGGACATGGGTATGTGCATATTTATTTGTTTTTCCTAAAGCAAATTCATTGTTTTAGGAAAAAGTGCGAGACAGCAAGAGCTGGTGGTCACACTCTGAGGCCACCAAAAAATTTGGGCTTGTCTACACTGATAACGCTAAAGCGCTGCTGTGCCAGTGCTTTCACGTGGCTTGTGTGGTCCCGGTGCTGCACTGGAAGAGAGCTCTCCCAGAGCTCTAAAAGACCCACCTCCACCAGGGGCACAACTCCCAGTGCTGGGGCACTGTTTACACTGGCACTGTACAGCGCTGACACTTGCTGTGCTCACATCCTTGAGCGAGGAGATTGCAGCCCCATAAATTGTCAATGGAGACAAACCCTTTGTCCTGAGAACCTCTGCTCTAGTTAGAAAGTTCACGTGAAAGTTCATCAGGTGTGGATGGGCATCTTCCAGGGTCCATTGTGAGTTAAGTGTTCCTTGATGAGCCATTTAGCTTGAATAGTCCCTTCAAGATGTGCAGGCTAAACACTTTGTGGGTGTTACCACAGGAACAAACATCTGAAATACAGGTACATAGTTAATATTCAGAACTTCAGATACCAAAATGATACATGCATACAAATAGCATAATCATAACTTTGCCATAGACACCTTATTTCACATACTTTGTGCAAGATTTGTTGCAATTATATAACAGTGGTCGCAACAATGATCTACATGGTCATATTTGAATCAGATAACATCACACCATTGACTTGGGGTAAGTGGCTGGTCCTTTGGGATTGGAAGTAACCTGACTTTTGCTATGATCCCTGGGGTAAGGGACCATCTGTCACAAAGAGCTGCTCACCTGGGTGGTGAAATAGATGGGAGAACCCCGGGGGACTACGTGTGACTCAATGTTAAGGCTGGTACAGTGCCTGAGGAGTTTACACTTAATGACTGGTTGCAGAAATCTCAGTACAGCCCTCACAGCCAATTTGGGGGTTGTGCCCTGCCTCCTAACAGCCTGCCCTGAGATTTGTACCATGCTCTTGAGTCACGGCAGGACAGCTTGATGGGAGGAGTTCCAGGTGGACAAGGCAACAGGACTTGGTGCTTGGTGCTTTTGATGCACCACCACCACCCCAGGGCTCTCCCAGACAGGTACCAAGGCATATGTTAAACCTGTTCTAAGCAGCACTGGAGTCTGCTGGCACCACGAATCAGTCTCATCCCCATGTGGAGGGGCAGCGCCAGGCCTCAGGACTCTTCTAAGGGCTTGTCTACATCACAAAGTTGCAGCGCTGGTGAGGGGGTTACAGCACTGCAACTTAGGAGGTGTACACATCTGCAGGGCATCACCAGCGCTGCAACTCCCTGTTTGCAGCGCTGGCCATACTCCCGTTTTGTCTCGGGTGTAGAGGATCCAGTGCTGGTGATCCAGCGCTGGTAATCAAGTGTAGACACTTACCAGTGCTTTTCTTGACCTCCGTGGAATAAGCAGGTATCCCAGCATACCTGAGGAAGCCTCTCTGGTAATCAAGCTGGTCTCCTTCCCCGGTTTGCTCTCGCGTTCCCCGAACCCCAGTGCAAGCAGGTCTCCTTCCCTGCGGTTTGCTCTCGCGTTCCCCGAACCCCCGAGCAAGCAGGTCTCCTTCCCTGCGGTTTGCTCTCGCGTTCCCCGAACCCCCGAGCTCGGGGAACGTGAGAGCAAACAGCGGGGAAGCTGGTCTCCTTCCCCGGTTTGCTCTCGCGTTCCCCGAACCTCCCTTGAAGCCGCCCAACAGTGCTGCAGTGTGGCCACATCTAACACCACTTGCAGCGCTGGTTGCTGTAAGTGTGGCCACTCTGCAGCGCTGGCCCTATACAGCTGTACTAATACAGCTGTAACAACCAGCGCTGCAAAATTGTAGATGTAGACATACCCTAAGTCACCCTTTAGCCTGGTGGTAATGGCCCACGACACCGGGATGGAGTGCACCCCATGCATACACATTGAACAGCATCATTTCCACCCCTCTTCCCAGCACTGCGCTGCTCTTGCTGCTCTCCCAGGTGCCTTTGCTCAGCCAGCAGAGAGCCATGCCACAGCCTGCATCTAGCTGGCACAATGAGATGCGTCTGCCACTGCGCTTTGAAGCAGGGTCCCATTCTGATCCCTGGCAGCGGGGGTATTCCACGACTCAGAGCCTGAGAACACCCCCCACCCCTGTGCTCTGTCTGCCGCAGCCATCCTCCTCTCACCCCAGGCTTCCCACTGCACCTTGAAACATGGGAACCAGCCAAGGCCTTGAAGTGGGTCTGGAGTTGCATGGGGAGCCAGAGCACCAGCATTCCGGGCTCCCCCAGGGCAGCATTACCTCACACGGGGCCAGTGAGTCCTCCATAGCCAAACCCATCAGAGCACATGTATAGCCAGGAATTGAAAGCTGTTCTTCCCTCTTTTTCCATTGGAACCCCCATTGCACAGGACTGGCAGATGGGCATCCCCTCCAGTGTTCCCTGGGGCCGTGCCCAGCTGCCACTATCCCTGTCCCTCAGCAGAAAGGGCACCCATGCAGGGCAAGGTCTTTTCCTCATGTGGAAGCTTGGATTTTCCTTGGGGCCTGCAGGACGGACAGTTCCTTGCCTGGGTCCCGTCTCATGTGCAGAGCACTTTAGCTCTGGCTGTCACTGTGTTTTGCCTTTGTTTCCTGTGTGTGCAGATAGCTCATTGTCTGAAGCCCAATACCCTTCAGGCTGAGGCTGTCTGAGCTGGGCTGGGATCTGTCCCATATCCAGCATGTCATCTAAGCACAGGGTAACTGAGGCTTGCCCCATGGGAGGCATTTTCCTGGTCACTACGGCAATCTGAATATCGTTCTTAAACTCCGGCCACACATAACAGAAAAATAGCCATTGTAGTCTGAGGACTGACAATATTTTGTGCTCTGCTTCTGCATTTCCAGCTGAGGGAGAAGACATTGACAGAGCAGGCTGACACCACTAATAATATCCCTGCGTAAGCGTGGAAGTGACCATGCTAATTTCAAGCTCCATTAGAAACCAGCTTTGCCAGTGAGGGGAGGCACAAGGCTTGAAGGATGGGTTAGGAGCCAGCTCTGAGGAAACAGCTGCAGCAGGCAGGAAAATAAAAGCCTCCCTTCTTAATCAAACTGGGTGGAGAACAGATGTTTTGGTTCTCTGGCGATTCCAGGGGTGGCTCGTCCAGGCTGAACCAAAATCAACATTTTTTTTTAAATTTCAGCTAGTTGAAAAGTCAAAAAATGTCGATTTGGTTCAAAGCTCAACATTGTGTGTCGACTGGATTCGCAGTGTTTCATGTTGATGTTGTTTGCAGTGTTGGTGTGTAGCTGTGTTGGTCCCGGGATTATGAGAGAGACGAAGTAGCTAAAGTAATATTTTTACTGGACCAACTCCTGGTGTGGAAGGCAACAGCTTTCAGACTACACGGGGCCCTTCTTCAGGTCTGTGGAATGAATTTTGATCTTCCATTTGGTTTTGGGCATTTGACAAAAGTGGAGGAGGGGCAGAATGACAGAACACTGGTGGGGAGGGACCTTTCACTTGGTGATTAGGGCATTTACCTGAGCTGTGGGACACCCCGATTCAATTCCCCCAGACTCCCGGATATGAGGTGGAAAAGGGATTTGCAGTTGGGCTAAGGGGATAGTCTGGTGTAGGGCTGCCTCAGTCTCTCCTGTTGATGCTCTTTCACTTTGCATGAGATGAATAGGGATTGGAGCAGGGACCTAAGTCTGGGTGTCCCATGTTCTAGGTGAGGGCCCTAACCCCTAGACTGCAGAGTCCTTCTCTCCTTCTTTGGCCCAGTAGGGTGACCAGATGTCCCAATTTTATAGGGACTGTCCCGATTTTTGGGTCTTTTTCTTATATAAGCTCCTATTACCCCCCACTCCCATCCCGATTTTTCACACTTGCTGTCTAGTCATCCTATGGCCCAGTGACTATTCATTGCAATTCATAGTCATTCCTGCTGTGCCACAGGCAGAGAACAGGAGAAACTGAGGTGTCATGAATGGCAGGGAATTGATTAGGTAAGATGTGCCCAGCTGATCTCAGCAAGTGATCCATACCCCATGCTGCAGAGGACGGTGACCCCCCCCGCGCCCCCACCGCCACCGCCATCCCCCTCAAGGTTGCTGCCAATCTGACCTGGGGAAAATTCCTTCCCAACCCAAAAAATTGGCCATCAGTGTGACCCAGAGTGTGTGAGTATGACCCACCAGCCAGGTGCCTAAGACAGGATTTTCTGTGCCACCCAAGAACCCCGATCCACCTCTGCTCCAGCGGGCATGCAGGGCAGGGGAGGACAGGGAAAGATGACTTCTTAGCTCCTCTTCTGTTCTGGCCGGTTCTCAGGGCAGCTCTGACTTCCTCCCAACTGCCTAGCATCCAGGGGCTGATCCAACAGCCACTGGTAGCCGGATGCTAGCCATGCTCTAGCCACGCCTCCTGCCCCTGGACTGTGTCCTGCTCCATGTGAGGAGCTGCACGAGGGCGGTGCCAAGTCCTTACATTGCATGGGGAATCACCAAGTGGCCAGATCTGCCAGCTCAACAGCCTGTTAGTGCCACCGAAGCAGCACAAAGGGGCTGTGATGGAGAGGCCAAAGACTGAACTCCGCTCTCCCCCACTGGCTTGGCTGGGCTAGGGCATGGAGAGAACTTGCACTGGAGTTGAATCCCCAAAAACTAATTCACAGACACCAAATCCCCTAAACCAGCCATTCCAAAAAAGACAATTCAAAGCCCTCGCGGAGCCCTGTTCAGCCCATGACTAGAACTCCACTGGCCATGGGGCCTCCTCCGATGTCGGCTAATTAGCCCGCACTAGACTAATTGCTTCAGTGGTGTGATACACATCACTGTTTTGCAATGGGGAATTTTCCATTTCTAATGTTTCACGCAGGGACTCCCTGACAGAATGCCGCTGCTCCTGAGAAAACGTGAAAGGGAAACCAGAAAGAACAAATACACACATCATGACATAGCTGAAGGAAAACATCATCCCAGAAGCAACTGGAAATGCACTCACATATGGAGCACAGTACGACATGGGAACTGCCCGATGGGATCAGCCCCGGGCTTCATCTAGTCCAGAATCCTGTCTCCGGCAGCAGCCAGCATCAGATGCTGCAGAGGAAGGTGCAAAAGACCCTGAAGTTAATAGTTCTGGAATAATTTTCCTCCTAGCCCCATTAGTGAGAGGTTGGCTTGTGTGCAGATGCAGGAGGACATGGGCCTTTTCTTTAGCTGAGATTGAGGGCTTTACACTTCCCTCAATGGCATTTCTGTTTGTCTGTAATGTGATAACGCTTGAATGCCTCCGTTGATTAATTTCAGCATTTCAGGGACCATTCCAGGCATCAGTAGGCAGAACCCCAATGATCTGGGGGAAATTGAAAGGGGGGAAAATGGGGGACACCTTGGAGCCCTAGCCATCTGCTTATCACAGCCACAGCTTCCAGCACCTCTGCAAGTGTCTATATATCAGGTGGATGACACCTTTTAACACCTTTCAGCATAACAATACCCCACCTCAGCACTGCTCATCCACCCAGTAGAGTTTTAACAAGTTAACATCCTGGGGAATCCTGGTATGGGGGAGTGGGGCACACAGAACTCCTAGCAGGAGGGGCAGGAGGAAATGGGGGGAAAAGGGTGCACCAGAGCCCCTGGCCTAGGGCAGAGAATGGAAGATGTTGGCATAGAGTCAAGGGAATGGAACCCCTGGTGGGGAGAGTTGAGGACCTGCGGCGGGGGGGGGGGGGAAGAGAACAGGAAGGGGGACAAAGAAAGGAGTGGGGGCACACACAGAGGCTGTGCCATGTGGACAAGAATGGGGTACCCTCGTAGGGGAGGAAGGGAGGACAGAGGCACTCATTTGCAGGGGGGAGTCCAGATGGGAGGGTGGCACCCACAGAGCTGGTGGGGGAAAATGGGAGGGTGCAAGCAGCCCTGGTGTGTGCCATGAGCTTGTTCTTGTAGTACCTAGGGCTGAGTTACCTTGTTACCTCCCCCCGCCCCCACCCAGGCACCAGTGAGAGGCAGACTTGCTTCTGCTGAACTGGATGTCAGCTCCCTGACACCACCGGCCTATCAGCCACCAAACAACCTCCTCTGGGCTACGCTGGCCCCTGTTCGCAGTGCAGGTTAACAGGAGCTGGCCCCCAGTCCATTCCCCTGTAGTGTTCCAGCCCCTTCTCTGCTGAGCACTCCCAAAACACCAGCTCTGCTGTCCCCAAGCGGGACGGTCACACACCAGCCTGTTCGATTCAGCGCAGGAGCGGTTCCTGGTGTCGCACCATCGCACTGAGATAACCGTGTGATCGTTTTCACACTAACTCATCCCTCAAAGGGGGAAACGTGAGCACTCGTGAGTGTACCAGGCTACGTGTTCATCTCGCCGGTGTCCTTGCAGCCAAGCCCGTCTCAGACCCTGTCGTCATGAGTGTCACCGGGCTGCCCGATGACTTGCTTGGTGCACGACGACAGGGAGGGCCTCCCTTGCCTTTTCCTGACAGTCCCCAAAGTTCAGTGTTTGTACCTCAGGGAGGCAGGATGACCCCGTAGTGCTGACTTCAGGCTGCCTTCAAGCCCCTCCCCCGCCCGACTTTGTATTTAAATGATGCTGCATTGTGTTAACTCACAATCTTAATATACACGTGGGCTGACAGAGACAGGCGAATAAACATCCTCTGTCTGGCAGAATCCTGTTTGTCAACTCTGCCTCGATACAGACTTCAGGACCAAATTATTAGCACACATACATAACTCCTGACATAGTCTCTGTACATGCATCTCACAACGAAGCTAATGCCCAGGGTGCCCCTGGCTTTAAGACCTCACATGCCCCCGACTGTACATACTGGAATGAGGATATTCTTGTAGCCCCCTTGCCAGCTGGCCCCAAGGGGCTCTTAGGGTCGCAGTTTGGCCTGCGCAAAGTGCGAAGTGTGTGACTGTCTAGTGTAAATCACCCCTAGCTAATGTAAATGCAGAAGATAGGATTATCCCTATCAATGACTAACCTGGTCCTGAATGCTGCTAAACTCTTGGCCTCAATGCCCCCCTGTGGCAGTGAGTTCCGCAGGCTACTCTGTGGTTTGATCAAGAGGATTTCCTTTTGCTGGGTGTAAGTTTTGTGCCTTTCCACTTCATCCAGCACCCTCTTGTCTTTATGAGGGTGGGTGCAATTCACCTCCTCTAACCCCTCCCCAGTCATCTGCTGTCTTATTTGCCCCTTCTAAACCAAACAGGCCCCATCGTCCTATGGAGGAGCTTTCCGGCCGTAGCCCTTCCCATCACTCACTGGCTGAACAAAAGCTGGGGGATGTCCTGCTGCCCTTTCTGGGGGAAGGGTCTTCTGGCATCTCATCCTTTTTTTTTCAGAACAGCCCCTCAGCCTGGCTGGAAGAGGCAAGTGTCTTCCTGAGCTCATGCAAATACCCCCCCCCCCCCCAGATTCCCTCCTGGAGAGCTGAGGTCATGGTATGGGGAGGGGGAAGAGGCTCTTCTGAGTTGGTCTCTCTTGCAGGCTATGTCTACACTGCAGGGGTGCCTCAGCTCCGTTAAGCCAGCGGGGGAGATGGGGTAAAACCTGGGGGGGAGCTGGATTCGGGACCCCTCTGCAGACCAGAGCTGTGGCGGGGGTCAGCTTCCCCTAGCAACAAGCTGAGGCCTCCACACTTATTCCATGTGGGGGCTGAGCTGACCCCAGCTCTCTGGGGAGGCGCACGGAGCGCACCTGCCCCAAACCCCTGCCCTGGCGAGGCGGTCCCGATCCGAGGAGGAAGCGTGTGGGCCTGTAGCCCAGTCACCCCCCGGCTCTGCACCATTCGCGGGGTCCCACTTATTTAAAGTTGCAGCCTCCCTAATTTCCTCCGGGAAGTCGGGGAGGGGCCGGGGGTCGAGGAGCCCGCGCTCTCCAGGCAGCAGAATCGCCTGGGTGATAATACAGCAGGTTCGGGTTTAAACGAGCTCTTCTTGCTCCCCTTCCTCTGGGCCAGGGTCCTGCTCCAGAGGAGCCCCCGGGCCCCGGCAGGCGCTGGTACCTTGGCACCCACCGGATGCCATTTTAGCTTCATCTCCAAACGCCAGGCGCTTGCAGTCCCCGGCGGAGCGGCGGCTGGCAGGGAAGGCGCAGCCGGAGCTCGCGTTCGCGGGGCTGGGGATGTCCTGCCCGGCCAGCCCCAGCTGCGGTGCGGGAGGCTGAGCGAGCTGCGTCTCCGCCGGTGCCTTGGCGGGGGGAGGCGCTCGCAGCTGCCCGGATTGGGGCGGGGAGCCCCTCCCGGCCGGGAACGCTGGCAGAGGGGGTGGGCTCGCCCAGGCGCTCCGGAGAGAGGCCATTATCCGGGACCGGCGGCGCCCAGGCTGCTCCGCTGCGCGCACGTTCCGGGCGCTGCTGCTCCGGCTCCCCGGCCCCTGCGCAGGCACCGGGCGGCGGGGTCGCCGGGGCTGAGCGCAGGACGCGCCCACCGACTCGGGTGACTGGCCGCAGGGAGCAGGGGCCAGCGGCGCCGGGTGCGGAGGGAGCCGGGGCACGCACGGGGAGCCGGGGCGGTGGGGTGGCAGCTGCCCGCCGGCTCTCACGGTCTCTCTCCCCCGCGCTGCAGAGGGAGCAGGAGATGGACGCCCCGCGGAGCCCCCCGCAGCTGGACCGGGACCTGCTGGAGTCCCCCGAGGGCTGCCCGTCCCCGCTGGAGCTCAAGTCCGCCCCCAGCAAGAAGATGTGGGTTAAGCTGCGGGCGCTGTGAGTAATCTCGGCCTGGCAGAGCAGGGACCCCTGTCCCCCACTGCGTCCTGCACCCGGAGACCCCTTCCCTCTCCCTGGGGCCCTGCCCCCCACTACTCCCAGGGACGTCTTCCTTGCTCCCGGGGGCTCCTACATCCCCTTCCTCACTGGATGTCACATGCACCCATCCCATCCTCCTTTCTCCCTCTGCATTCCCCCCTCCTCTTACTCCTTCCCTGGACCCCCTGTGCCTCAGGGACCCCTACCCCATTTCCCTCTTCCCCCCGGGTTTTCCTGCCCCTGCTCTCCCCCGTGCCCCCCATGCACCTAGTCTTCTTCCCCCCACCATGGGCATCTGGTCTCCCCTGGTGCTGACACTACATTTATATTGGGGGTGGTTTTTAAGGGGAAGATTTGTCTCCTTTCCTAGTTTAAGGACCCCTGTAAACATGGGCCTGTGCGGTGTGTGTGTCTGGGGGAGGGCTGTGATAAACTGAGCTCTGGGGGAGGGGGGGCGGGCATGGCTAAGAGCACAGCAATGTGCTAACTGACAGAAGGGGCAATGCCAGTGCTTGGTTTATTGCAGAGCCATGTGCTTTGCCCAGTCTATTGAGTCAGTGCATCCAGTTCTCTATTGTCATCTGATGCGAGGCCCTAGATTCCGAGGCTAATTATTATGCAGCTCCTGTGCAGTTCATACCCTTGCTGAACGTTCTTGTGCTGGCCTGGAGAGCCAGGTTTAAAGGGTCTCCAGCACTCTGTTAAGCCCAGCTTTGCATGGGAGCAGCTCTGTGTGTTGGCAGTTCAGGTATGAGGTATTATTGTCTTTAAACAACTGAGCAAATAGATCATCTTTGCTTTATGCCGCAAGCATTCTGTCCTGAGCATGGGGAGCATGCTCCTTAATGAGCATAGCACATATTAGCACCTAGATGAAAGAGGCTAACACCTGTAAGAACTTAATAAGAGATGCACTGTGTTATCTGTCCTCAGCCCAGCTGTATACCTGAGAGAATACACAAACATATTCCTTCTGCATGCGCTGAGCTCTTGGGTTTTTCGATAGAGTAAAATTCAGGGTCAAAAATATGTGCTTTTGAAAGGGCTAGTAAACAGTAAGATTCAAAAAGTACAGAGCAAAGCAGGAATTTCCAGTGGAGGGTGTTCTCCTGTTCCCATAGGAGACCAGGGGAGACTGTCAATGGGCAGAAAAACTCTGAAATATCTATGGGTGCAAAATGTCTTGGTAAGTGTGAGGTAGAGGCGCTGAGCCTGAAGTGTGTTTGTTGCCCATGATCTGGAGCGATTAGCTGCATCCCACAAGTCCTCGTTATGCATCCTGTTTACACTACAGAGGAGCAAAAATAATAGTTACTCTCAGGAGCAGTGCCAGGGTTTTTGGCGCCCTAGGCGGGGGTCCTTCTGCGCTCCCGGTCTTCGGGGCACTTCGGCAGCAGGTCCCGGAGCAAGTGAAGGACCCGCCGCAGAATTGCCGACGACGACCCAGAGCGCGGAAGGACCCCCCCACTGCTGAATTGCCACTGAGGTTGGCAAAATGCCACCCCCCTAAATCCTGGCGCCCTAGGCGACTGCCTAGGTCGCCTAAATGGAAGCACCGGCCCTGGTTGCTCTTTGTTATGCCATCTCTGAAACTGTAGAACCCTAGACATGTAGGGCTGGAAGGGACCTGGAGAGATTGTCTCACCCAGCCCCTGCATTGAGTGTCACGAGCTGTTTCAAGCGGCGATGTGACCAGAGTTTCTTTTAAGACACCCCTGGGCGGCTGGGCTCTTTCTATCTGTTGATGGCTCAGGGCCCACCACCTGAAAGGAATATTTCCATAGCTGTGGAGAGGGGTGTCTGTGGCTCTCTTTACAGGCAGGTGGAAGTGCTGGGTTCAGGCTGGTGTGGGTCTTGGTTTGGATTGTATGTTACATGTGAGTGTCTGCGTAGCCATGAGGGCTGCACTGAAGCTGGTCACGAATCCTGGCAATTACTGGTCTGAAGACGTGTCCCAGAAAGGGCTGATTCGGTCTCATTCTTTAGGTTTAGAAAGCTTGTTGTCCAATGGGGAGGGGAGGGGGAAACGATACCATGTGGTGAAGATGATGCAACGGGAATAAATTGTAGCCTGATAATTATTGTCTGCATGTTTGGTGGCTATTACCTGATAACTTGCATGTGCCTGGGAAATCAGAAGAGCGACCTGAATTATCCAGCGAGGGGCACAGACCCTAGTGTGAGATCAGGGTGGGTCCCGGTCCTTACACCCTCCATATGGAGTCCAGTTAGAATCTGCACAGGTGCATGGGTCTGCATGCATGGGTAGGCTGGAGTAGAGGGTCTAGGCCAGTTATTTTAACAATTATGACTTGTAATGGGTAGATCTAGTTAAGAAATTCGTGAGACCTTTATTAGAGGTACAGCTGATGCAGAACTCCTGTAGCAAGTCCCTTAGCCTTGTTCAGTGACAGTAATTAAACCTGCCTGCACTGTGGCTGATTGCTGCTTACCACAAGGTCTTAAACTAGTTTCACTGTCGGAATTTCACCGTCCCAAGTGCCCCGTCTCAGGATACGTTTCCTAATGAACAACTTTCCAGACGGAGTTTTCATTTCCTTTGGCTCATGTCACCTTCATGCAAAAAAGGCAGCCTCTAAGTCCGGAGAGGG
The DNA here is from genome assembly GCF_007399415.2 of Gopherus evgoodei. Lineage (NCBI taxonomy): Eukaryota > Metazoa > Chordata > Testudines > Testudinidae > Gopherus > Gopherus evgoodei. The sequence goes on along the minus strand of NW_022060063.1, from coordinate 1,574,830 downwards.
TATCAGTAATTATACCAGCTGTCCGTAACCCTCCGAGGGGCTGTGGTGTTCTCACTGTTAATCTGGAACAAAGTTACTATTGGGATTGGAGAGGCCATATGGACAGTCTCCTGAAAACACGTCTTCTAGTCCTGGAGTAGTCAACGGGCAGACTGCGGGCAAAGCCAGACCACCAGACACTTTTGACTGAACTCAATCTTATTATCGTCATTCTTCTTCTTCTTTTTATTATTTTCTCTGGAGCCTGGATCTTGACTGTACCTTGACCAAGACATTTGGACCTTGACAAAAAATAATTGACTATCCCTGTAGTCAGTTTCACTCCAGTCACTTCCGGTCTCCTGCTGGAGATCCCTTTGAAGGGAATATTTTGGATCTTTACCCACGGTTAGGCTCCTCCACTGCTGATACAGCATCTCACAGAGCCGTGCTGGGGCTATGGGAAGCTTTTTTCTGTTCAGTGGCCAGCCCCAAGCTCAGTGTACCTTGGCTATCCCTAAAGTGCCAGGGCTAGGGCAGGGATGTGGCCCTTTCTTTGCTCCAGCCAGCCCAGCTGTGCCACTGGGGGAGCATTGAGCTGAGTTGCTCCACTGGCGCATGCTCCCTCAGAGCTTAGCCACAGTCCCTGTAGGGGCTCCACTTCACCCCATCCCCATCTTCGGCAATGCAACCAGTTCTCAAAGCCAGCCTGGGCACGCACACGTGTGTGTGTTTAACCAGGGTGTGAAAAATTCCTTATATATCTTCTAGTCGAGAACTTAAATTGACTAGCCAGAGCCTGTGGAAAATTCCCTCCTGCTCCAGTATGTGCAGGGCCTGGTGAGAAATTAAGTGGGCCCACACTACCTCTTCATGGGGGTGTGTGTGTGCTGCTGTTTCACTAGAGTGTCAGGACTCCTGGTGAGTAAGTTCCATGTCTGAAGGTTCATAGGACACTTCCTTTGGATGCAAATCACTGGGGTTCACAGTCTCTTAGGTTTGGATAAAGTAAAAAATTAACTGGAGGTGACAGGTTTCTCTTTTTGTGCTGGGGACCTGTGGGCACCTGTGTATAACTTTCAGAGGGTAGCTGTGTTGTTAGTCCAGGGGTCGGCAACAGGGCCGGCGCTTCCATTTAGGCGGCCTAGGCAATCTCCTAGAGCGCCAGGATTATTGGTGAGTGGCATTTTGCCGGAGGGGGCGGCAGGTGGCTCCGGTTGACTTGCCGCAGTCGTGCCTGCGGAGGGTCCACTGGTCCGCGGCTCCGGTGGAGCTCCAGCAGTCATGCCTGCGGATGGTCGGCTGCTCACGCGGCTCCACTGGACCGCCTGCAGGCATGACTGCGGCAGCTCCATCAGAGCCGCGGACCAGCGGACCCTCCGCAGGCACCACTGCGGCAGCTCCACCGGAGCCACAGGACCAGCCTGCGGGGTGGCGAAATTGCCGTGCGCCTAGGGTGCCAAAACCCGTAGTGCCGGTCCTGGTCGGCAACCTTTCAGAAGTGCTGTGCTGAGTCTTCATTTATTCACTCTAATTTAAGGTTTCTCATGCCAGTAATACATTTTAACGTTTTTAAAACGTCTCTGTCTATAAGTCTATAATATACAACTAAACTATTGTTGTATGTAAAGTAAATAAGGTTTTTAAAATGTCTAAGAAGCTTCATTTAAAATTAATTTAAAATGCAGAGCCCCCCCCCCCCAGACTGGTGGCCAGGACCCTGGCAGTGTGAGTGCCACTGAAAATCAGCTCACGTGCCACCTTCGGCACGCGTGCCGTAGGTTGCCTACCCCTGTGTTAGTCTATCAGCAAAAACAACGAGGAGTTCTTGTAGCACTTTAGAGACTAACACATTTATTTGGGCATAAGCTTTCATGGGCTTATAACCCACTTCATCAGATGCATGGAGTGAAAAATTCCGTAGGCAGATATAAATATACAGCACATGAAAAGATGGGAGTTGCCTTACCAAGTGAGGGGGTCAGTGCTAACGAGGCCAGTTCAATCAGAGTGGATGTGGCCCATTCCCAATAGCTGACAAGAAGAGGTGAATATCAACAGAGGGAAAAATTACTTTTTGTAGTGCTAACGAGGCCAATTCAATCAGGGTGGATTTGGGCACTGGCCATCACCTATAGCCCCCAACTAAAACCTTTCCAGCGCATCATCAAGGATCTACAACCTATCCTGAAGGACAATCCCTCACTCTCACAGATCTTGGGAGACAGGCCAGTCCTCGCTTACAGACAGCCCCCCAACCTAAGCAAATACTCACCAGCAACTTCACACTACACAACGGAAACACTAACCCAGGAACCTATCCTTGCAATAAACCCCATTGCCAACTCTGTCCACATATCTATTCAAGTGACACCATCATAGGACCTAATCGCATCAGCCACACCATCAGGAGCTCGTTCACCTGCACATCTACCAATGTGATATATGCTATCATCTGCCAGCAATACCCGTCTGCCATGTACATTGGCCAAACCAGACAGTCTCTACGCAAAAGAATAAATGGACACAAATCATTGTAACTTTCAAAAACCAGTAGGAGAGCACTTCAATCTCCCTGGACACTCAATAACAGACTGAAAAGTGGCAGTTCTTCAACAAAAAACCTTCAAAAACAGACTTCAATGAGAAACTGCAGACCTGGAATTAATTTGCAAGCTTGACACCATCAAATTAGGTCTGAATGAAGACTGGGAGTGGCTGGGTCACTACAAAAAGTAATTTTTTTTGCTCCGGGTTTCCCACCCAGCTTACACTCTGGGTTTGGCTGGTTGGTCGCCTGGGCTTGCCCTGATGCAGGGACTCTCCCTGTGCTCTTTTGTTGCTTCTCGGCCCCACAGGAGAACAGTAATTGTTGGGGTTCCCAGAGTTCGGTAAAATCCACGTTGGCCACATTTAATTTGGGTGGGAGGGGGTTAAATAGAACTGTAAGAGTCAAGCTGACTTTCACCCTGTAGTGACAAAGGCCTGGCTAGGATGACCAGATGTCTCAATTTTATAGGGACAGTCCTGATTTTTGGGTCTTTTTCTTATATAGGCTCCTATTACCCTCCACCCCGTCCCGATTTTTCACACTTGCTGTCTGGTCACCCTAGGCCTGGCTCTCAGCTTTGATTCTCCCCTTCCCCTTCTTTTGGAGTTAAATCCACTCAGGCTGTTCTATCCAGCCCAGCATCTCCTTAGAGGTGGGCCTGGGCTTGGATCTCTCTTCTTCTGGGATGAACCCCCGGCCCAGGCTGGTGCTCAGAGCCCCACAGCTCTCAGATGATCAGGGAGTGGGAGCGTGAGACCTATTGTAGCACTCCTAGTTGTGTTGCTCAGGCCCAGGGTCCCTAGACCCAGCACGTGGCTGTGCTGAACCCTGACAGGGGCTCATGTGGGAGAGGGAGGATTCTGTATTCAAACCAGAAGTTGTTTGGGAAAACACAACCACACTATCGGGCACAGCAGGTTCCCATGTGGGCTGCTGGCTCAGGAGGCTGGTTAGCTGGGCCTAGGTCCAGGCAGTCTCAGCCACTCCTTATGTGGGGGGTTCAAAGCATTCCAATAAGGGGCATCCCCCTATTTTACTTCCCTTATGGTTTGTTGTTTTGCACATGGAGCTAAGACAGTAAAGTGCATGAACACCATGTGCACCGCCATGCCAGGGATCATCGAGGCTGCTCCCGGGGTCCTGAGGGCAGCATCTGAGCCCCAAGAGGGGGGCCAGCCATATTCATGGCTCCTTGCACTTAGTTCCTGGCCAGGCGGGAGCTGCATTCCTGAGCCCTGCAGTCCCACAGCTCTGTGCCACTTTTCTCCTCTCTGTTGGGGCTGGAAAGGAGCTGTTCCCGCTGCTCCAGCTGGACTGTTACAGTTGATCTAGTTGGTCTGGGTGCACGCAGTTGTGTGGCTCGACAGGCCCCCCTGGGTGATCCAGCCCTGTGGGTAGGGAGGATGTTGGAATAGATCAGAGTCCCAGGGTGTACAGTGCTGCTGAGAACAGGGTCCTTGTCTATGTAGCTGCATGTGCTTCTGGTAGGGTGACCAGACAGCAAATGTGAAAAATCGGGATGGGGGTGGGGGTTAATAGGAGCCTATATAATAAAAAGACCCCAAAATCAGGACTGTCTCTATAAAATCAGGACATCTGGTCGCCCTAACTTCCGCACAGGAGCTGGGCAGGGAGATCCTGCTCCCGGTACCTGGTGGCGAAGTGGGAATGCTTTTCAGGTTGCAGCTGTGGGGAGCTGAGATTTTTCCAGGGTCAGACCAATTTCAATGAAAGCAACAAATGAGGTGTTAGGGTAAATCCCATCTCACTGGAATGGGAGCCAGACAGAGAGCTGGAAACGGGTGCTGTTTATTCACCGGGAGTGGAGTTAGCCAGTGGAACGTTTTACCAAAGGAGGTGGCAGATTCTCCATCTCTCGGAGACTCTTTCTAAACGCTCTGCCCTGGCTCTGCCAGACATTCTTTGGCTTAAAGCAGGAATTACGGGGTGCAATCTTATGGCTTGTGCTATACAGTTTTTAAGGCCAGAAGGGACCGTTCTGATGATCTAATCCAACTTCCAAAGACTCTCAGGCAGTGGCTCCTGCCCCTAGCTGCATAACGGGCTGATCACTGTAATTGCTTCTGGCTTTAACATTGATGACTCTCTCCTTTGTCTTAGTCTCTGGTTATTAGCCAACCTGGGGCATGACCCTAGAACTGGAAAGTGAAATGCCCATCATTTAGTTACTGCAGCTCTAAAATTTGGTTGTAATGAACCTCTGGAGTGAGCATGTGTGAGTGCTCCACTGGAATTGGAGCGATGTGTCAAAGGCCCCATACTGCCATAGCTGATGGAGATTCTCCTTTAGCTCAGGTGGCCAGGTTGTGAGCTCCAGCAGCAGGAAAGCTTGAACTCTGTCCCTGAGGCTGTAAAGTTTCACAGAGCTGTGGTTTGTAGCACAGGGATGAACTGTGAAGCCATGGACAGGGGTGGCCCCAGGCACCAGCACACCAAGCGTGTGCCTATGGTGGCAAGCTATTGGGGGCAGCCTGCTGGTCACCATTAGGGCAGCAGTCAGGCTGCCTTTGGCGGCATGCCTGCAGGAGGTCTGCCGGTCCCACGGTTTCGGCAGCAATTCGGCGCCTGGTACGCCGAATCCGCATTACTGGCGGACCTCCCACAGGCGTGCTGCCGAATCCGCCTTAGTGGCGGACCTCCCGCAGGTGCGCCGCCGAATCCGCCTTACCGGCAGACCTCCCACAGCCATGCCGCTGAAAGCTGCCTGACTGCCAGGCTCGGGGTGGCAAAATACATAGAGCCACCCCTGGCCATGGACTTCTTATGGAGTTGGCTCACTCAGTAGAGACTTGTGCATTTAGGGAGAGAAGTTGTAAGGTTGATCTCAGCTGACAACCTGCTGAGGAAGCTTTGGGTCTATATAACACCTGCTTCTGTTTTAAATAGTTATGGGGTTTTAACCCTATCATTCCTAAAAGGTAACATGCCCTCAGCCCACGCCTATGCGAACTTCCCCATAATGAAACACTTTGCATGGGAATGTTTCTTGCTGCACTGTGTCTTTCTATCCCCACCAGAGTGCCTGAGAGCAGACCCCATTGGCATCAAGCCAAGATCACTAATGCACATGATGCTGGTGCCTCTTTTGGGGGAGCAGCCATGGTGCCGAGCCTCCCGGCAGGGGTAGCAGCTAATGGCATAGGCAGCACAGAGGGGTAGGAGACTTGCAGAGCTGTGCAATAATTTCCTTGCTCTTTTAATTAGCTTATTGACAAATGTAACAATATCTTTAATCCCTGGTAGCTCTGAGACATCCTGATCTGCTGCAAAACATAGATTCTGTGCTGCGTTCATTAGCCAGGGCACAAGACGACTAACACAGACTCTGCCCCCTGCTATTAAAATGATAGTGACTGTAGCCTCCCCACGGTCAAGCAGAGGCAGGACTTGGCTGCGGTTACGATACTGGGGGTTCCATGCTGGACACCGATGCATCCTGTAACTTCTAGATTCCTGCCTGGGGTCCCTGCACGTTCTTCCTGTATCCTGGCCTGGATCTGGCAGATGTGGATCAGGCTGGTGGCTGCCTTACTGCCCATGTCGGAGACCTAACCACAGCCATCTGGTGTCGGGGCCAGTAACCCTCTCGGCTACCAAGAGACCAGCCATCCATTGGGAACAGCCCACTGCCTGGAGCGATCAGTCCCAGGAGCAGCCAGGCAAGTGCAACCCAGTGCCTTGCAACTGCTGTCCCAGGCCTGTAGCTTCCACTGGCTCCCACTGAAGCTGAGTGTAATATAGATGAGGCCACTGTGAGCTCTGCGGTTAATTGCTCTCTAAATTACCTGCTTGTGGCATTCCTTCCCCCTGTGGACTGTGGGCCAGATTTTCCAAAGAGCTCAACCAGGGGAGGGATTCCCCAGTGCTCTCGATGGGAGCGGGTGGGCAGTTGGTGCTCCTGGCTCTGCTGTGTTAGAGTGTCGAGTTCTAGGGGTGCCAGAGCGGCTCCGGAGACCAGCGGGAGCTGCAGGTGCACAGCTCCTCGGCGAACCAGGCCAGAGGCTTATTAATACACATCTGTCTTGCTCCATGCCTGTAGGATGTGCAGTAAGGCCCGGTGCCTGCCCCAAAGAGCTGTGTGATGATACAGAACTCGTCTCAGCTGGGCTGGGTAACCCTTGTTCCCCCCACACCGCCCATGCTACGGGCCTGTAGGTGTCTTAAACAGGGCTGGACAAGAAGGGCAGATTTACTTTGCTTGCCAAGTCCTGTCACGTTGATGTAATACAAATAGCAGCCTCTAGGTGGCGATTAGCCGCTTCATAGTTAAGGTTGTATCAGGGTTTGTGTTCACACCCTAATTGTGAAAGTTCTGTGAAATGCACCTCCGCAGTCAGATGGGGCTGGAAACCACCGTGCTAGTTCCGGGCCCAGGACGGAGTTTGTGATGCGCATTTTTGGTCAAGTGGTTTCTGAGATTTCCCCCGATGCCCCCATGGCCTATGTTAAACATTTCACCTTTCTTCCCACTCTCTTTGCAGGGGGTGGTAGAGCTGTGGTCAGTTCCACTCACACCTCCTGCCAAGATCTGAGCCAGCTCCAAACCAACCCCAATCATGCAGCAGTGACTGGACTTTAGGGGTGATGCTGCCGAGCCATGTGCGGGGAGAGAGAGACTGACACCTGCCCCCACAAAATACCCTGTTGCCTAGGAGAAGGTGCACTGGGCTGGGTGCCAGCAGACCATGAGTTCAAAACTCCTCTTCTGACAACTGCTGTTAATAACTCTTCACAGCTCTTCTTATTGACAAAGTTGCCTCATTCTGCCCTGGGGGAAAGGGAGCCCTGCAACCCCATCCCGCAGGGAGGCAATCCAGTTAAGGGGACGGTTGAGCCTGCAGCCTTCGCTCCAGATTAACCAAGCTGTATGAATAGCTGTGAATCAATTTTCATTTCATAGTCAGACGGGCAAGATGTGGGGGCGGGACAGGGATTTGCTGGCCAGTCCTAAATTCACAAGTGCAATGAAAGGAGCTAGGGGAGGTGCTGGATATCGGTGAAGTTCAGTTAAAGACTCTGATCGTGATTTGTAGTGTTAAGTAACATCTAGCCAGTGCTGACTGCTCAGAAGACACCAGGATTCAGAAGCTGTAGGTCAGCATCAGGAGAACAGTGTGTGTGTGGTGGGGACAGCCCAGGGCTGTGGGTTGGGGTTTGGGTGGCATCAGTAGAACTGTAGGTGGAACCCAGGGATGGGATAGCAGGGGCTGTGGGTCGGGATTGAGGGGCACTGGCAGAGCTGCAGGTGCGGGGAGCCCAGGACTGGGATAGCTAGGGCTGTAGGTCAGGGTTGAGGGGCACTGGCAGAGCTTCAGGTGGGGGGAGACCAGAGCTGGGGGAGGAGGGGGGCTTTGAGTCAGGGTTGAGGGGCATTGGCAGAGCTGCAGGAGCCCAGGGCTGGGGGAGGAGGGGGGCTGTAGGTCAGGGTTGAGGGGCACTGGCAGAACTTCAGGTGGGGGGAGACCAGAGCTGGGGGAGGAGGGGGGCTGTAGGTCAGGGTTGAGGGGCACTGGCAGAGCTGCAGGAGCCCAGGGCTGGGGGACAAGGGGGACTGTGGGTCAGGGTTGAGGGGCACTGGCAGAGCTGCAGGAGCCCAGGGTTGGGGGAGGAGGGGGGCTGTGGGTCAGGGTTGAGGGGCACTGGCAGAGCTGCAGGAGCCCAGGGCTAGGGGAGGAGGGGGACTGTGGGTCAGGGTTGAGGGGCACTGGCAGAGCTGCAGGAGCCCAGGGTTGGGGGAGGAGGGGGGCTGTGGGTCAGGGTTGAGTGGCACTGGCAGAGCTGCAGGAGCCCAGGGCTGGGGGACAAGGGGGACTGTGGGTCAGGGTTGAGGGGCACTGGCAGAGCTGCAGGAGCCCAGGGTTGGGGGAGGAGGGGGGCTGTGGGTCAGGGTTGAGGGGCACTGGCAGAGCTGCAGGAGCCCAGGGTTGGGGGATGAGGGGGGCTGTGGGTCAGGGTTGAGGGGCACTGGCAGAGCTGCAGGAGCCCAGGGCTGGGGGAGGAGGGGGATTGTAGATCAGGGTTGAGGGGCACTGGCAGAGCTGCAGGAGCCCAGGGCTGGGGGAGGAGGGGGACTGTGGGTCAGGGTTGAGGGGCACTGGCAGAGCTGCAGGAGCCCAGGGCTGGGGGAGGAGGGGGATTGTAGATCAGGGTTGAGGGGCACTGGCAGAGCTGTGGGAGCCCAGGGCTGGGGGAGGAGGGGGACTGTGGGTCAGGGTTGAGGGGTAGTGACAGAGCTGGGGGTGTTTAGACAGTAGGGGGTTGGTGGTTCAGAACAAGGGGCACCAGAAGGGCAGTGTGTGTTATGGTATGTGGAGAGCCCAGGGCTGGGATAGCTGGGGCTGTGGGTGGGGATTGAGGGGCATAGGCAGAACTGGGGGTGGGGGGTGGTTGGGGATTGAATGGTACTGGCAGACCTGTATTAGTGAAGCTTTTGCGGTACCCACTAGCGTGATCTGGCTGCAGCCTGTTACTGGATTTAAGCATAAAATAGCATTCACCACTATATATATATTTAAAGAGAGAAACTGAAGTTAACTGAGTGGCAACGCAGGCAGCTGGGAGGCGAATTATTTTTTCCTTTTAATCTTTGCATGAATTTCCGCGCTCGTGATCTGCACTTGCCTTTGAAACGAGAGGAGAATTTCTGATTGTGTTTCAGCATTTCCCACCTACTGATCTAACACTAACTACAAAGCAGAGGCTGGTGCAGGAGCAGCCCTACAGGGGGGTTTAAATGCCTGGATCTTGGGGACGGGAAGAAATCCCCGGCTTGTATTGAGGCTAGAAAACTGCGCGTTCTCTGGGGACGGGGCAGTCTGGAGGGGATGAGCCTTTGGTTTGTCAGTGCAGGTTCTTCTAGACATCCCGCGCCGAGTGGTGTCTGTGGGGTCGTCCTGTCTGAGATCCTGTTCACAGAACTGGGGAAGAGGGGAAGGGGAGACCAGCTGTTTATTGGTACTTGCTTCTCTGTTTGCTCTGCATCCCTTGCAAACATTTGCCTGCAGACTCCATATGTTGCCAAGGGTTAAGTACATGTAGGATGAGGGGGAGGAGGGAGAGTGGGGAGGGAGCTCTCAATATAACTGATAAGTCACATCAAGGAGATATTGCTGGGCCCCTCCCCTAATATATTTCCATAAATCAAGTGGCCTGTCTGTGCCCAGTTTAGCGAGGCAGCGGCGCTCCACTCCCCTGCACTGCACAGTACTTACAGCTCCTGCCTTCCTGCCCTCGTGTCCCTGGTTCCTTGCTGCCAGTCTCTGCTGAGTCTGCCTCCTCCTTGCTGCACGGCTGGCTCCTGACAGCTCCGGGAGATGCGCTGCACTTGGCAGCTTTATTTCTTTTCTAAAAAGCTCCCTTCTTCCTCGAATAGGGACCAGTTTAGTGTATTTTCTGCTGGAAGTTGATTTTCTCAAAGCTTGGGGCGACGCTCTGAGTTCTGGAGTGTGGCGGTGGGAGGTGCTTGGACCGGGAATCATTGACTGTATTAAAATGGCGCCTCCCCAAGGACTGAATTTTCATAAGGGCTGTGGGTCCGGCCTCCATTCTCTGGGGGCAGAGTTTGCAGGCACAGACTGGAATGGGAAGCGCCAATGGGAGCGTGGTGCCCCTCACCCACTCAAGAGTCCCAGGCATTTGGGTTTGCACCCCCCCATCGCAGCCCCCAGAAGGGCCCATTATGAGCAGAAGGCCTCAGAACTCCCCCCAGCAATCCCGACAGTGATGAATATTTCCTCTGCACCTGCAGCTGGGAGGCTGCATAGGGGAGCTGTATGCCTGGGTGACCCATGCCTAAGAGCTAAAGGGTTGAGACCTCTGTTCCCATGGATCTTTCGCCCTTTCCTGGAGGCAGGCCAGGGCATGGCTGGTGCAAGGTCTCCTGGATGCTTCTCTTCCGGGCTATGCCTCACTTTGCTCTGCATGTGACCTCTCTCCCTGTCCTCCAAATGGCTGTTATTGCCCCCTTGGGAAGAGCTTTGAGTTCAGAGGTGGAAAGAAGCTGGACTGGGCCAGACTTTCAAAAGTGCTCAGCTCACATAGTTCTGAACTGAGAGATGGGGCAGGAGGAGTTCTCCATTGTTCTGAATCGCGGGGGAAGTGTTCTCCATTGTTCTGAATGGCGAGGGAGGAGTTCTCCACGTGAGTGTGCTGTGAATATTCAGGTGCCAGCAATGGGAGGGAACATGTGAGGGATCTTCCACCCAACCGGCCTGTCTCTGGGTGTCAGCGTGGCATGACCCCTTCAGCTCTCAGACACCCTAACCATCTGTGGGCTGCTTTGCTGATCCGCTGAGCAGTCGCTTCTCTGCCAGACCCATGCTGCCTCCCCATCTCTCGCCTGGCGATGGCATCATGGCTCTCAACTTCTCTGAAACCCCTTCCCGGTGCCGTCTTCCCACGATGGGCTGGCTGGTCTGCCGGGGTGAGGAGCTGGGGGTGGGATGGAGGGGATTCTGTGCAGCTGGGCCAGCAGAGTGCTTGACTCAGTGCCGCTGCTCTGTCTCTACTTTGTTTCTTCTCCGTGCGGCTGTTGGGATGATAACTCCAGTTTAAACCACGCTCACTGAATGCCCAGCAGTCTGCTGGCCCATGCTGCCAGGGAGACTGGCCATCTGGGGTGCCCCCTTGCCCACTGCCCCCCATACCCAGTGCACCCTAACGTCTAGGGAGGCAGCTCTGGGGTCCACTGACCCATCTTAGCAAACACTCCTTGGAGGAGCTGGGGCATGTGATTCCTGGCCCCGGTCACTCCATTGTTGGCTGCTCTGGGGAGGAGCTGGGCACTGCTAGCAGAGGGGTGTGGCTATGTGCTGAGATGCACATTTTGAAACTGTTCTCTCGCTGAGTTTAGATCTAAATGAGGGCTGGAGGAGGGAGTGACCCACAGCAGATGGCAGCATGTATGATACGGGGAGGGGCATGTGTGTGTGTCTGTCTGTCTGTATGAAGCTGTCTGGTTTTATGCGATGGTTGTATGCGATTTGCTAGGTGCTGAGAGATTAAGTAAAACAATAGCCAGCCCCACATTGAGACACCAGCTGCTCCCACTGTGGGTTTGAGAATGGATTGACACCTGCTACCTGCTGGCTGGCCTGAGGATCGTTGAAATCTGTGCTAGAGACTGCAGTGACTGGAACTGCCTGCCCATGGGGCTGCCCTCCTGCATCTCGCTGGCTTTCCAGTCACAAGTTACCTCCCTGGAGCAAACTTGCCTCTGTCAAGTGGGCTTGGCTGTTTGGTGGCCTTGTACCCCAGCTGATATCAGACCCATCTTTGGGCCATCACCAGCGCCGGGGCTGCTTCCCACCCCTGGGATATTTTTGAGAGTTCATGCATCCGACAAAGTGGAAATTCACCCACAAAAGCTCATGCTTCAGTACGTCTATTAGTCTATAAGGTGCCACAGGGCTCTTTGCTGCTTTTTGAGAGTTCAGTGTTTCTCCCTGTCTCAAACTAGGACAAAATGTACAAATCTTGAAAATATTTGCAAACCAAACCCCCCAGTCACCCAAAAGAATTCCCATTTGGGTGAATGGAAACGTTTTGTTTTGATTTCAGCCTTTTTTTCCTTTTATCTTTTTTGTGTAATAAGCCTAAATTTCAGAACAAAATGTCATTTTGAATCAGGAAAGTTCAGATTTTCTATTTAGAAAATGTCAAATCGAAACATTTTAACATCAAAACTCTTTCCTCATCTCTCTGAGACGAGAGGTTCATCAGATCTGACCCTGTTTCAGCAACAATTTTGGTTTCAATCAACCAACCAACCAACCATTTTCAATTAAAAATGTTTGACTGAAAAATTCACACACAGCTCTAGCAGCAACCCTGTGGAGTGGGACCCCTGCGCTCCCATTGCCTTGGCAGGAGAGAGCTGCTGGTGAAATGGCTGGGCTGAAACCACTGCTGGTGACCTGGGCGGGAAGGAGGGAGAGGACCTGGATGCATTGCAAACAGAAAAGATTCGGTGGAAGAGCTGGTGGGTGCATTCTGGCTGACCTGAGTTGTGCTGTGAAAGGCCATTCACTTTATACAGAGACCCTCTTGCCCAGCTTGGCGCCCAGAGTGCGTCAGAGGTGGTGCTGCTTCCTGAGGTCATGAAAACAAGTGTGTGGTGCTTCTCCCCAGCTTTTTCCTCCTGTTAGCCCGGCCAGAGCAGCCCAGCCCAGGGGCGGCAGGCGAGTGGGCAGCCATCATCTCTTCCTCCTTTTGCATCTTCCCCTGAAGATGATGGGCCTGAACTGGTGTTTAGGGCGGGATTTGGCCTGTGGAGCCGTTATTCCTGGTGGGGAGAGAGCCCAGTGCCTCTCACCTCCCTGGCCGGGTTTGCAGGGCTGGTAGGTGGAACCCCCCTTCTCTCTGGCAAGGGAAGCGCGTGTGCTCACGAGGGGACGGAGCCTCCTCCCAGGGTCATTTTCACAGTCGTGCAGTCTGCAGAGCAGAGCCGTACTCAAAAGCTTCCCGGAGCTTTGAAATCGGCATCTCCATTTCCTCGCCGGCCCCGTCCCGCCTGTCTCACTCGTCTCTTGAATCACTGCTTGCAATTGGGAACAAACAAGGAGAAAGGAGAATTGGGAATGCGACACATGTTGTGGCCAGAGGCCTTATGGGGCTGGATGTGGTCCAGAGAGAGGGTCTGGGGATTCTGCAGCCTGCAGTTGTCACACTGGGTGTGCTGCCTCCTAGCTACGTCCATCAGAACCCCAAGGCTTGACTGGCCAAGTGCCCCCAGCTCCAGCAGGGCCAGCGGGAACAGTGGGTGCTTGCACCTTTGGAAATGACACCCTAAGTGACTATATGGGTGGGGATGTGGCAAGTTCTAGGCTGGTGCTGAGCTGCTACCTGGACAATATCGGCTCTCCATCCTTGGACTCTACAAAGGAGGAGGGAATGGTTAGCCCCCTGGGATGGATAGAGAAACTGAGGCACAGGGAGGCGAAGGGACTTGCCCAAGTTTGCCGAGCAGACTAGTGGCAGAGCTGGGACTAGAAGGCAGGTCTCCTGAGTCTCAGTCCAGTGCTCTTTCCATTTAGCCACACCACCTTCCTTGGCCGGCTTGTACCATTGCTGTCCTTTGGACTGCTGGACCTGTCTGGCCGCCTTTAACCTGGCTGGCTACGTACTGAGCCTATCGCACCTGCAGCTCCCACGGGTACTCAGCTGATTCTCTGGCTTGGTGGAGCCTTCGCAGGTCAGATGCCCCTCCCCAAGCAGTTCAGCCCTGGATTTCTGCATGTCCAGAGCAGCCAGGACCATCTCTCTGGTGTTTCTAGCAGGGGGCACTAACTGGAGACAAACCCGCCCCATCCTTCCCCACAAGTGCATAACCCAGCGAGGAGTTGCAATGCGAGACAGGCAGCCTGGGTTCCATGCTCAGCTCTGCCAGTGATTTAGTGATGGGCCTGATATGGCTCCCACTGAGCCCACAGGGAGCTGGAGGAGCTAGGGATGGAGTTTCGGGCAGGTTCCTTCCCCATCTGTAAAATGGGGCTCTTGACACCCCCCCCCCTCCAATACCTGTGAAGTGCTGGGGAAAGGCTGAGGGGACATGTTCCACCTGCCTGTTCATTGGAGATTCTCCCCTGCTTGGAGAGAGATGCATGTACAACAATAGATCCTTGATGAGAACTCCCATGCAGGCTGGAGAGGGAACAAATAATAAGCCAAGGCAACGCTTCCAACTAATGCACCCTCCCTGTTAGGCCAACTCCCCCGCAGAGTCTGTGGGAGATCTCCCCTGCACTCTGGAGGCTCTTCCAGGACTAGGGCACATGTCCAGCGAGGTGCACCTGTCTGCAGAATTCCCTTGGGGCTCCATGCAGGTGCAGGGGGCTACAGGATCAGAGCTGCCACCTCCTGGGTAACTGTCACTGCAATGGAGGAAGTAGAATGGGTGAGAAGTCTCTGTGTCAGATCGCAAGGCACCTGCTTAGATTGTATTAACAAAATGCCCAGCCTGAGCAAAGGGACTGGTGAAGGGGGAGAGTGGGGACTGGTTGGAAATAGAACATATGCTCCTGATTGGCTGCTTCATGATGGAGAAAAGCGACAGGTCAGTTTATATAGATGTGAGCTCTTTGGCGCAGGGAGCAGCTCTGTGTTCTGCGTTTGTGCAGTACCTGGCACCATGTGGGACCTGGTCCAAGAGTGGGGCTCCTAGCAGCTACAGTTATACGACTAAATAATAATATAGAACTTGCCTGTCATGTTTCTCCATCACGAAGCAGCAAGTAAGTACGTGAAGTACATGTTCACATGTGGGTGTTTTCTGCTTTTTCTTCTTTCTTTAGAAATACAAGGTGCTGGTTGATTCTGGATTTGCTAGAGGGTCCATTGGAAGTCTCATAGCTGTGGATTGTGAGCTGTGTAAAGGAAGGGGAGGATGGGTTTAATCTTTAACAAAGACCTCTTTTCTCCTAAATGTTTCTTAGGCATTTGAATTAAATTAATAATAATAACCCCCAACCAAACCCTGATCCAAAGATTTATAAAGGGAATAAAATAATAAAACCTGTCCTCTGAAATACCAGGGTTTTTTCTGATGTGTCTTATCATCTGTCGAGCTTTTCATGAAAAATGAGACCTAAACTTCAGCACAGGTGAGGGAGGTTCTGGTCTCCTTGGACAAGAGCAGAGCTATTGCTTTGTTGGTGTAGCAGCAAATGTAGAGTAACGCTTGCTTGTCATGGGTGACTTATTTCTGTTTAATTAAAAAACAAACATGGAAATTAATTGCCAAAATTGTCACATACACTTCCAATCTGCACTGTTAAAATTATGGAGTTGTGGGAACAGAAGCGAAGGTTCAAACAGAACTGTTTGTCAGGCTGTCCTGCAGGTAGGTAGCATTTGATGTTCTTGGGGCTTGGTTTAATTGTGTAGCTAATAATGCCTTGCTGTTCCTGGCATGTATCGGGTGTGGCTGAGTTAATGTTACCGCTGGAGCCTTATCGTTTGTGGCTCCTGAGTTCCTCTTTTGATCCTTGTTTTGTTTTCCAGCCAGTGAGCCTGCTGCAGCACCAAGCAGTGTTGTATGTGAATAGAGGTAATGTGAGAGCTGTGGACAAGAAGGGAGGTGAATGAGGCCAGAGGCCCATCTCCAGTGAGTTACCTACTGGGCTGGGGAGGTGAAGTGGAGCACTGAAAGGAGATATTGAAATTAACCACACTGGGGCACCTGTGTAATCCATCCTGCAAAGGAGCTCTGCTCCCGCCTTGGGGACCCTTCATCACTTCTTTTGGTTCTCCCTAATCTGAACTCGTTTACCAGGCACAGGGATTTTCTCAGTGCCTTCTGGCCCTCATTTAATATTCCTGTTAGGCTCAGTGGCGACTGGCTCAGAATATCTCACTTATCTCCCTGTAACCCCGAGGGCGCCGACCCCTGCAGACGAGGGGACCTGGCACAACAGCAGCAATGAAACAGAACCTTGGAAAGAGAAGTGAGGGATATTTAAACAGGCGTGAAATAAATGGGAAGAGAAATGGTGGCACTTGGGGGAGGGTGGGGAGCTGACTGGGGTTGGGGAAGGAGAGTGAGCTGAGCAGCATCTTACTGAGCTGCAAAAATATTACATAGCGACAATGCACTGGAAAGAGCTAGGTTCCTGTAGATGGGGAAGTATCCGGTGTGTATGAGCCTTGCAGGCAGCCCTAAGCCCTATTGTACAGGGTTCCTGCTTATTTCCTGGAAACCTCGGCCCTCCAGAGGAGAATCAGCTTCAGGCAAATTTGCAAACAGCCTCATCTTCTCCTTGGCCCTGGGGTAAAATCCTCTGCATGTTTCTGCCTCAGTCCCCGGCTGCCGGGTTGAGGGGCTGCAGGGAATGCTGGCCCCCGACGGGGCCTAGGGAAGGAGCAGATTCAGGGACCGCGGTGTGGTTCCAGATAGGAACTGGGAAGTGGACCTGTTTGGGTCAGGTGCTGTGCGCAGCACAAAGGGCCGGGTTCAAAATCTTGGGGTTCCTCTTAAAATCTCAAAACAAAATGGGTGACTCTACGGGGATGGGAGAGGCAACATAGAATAAACTTGGGAGAGCGAGCGACTAATAAACCAATGCCATCTGTTAGGTCAGACACCCCACCTCCGGGGTATCTTAGCAATCGTGTGACTGTGATCCTCAGTGCTTCCCTCATGGTTGAGTGGCTAATGAGGTAATATGTTCTAGCATCAGCTCCTTCCCAACTCTCCATTCAGTTTGTCAAGGCAAGCTCCAACCCGCTGCGAAAGACTGGCTGGGTAGCCCTTAAGAGCTGACTGGAATCCCTCTGCTGTCTGCAGCTTCAGCCCAATTTGCCTCTGCATGGCCTGCTGCCTCCAGGCTATCTACTGTCTTGAAAGATCCCTCAGCCCTGTACTAAATCTTCACAAAGAAATCACTGGCCTATAGGAACCTAAAACAACCCTCACTACCAAGCAGATCCTTTCCTGCGGGAGTTGTTACCGGGCTCCTGTACCCTAGCGTGCCAGGCTGCTACCCCACACACACTGGATGCAGTTCTCTGATCCTTTATTTTCCCCACGGGGCTAATAAAGCTTCATCAGCCCCAAACTTAAAACCGTACCCAACTTTTGCCCAGAATGACCGGAACAATCACATACCAGAAATGGAAATGAGTCCTGGCCCCTTGGACAGATGTCAGCAGAGAGCTCCCTTCCCTATGATACCTCCATCCATCCATCCTGCATTCCAAACCCGCTCTAGGTTGCTCTTCTCCCTGTTCATCAATAGGGGTCAGTAGCGAGCTCCCTACTATCAAGGGCTTCAGGCTACAGGGTTTATAAACGCTTGGGCTGATTTCTCTCAAAGCTGTAATGGCTCCACAGCAGCTGGATTTGGGGAAGGAAGTTTAGCATTGCAGTGGGCAGGCATGTGTATGTGGGGGGCACTGCTGCCTTCTTCTGGGTGGCATTAGAACTGTTCAGCCATGTGTCATGAGCCTGGTACTGTCGACAGCTGATGAGGATTCTCCTGTAGCCTGAGTGGTGAGGGGCTAGGCTTTTGAACCTGGAAGATCTTAGCTCTGTCACTGCAAAGTTCTGATTGTTCACGGTGAGCAGCAAAATGACAACTGTGAAGTCCTGCTTGGCCACAGATTTGTTACAGACTCGGGTTTCCTAGGTGCAGGATGACTCATTTCACCAGATGATGGAAGCTGAGGCTGTCACATGGCTGGCACTTAACCTGGGCTATTTCTGAGCCACCTCTCTGGGCACAGCAGTGCTGTTCTCTGTGCTCTAAGGCCATGTGGCTTCAGGGAGACCCCTATTGCCCTCTTAGTATCACTGTCACTTCGCTGCTCACTTTCAGAACTTTCTTCTTAGGTTCAGTCTCTATGAGAATTTACTGTAGCTTCCCTGGCTTCAGGGAGTCCATTTAAAGGCTACTTTTCTGCTGAGATGCCATGGGCATTGCAGCTCTCCAGAGACACTGTCCTGCCCCTTCACAGCTGCCACCATCCAACCCCAGCCCCCCCAGCTCACGCTACCCCAACCACCAGGGTTGCACCCCTGGCTCCGGTTCCCACTTGGGACATGATTAATCAGCTTCTGATGCTGATGCCCCTGCATTAGCTGACTTCTTGATACAGTAGGAGGGTCTGTTTGCAGATTGTTTCAACCATCAGCTGTCAATCAGGGTGTTTGATGGACAGGCTGGACCACTCACCCCAAGAGTTACCGAGGTAGGACTCCTGCCTGGAAGAGCTACTGATGCAGGATTCCTCTCTGAGTCTGTTGTGTGAGTGATGTCCGTGAATCGAGACTACAGTGCTGGTCTTGACTCTTATTCACCCCTTTTAGCTCCATGAAAAGGCTCCGAGAGCCAGTTGGCATGTGAAAGCAGCAAAGAGTCCTGTGGCACCTTATAGACTAACAGAGGTTTTGGAGCATGAGCTTTCGTGGGTGAATACCCACTTCGTAGGATGCATGCATGTGCTCCATGGGGAAGCCAGGTCTTGCAATTTACAGATTTATTAGAGAGTGGAGGCTGATAGGGAAAGAAATTAATCCATTATTTTAATTAGCTTGTCCACTGATCTACCAGTTAGATCATGCAACTGGGAGGCCGTACTCTTGGGTTCTGTTCCTGGTTGTGCTGATGACTTGCTGTGGCCTTTACTGTTTTGTGGCTCGGTTTTCCCCTTTGTCTAATGTTATAGCCCCTGACTCCCAGGAGCGTGCTGTGTGTTGCTATGACAGATCCCGTTTCTGAACGGTGCGGGTTCTGCTGTGGCTAATCTGCCGCTTGGGTCAGGAGGTGGGAAGATGTATATGGGGCAGTTGGTGCTGAATGATATGGGCTCTGGCAGCCTTTGACAGGCTGCTGTAACTAATCCAGGAGCTGCTGCTGCGCAAGGCTCTGGCTGTGACTGAAGCAGCCCTGTGCCTGTGCGTGGTGGAGCTGTGAGGGCTGGAGTCGATGATGAGCCTGGCTGGGATTTGTAGACTCCATTGAAAATGCTGTGGAGTGCAACCAGCAGCTCCATCTTCAGACTCCGCTGAATCCTTTTCTGTTTGGGTCCAGGCCAAACCCTGAAAGAGTTCATGGCCGTCCTTGGGCCCACCACAGCTCTCTGCCCACGGCCAGCCTTCACCTCCCCTGCCCATGGTCCTCCATGGGCCCACCGCAGCCCCTGCCCACGGCCCGCCTTGGGCCTCCTGCAGCCCCTGCCCATGGCGCGCCTTGGGCCCACCACAGCTGTCTGCCCACCGCCAGCCTTCACCTCCCCTGCCCATGGCCCTCCTTGGGCCCTCTGCACCCCTGCCCATGGCCCTCCTTGGACCCACCGCAGCCCCTGCCCATGGCGCGCCTTGGGCCCACCACAGCTGTCTGCCCACCGCCAGCCTTCACCTCCCCTGCCCACAGCCCTCCTTGGGCCCCTTGCAGCCCTCTGCCCACGACCCTCCTTGGCCCCCCTGCAGCCCCCTGCCCACGACCTGCCTTGGGCCCACCCCAGGCTCCCTTCCCCCAGTCCGCCTTTGTCTCCTCTGCTCACCCCCACCCAATTGCAGCTGGCCTGCAGCTGCAACCAGGGCAAGTGAGTTCAGCAGCAGCCTGTGGAGAGACTTGTGCACCTCTGCATGAGAAGACAGAGGTGAGGGAGGAGGTTGCTGTTGCAGGAACAGGGCTGTCCAGGGCCCAGAGGGTGGCTTTGTGGTTGAAGAGGGCACTGGCACTCAGGAAATCTGCCTTCAATTCCCTGCTCTGCTGCATACTCTCTGGGTGACCTTGGGTGAGTAACTGAGTCTCTGTCTCGACGTTATGCTCGCCCTGCCTTTCTGCCTTGTCTAGTTGCAGGGCCGGCTTTAGGAAGTGTGGGGCCCAATTCGAACATTTTCAGCGGGGCCCTGGCAGGGATGACTTAAAAAAAATAAAGTGTAAAAACAAAGCCTTTTATTTCTTCCATGTATTATTTACTTTCCATAACTATATAAATAATACAATTATATATTATGTACATTGCATCACATATGCTGTTGATTGCTTATTAATGACCGCCATTTCACATGTGTGGGTCCCTGCCACTCCCTGCGGGTGTGCACATGTGTGGGTCCCAGCTGCTCCCTGCCCCGCCTCATTGAAGCAGGTGTGCAAGGTTATTGCCCTGGGAACTGCAGGGCAGCAGTGGACATGGGGCTGGTTGGAGGCAGGGCAGGGGCTGACTGGAGGTAGGGTCTAGCTGCAGGCAGGGCAAGGAGTGCAGGGCTGGCTGGAGACAGGGGGATGTGGGGTGGGCTGGCTTCAGGCAGGGCCACAGGGGGACGCAGCAGGGGTTGAGAAGGCTGGAGACAGAGGGGTGCGGAACTGGCTGGCTTCAGGCAGGGGGGTGCAGCAGGGATTGGCTGGAGACAGGGCAGGGGCTGCGGGGCTGGGTGTGGGCAGGGTGTGCAGAGTGTGCGGGCAGGGCTGTGTGTGGGGCTGGCTGGCTTTGAGCAGAGCCACAGAGGTGTGTGGCAGGGGTTGGCTGGAGACAGGGCAGGGGGTTTGGCAGGGGCTGGCTGTGGGCAGGGGGTGCAGAGCTGGCTGCAGGCACGGGGGGCAGGGCTGGTGCGGGCAGGGCAGGGGGTGCAGCAGAGGCAGCTGGAGCCTCAGCTCTTTAAATAACCCCCAAGACTCCTGCTATCCCAGGGCTCTGGGGGTTATTTAAAGGGCCTGGGGCACCCCTGCTTCTACCCCCCCCCCCCAGACCTTTTAAATAGCCACGGGAGCCCTGGGGAATGCATGGTGGCAGGGTGGCTCTGGTGGCTATTTAAAGGATGGGGTGGCAGAGGCAGCTGGATCCCGGCCCTTTAAATAGCCCCTGGAGCCCCCCGCTATCCCAGGGCTTTGGGGGCTATTTAAAGGGCCCAGAGCTCCAGCCGGGAGAGCAGGGCTGCAGGGTAGGGCTTGCGCTCCGGCCGGGGCTCCAGCCGGGGCCGCGGGGCCGCTTGCCGCGCTCCGGCCGGGGCTCCAGCCGGGAGAGCGGGGTTGCGGGGCAGCTTGCCGTGCTCCGGCCGGGGCTCAGGCCGGGAAAGCAGGGTTGCGGGGCTGCTTGCCACGCTCTGGCCGGGAGAACGGGGTTGCGGGGCCGCTTGCTGTGCTCCGGCCGGGAGAACGGGGTTGCGGGGCGGCTTGCCACGCTCCGGCCGGGAGAACAGGGTTGCGGGGCGGCTTGCCGCGCTCCGGCTGGGAGAACGGGGTTGCGGGGCGGCTTGCTGCGCTCCGGCTGGGAGAACGAGGTTGCGGGGCGGCTTGCCGCGCTCCGGCCGGGGCTCCGTCCGGGAGAACGGGGTTGCGGGGCGGCTTGCCGCGCTCTGGCCGGGGCTCCAGCTAGGAGAGTGGGGTTGCGGGGCAGCTTTGCCCCACTCCGGCCGGGGCGGAGGGGCTTGCCGCGCTCTGGCTGGGGCTCCAGCAGGGTCCGCGGGGCGGCTTGTCCTGCTCCAGCCGAGGCTCCAGCCAGGAGAGCGGGGCTTCTGGGCAGACGCGCTCCCGCCAGCGCTTTGGTCAGGGGAGCGGGGCTATGGAAGACCCCAGAGCAGACCGCAGCAGGGGTATGTAAAAAAATTTAAAAGGAGCTTAAGGCGCGGGGCCCGATTCCGGGGAATCGGCTGAATCGGCCTAAAGCCGGCCCTGTCTAGTTGGATTGTAAACCCTGGCTCCAGGCACCCAGCCCAATGCGGCCCCAATCCTGGAGGGGACCTCTCAGCGCTGCTCCAATCCAGGTCATACATGCTGCAGCCTGTTATGGGTTCACACCCATCACTCCAGTCCTAAGGCTCAGCATGGGCTGCCTCTGTGCTAGCAAAAGCAGCAGTGGTTTCAATAATAGAGGAGTGGGCAGAGCTGCCCTGTTCTGCACAGCCCCATATGACACTTTATACAGATTTAATGCAAGGATTTACATATTTGTAACTAATTTGCATGTAGCCATGAACTCTGGTTTAAAGATACAGTGTGGATTTAGTGCAGGTGCAAGATGTTGGTGACCGAAACCCTCCATTTATCTCTGAGGCAGTAGCAGGGTCAGCTTACTCTCTGCACCGCCCGGCCAGCACAGCTGACCCTAATCCGGGGGACTCTTGTCTCAGTGTCATTCCAGCCACGCAGCTTTCTGCCTCTCTGCTTAGTTGCTGGGAGTGAGTTTGTGATGGGGGAGCTGGAGCTGAAACTGCCCCCTCAACTCATCATTAGAGCCACTGAACAGGTCTTAGATGGAAGCAGTCTATAACCCCTGCAGAGTTGCGCTGGTTCAGACCAGTGACTCGTAGGCCGTAGCTCTGTCACTCACTAGTGATGCCCTGAGGCAGCTAGTCCCTGTTGGTGCTGATGTTCCCACCTTCACGGAGCTGGTTTTATAGGTTCATGGGTTTCAAGGACAAAAGGGGGCACTGTGATAATCTGGTCTGCCCTCCTGCACTGCACAGGCCAGGGACCTGCCCCCAAATGATTCCTAGAGCTGAGCTTTCTGAAAAACACCCTGTCTGGACTGAAAAATTGCCGTGACCTTGGTAATTTGTTCCAATGATTAATCATAGAAATGTGGGACTGGAAGGGACATTGAGAGGTCATCAAGCCCAGCCCCCTGCACTGATGGAGGAGCAAGCAAACATGGACCATCCTGACAGGTGTTTGTCCAATCTGTTCTTAAAAACCTCCAATGATGCGATTCCACAACTGCCCTGGGAACCTAGTCCAGAGCGCAACTCCCCTTAGAGTTTTTCCTAATATCTAACTTAAATCTCCCTCCCTGCAGACTTCTTGTCCACCTTCAGTGAACATGAAGAACAACTGCTCTCCATCCTCTTTTTAAGACTTAACAGCCTCCCCTCTGGCCCCGGCATCTTTTCTCAAGACTTAACAAGCCCAGGTTTTTTATAGGTCAGGTTTTCTAACCCTTTTATATATTTTGTTGCTTTCCTCTGGACTCTCTCCAGTTTCTCGACATCTTTTCTGAAGTGTGGGCCCAGAATTGGATACAGGACTCCAGCTGAGGCCTCACAATTACCTCCTGTGTCTTACATACGACACTCCCATTAATACACCCCAGAATGATATTAGCCTTTTTCTCAATCACATCCTATTATTGACTCATATTCACGTTATGATCAGTGATGTGATGCAATTGTGGAAAAGGCTAATATCATTCTGGGGTGAATATAATATATAGCATATAATTACCCTCACTGTTAAAAAATTTATGCCTAATTTCCAGTCTGAAATTGTCTAGCTTCAACTTCCAGCCGTTGGATTGTGTCATACGTTTCTCTGCTAGATTGAAGAGCCCATTATCAAATATTTGTTCCCCATGTAGGTACTTACAGACTACAATCAAGTCACCCCTTAACCTTCTCTTTGTTACGCTAAATACACTGAGCTCCTTGAGTCTATCACGAGAAGGCAGGTTGTCTAATCTTCTAATAATTTTTGTGGCTCTTTTCTGAACCCTCCACTTTATCACCATCCTTCTTGACTTGTGAGCACCAGAACCGGACACAGGATTCCAGCAGCGGTGGCACTAGTGCCAAATAAAATAACCTCACTACTGCTCTAGATTCCCCTGTTCATTGCATTAGCCCTTTTGCTCGCAGCATTGCAGTGAGAGCTTATGTTCAACTGATTATCCACTACGGCCACTGAATCTTTGTCAGAGTCACTGCTTCCCAGGATGGTCCCCCATCCAGTAAATCAGGCCGATGTTCTCTGTTCTGAGATATATACATTTACATGTAACCGTTTTAAAACACACATTGTTTGCTTGTACCCAGCTTATCAAGCGATCTGGATCGCACTGTACAAGTGACCTGTCCCCTTTATTATTCACTACCCCCCAATTATTTGTCACCAGCAAACCTGGTCAGTGATGATTTGGGGCTTTAATGAAATTGTTTGATTTCCAGGCTTAGATAAAAATGTTAAATAGTGTTGGGCCCAGATCTGATCCCTGCAAGACCCCAGTAGAACAGCGCTGCCCAGAGGATTCAGGGGGCCCAGGGCAAAGCAATTTCAGGGGCCCCTTCCATTAAAAAAAGTTGCAATACTACAGAATACTATATTCTTGTGGGGGCCCCTGCGGGGCCTGGGGCACATTGCCCCACTTGCCCCCGCCCCCGGGCGGCCCTGCACTAGAAATACGCTGGATGGTTTACAATTACATTTTGAGACCTATCAGTTAGCCAGCATTTAATCCATTTAATACACGACATGTTAATTTTATATTATTCTAGTTTTTTAATCAGAATGATGTGCAGTACCCACTCAAACACCTTCCAGAAGTCTAGTACATCAACGTTTTTATCAGCCAAACTTGTAATCTCATGAAAAAGGATAGCAAGCTAATTTGACAGGATCTCTTTTCCATAAATCCATCTTGATTGGCATTAATTGCATTGCCCTCTTTTAATTCTCTATTAACTGAGTCCCATAATGGCTGCTCCATTATGTTGCCTGGGATTGATATCAGAGTGACAGGACATCCTGTTTATTCTTTTTAAATATTGGCATATTAGCTTTTTTCCAGTTTTCTGGAACTTAGCCAGCATTCCAACACTTATTGAAAATCAACATTAATTGTCCAGTATCAGAGGGGTAGCCGTGTTAGTCTGGATCTGTAAAAGCAGCAAAGAGTCCTGTGGCACCTTATAAACTAACAGACATTTCGGTCCAAAACGTCTGTTAGTCTATAAGGTGCCACAGGACTTTTTGCTGCCATTAATTGTCCAATGAGCTACTCAGCCAGCTCTCTTAAAACTCCTGGCTACAGGTTATCTGGGCCTGCTGATTTAAAAATGTCTAATGTCAGTAGCTGCTGTTTAACATCCTCCTGAGATACTAGTTGAATGGGAAATATTTATTGACTACTTCTGCCTTTTTCATTATTATTGCTAATTCTACCATTTCATCTAGTAATGGACAAATACCATTATTAGGATTCTTTTTGTTCCCAATATACTTAAAAAACCTCCTCCTTATTGTCCTTAACTCTACTGGCCATAGAGTGCTCCTTATGTACCTTTGTTTCCCTTATCAATTTTCTACAATTCCTAATGTCTAATTTATGCTGTCAACTTCCTTTTTTCCATTTGTTATAGATTACTCTTATTTAATTTTTTTATAGCTGCATTCACTTCTCCTTTAAACCATGTTGCTTTTTTTAACCAGTGCATCCTTCTTCCTCAACTGTGAGTCTAAGGCCTTGACTACACTGGCAATTTACAGCACTGCAATTTTCTTGCTCAAAGGTGTGAAAAAACACCCCCCGATCTCAACGAGTTTCAGCTCTGTAAAGCACCAGTGTAGACAGGTTATGAACGCTGGGAGCAGCGCCTTTCGTGGAGGTGGTTTTGTAGAGCACTGGGAGAGCTCTCTCCCAGCGCTGCACCACGACCACACAAGGCAAGTTAAAGTGCTGCTGCAGCAGGACTGCCATGGTGAGGCTTTAGCATTGCCGGTGTAGACTAGCCCTAAGGCTTTTGGGGCATCTAGTAAAGTGTTCTTAACCAATTCCCAATGATCATTCTCATTTTTCTGATTACATTTTTCCTCCTAGCTGATTTGGCTCTTAATTGTTCTCAGCTTTGTGAAATTATCTCTTTTAAAGCATCAAGTATATAAATTGCCGGTCTGGACTTTATTCCGTTTACACATTATAAAACAAGTCATGGATCACCTACCACTGTAGCTAAAGAACGCACGTTAGTAAGGAAGCAGTAGCAGCCTCATAAATCTGTCCGTGTGATCTATCCACTAGAAAGGGACAAAGGCTCATCCTGTGTTGGTGTGGGTTATAAAGGCACATAATTTGACTCATTCCTTCTGAAAGGCAGAGTGGGAAAATGGACAAGACTTGGCTGTGCAGTACTGGTCACTTGTGTTCTGTCACCAGCTCTGGTTGCAGTGACCTTGCCCAACTGCTGCAAGATGGGTGAACAATTTGTGGCCTGCTCTCAGACTGGGGTCTGAGGCCTTGGTTAGTAATGGCTGTGAAGGGCATAGAAATATTCAGGTCAGTAGGTAGAAAAGATGGGATTAGAACTCATGGGCTCTTGGTGGTAGCCTGGTACCGTTCCCCCTTGGTTACGGCATGCCTGGGTATATCTGAACTGCTTGTTTAATTCATCCCCCTTGACTTGTCAGCCTGTGGTATTTGGGGATGGGTCTCAATTGGCCGTGGGGTGTTTCCAAGGCTGGGGCCCTGTTGGGGGTGGTTGCAGTGGTACTTGTGGTATAAACTGTGAGGGACTTTGCTCATGTTAAATAAGGTTCATAGCATTAGGGATGGGAAATACTCCCCAGGGCTCACACGGAGTTTGCCTCTGCCCTGTAATGCTGCTGAGCTGTCAGATAATGCAGCTGCTGCTTCCACACAGCAAGGGCATGGATGTGATGCCCAGAGAGAGGGCCCCAGGTCCACGTCCCACCAGTGCAATGTGGGTGTGTAAAACTGCTTTGCGCTAGTGTGAGTGGCTATGCAAGGGGCCAGGTGAATTGGAGCCATAAATGTCCAGTCATTTTTAAGCATCATGCCAAGCTCTTGGCTTCGGTAATACCTTGAGACAGTGAGTTCCACAAGTTAATATTATTATGGCCTAGATTCTCTCCAAGCATTGCCTGGCGGAAGGCAGCATGTGTGTGTGGGGAACAGGCATGTGTGCCTAAGGGAACTGATTATGGGTCCCTTATCTTGGATTCTGGTCTCTGCTGGCCCTAGTGTAAACTAGAGCATCCAAGGGACTGCTCCAACCTACGCCACTGGTCTAAGATCCCTGAAAGACCCTGTAGCATTGTGTCTTCCCCTATGGCAGATGGAGGGTGTGGCTGGTGCAGGAGTTGGCTCTGCTAGGGAGATCCGCTCTGCCAGGGGAATGATCTGCCACCTGATTGTGGCTCCTCTGCCCTATCGAAGCACAACAGGGCTGGGTAGCATTGGTGCGCCTGGCCCTGCATGTTTAGAGAGTCCCCTTGCACTGGTTCTCACTTCGCTGCCTCTAATTTCTGGGCTGAGCCATTGCTCTGGTCTCCAGAGGGCACAAGAGACAGATGTCTTTCCCTGTGCTCAGCCTCCCTGGGAGCCGGCAGTATGTTTCAAGCAGGCATTGGCAGCCAGAGCTGTTCTGGGGCAGCTGCTCTGACACTGGGGGTGGATGAAAGTCTGAGCTTGTCCTTGTTCGGAGTGAGCCGCTTTCACCATATTTGAAAAAGCGAAACTCTGAGAGCTCCTCAAAGGCTCCCCTGGCACAGGGCTCTCGCTGACAGAGGGAAACAAGCCCCAGCCTCACAGCCTGTGTTTAATGCTGCGCTGTGTCTAATGACTCTGACTGCTCCCAGGAGCTGTGCGGGGAAGGCAGTGCAGGCTGCCTACAGATCCACCAGATCAGCAGCCTTGACTTGAAATCTGAATGCCTCAGATCCCACCTCTTGGGGTGGGAGTGAGTGCTGACTCCAGTCCCTGTGTAAACAAGGGGGGAGTGGGGCAGAGTCCTGAGCATGGGGGTAAAAATGGCATGTGGGTGCATGGCAGGGAGTGGGAGGGGAGTAACTGAAAGCAGCAGGATCATTAGTGATTTCGCAGGCCAGGGACATGTGCTCTCTGGTACAGATCAGCAGCTCTGACTTGGGACAAGGGGTAGCCGATAGCACCAAGAGAGGGTGGGCCCAAAGGCATGGGCTGCGGGCAAAGCAACTGCCTCTTCTGCCACCCAGGCAAAGGCACTAGCAGGCTAGGAAGTACCTGTCCTCTCTGGAAAAAGCTGCAGCCTGTGAGCCCTGGGGGGCATGAAGCAGATCTGCATACGAGGGGCCAATCCTGCATGGGTGCAGAGCCTTGGGAGTCAACGGGAGCTGATGTCCTTGCAGGATCATGTGTGTAGGTTTGGGGGTGAGTTCCGGGCACATCCCAAGGGGTAGAGGCTCCAGGGCTGCTGGGTCTGATTCAGAGGTGGCATGGTGCTGTGATGATGTGGGGGTGGGGAGGAGGGATAAACCCTTGGCAATAGGACAAAAGGGTCGGCTTGTTCCAATCCATCATGTTCCAGTGTCAGCAGGTGGCTTCAGAGCTATGTCCTAGCATGAACAGTGGGTTTCTGTGGGGGCCCTGTACTGTCTGGGAAGCTGGGCTGGCTAGAGTCAGGGTCACCCTCTGCCTGTTGGACTGAATCATACAGATCCTCGTCAGCGCAAGATTCCCCACTAGAGAAGACGCAAACTGGTGGAGTCAAACCAAGGCCCCGACATTTGGGATGGAGTGGCTAGTTAATCTCCTTCCAAGCCTGTGCCCTGCAGGCCTCCACACTGGTCTTGCTGCCAAGGCACTGGTCTGGCATGTGGGGCATCCAGGTTCAGTTTCCAGCCCTGCTGCAGACGCCCTCAGTGTGCCCTTGGATGAGTCACTGCATTTTTCCAGGCATCAGTCCTCTGCTGTGGAATGATCTGTCATGATGTCTGGCTTGTCCACCTCCAGCCTGGGAGCTCCCTGGAGCAGGGACTGTCTCAACTGTGTCTGTGCAGTGCCTGCTGCGACTGGGCCTCAGACACAAATCCCAGTAACACACCTACCCCTAGTCGCAGAGCGGGGGACAATGGTGCTTATCAGGCCCCCATCACCACAGCAGATGGGAAGCTCCAAGCTCTTGTGTATTTATCCTCACACCACCTGTGCAGCTGGGCTGGGCTGTTATCTAGGTGGTACTGACAGGAACTGAGGACCAGACAGCCTAAGTGACCTGCCTAGGGTCACACAGGAAGTCTGTGTCTCTGACTGACTCTCCTGAGCACCAGGCTAGTGTCCTGACCACTAGGGCCAAGCTGCTCCTCTCCCATCAGGTGACCTTGGACAAGTTGTTGCCCTGTTGCTCTCTGTGCTACTTTGCCTGGTCGAGCTCTCCTGGGCACCAGTTGAGGCTCCGTGCTCATGCTGTGGTGCTGCATGCCATTCATGGGAGCATACAGGCCATGGGCCCAGATAGCAGCTTGTAGAACCTGGAAATGCTGGGGATTGAACCCAGGACCTCCTACATGCAAAGCATAACAGCTTGTAGCGGGTTGGTTACCCATGCCTGCCATGCAGGGCTTAAAACAGCTCAGGAGAGGGCTGTGGCTGGGGCAAGAAGCCTGGGCTGATTGAGGAAATCAGGCCCAGCTGGGGCCAGGTCCTAGTCAGGCCCAGCTGGCCCCTATAAGAGGCAGTGAGCCAGGAGGCCAGTCACTCTCCCTCTGCCTGTAGAGGGAGAAGGGCCTGGCTGTAGGGAGCCAGACAAGGTACCTAGAGTGAAGCAGGGCTGGGGAAAGGCAGAGGAGCTGGGGAGCTCCTGCCTGGAAAGCCCCAGGCTGCAGCCTAGCATTAGGACAAGAGGTACTGGAGGTTGCAGGGGGAAGCCCAGGGGTAGGCAAAAGCAGCAGGTCCAAACCCTTTTGTCGATGATGAGTGGCTGATACTGAAGTCTGCCCCAGTGAATAAGGGCTAGATGGAGATTGGGCAGTAGCCAATACTGAGGCACAGTGGGGATAGTGGAGTGGGGGTTCCCCTGGGAGGGGAAGACCCAGTTAAAGAGGCACCGGGGTCCTGGGAGGGACACGGGGGCCAGTAGCTGGAAGGCAGATCATTGGCCTGCAGAGGGTGCTCCAGGCTGGATTGAACTAATTCCTGAGGATGACCAGCAGGAGGTGCTGCAGGGGTGAGTGCAGCCTGTCTACACAGCTGCAGCCTGCACCCTCTCCCATGGTAACACACCATCAGCTGCTCCATGCCCTCTTCAAACCAGCTGTATCTGCCTGAGAAACCGGAGGGAACTGCGGCTCTGCCCAGGCCCTGGACAAATTAACAAGTTCCCTGTTAGCACCTTGGACAGCTGCCACAAGCCCCAGCAGCTGTGTACAGGGGGGAGGTTGGACTGGCAGGCTGTTCTGTGCAGTGGGAAGAGAATGGGGCAGGATCTGTGCCATGCCAGCCTGGCCTCTGCCACAGGCTGACTCCCACACAAGGGGAATGTTTTGTGTTTCTGTAGCATCCCTTGTGCACCCCAGACTTTGTCCAGGCAGCATGTGGTGTGCAGCCACCTCTAGGGAGTGTGTATGTGTGGGAGGGGAGGGGAAGGCAAGGGTACAGGCCCTGGGGAACCTCCCACTCTGTAGCACGTACCCTGGCTCTTTGATGCCCATGCAGCGGGTGCGGGATGGTCTCACCACACGGAGTAAAGTTGGAGCTCGACTATCGGAGCGTCCGTCCGTGCCAGCCCCGGTGGGACTCACAGCAGCTCCAGCTCTTCAGCCCCAGTTTGAACTGTGAATTGTTTCTGTCACAACCGCGTCAAGAGGCCCCAGCTGAGATCAAGGCCCCATCACAGCACTACGCAGACTGAAGGAGACAGGCCCTGCCCTGGGGAGCTCACAGCCTAACCAGACAAGACAAAGGAAGGGTCCTTACCCCCACAGCACCGATGGGGGCCCAGATTGATGCAAGGCCTTGCCCAAGTTCACCCAGGGAATCAGTGGTAGAGCCAGGAACTGAGCCCATGTCTCCTGAGCCCCAGGTCAGTGCCTCAGACACAAATCCCACCTTGCACAATTGCAGCAATAGTGAATGTAAATATATTTTCACACCCTGGCAGCCTGCCCAGCTCATTTCCCCCAGCAGCAGGAAGGGATGAGGAGTCACGTGGGGTCTGGTTTCAGAACATCTAGGTGTTTCGTGCTTGTTGCTTGGGAAAGGACCCACTTTTCTGTGAGCATCGAAAATGCCTGGCTGCCCCTGCCCTGTGGATCAACCCCAGGAGATGGTGAGGGCTGTTGTGGAGCCGCGGCTGCCGTGGGGGTGTCTGTGTACAGAGGTGATATGTGATACCTGCCTGGGTCCCATGGGGGTTGGATAGGGCAGCTGCTGCTACAGCACTTCACGGGGCAAAGCTTGTCGCTGACGTACCCCTTGCCACATGCACCAGCAGCCTCCGGTAGCAAATGGGGAGGAGGGGTGGGGCTGTGCCTTGCCATACCCCCTATGGGTAGCCTACACTTGTTGCACTGGCCTGGATCCTGCACTCAGGGGGTCAGCAGGAGTGGCTCCCCTAGTGCCAGGCCCTCGTGACAATAGTCCTGCTTACAGTGAGTGGCTAGACACTGAGCCTGTGGGGTAGGAGCTTGTGTTCTCAGAGCTAAAGATCTGGGAGTTGATCCCCATGTTGGGAGGCCAGGACTGAGACAGCAGGGGGCTGTGTGTAGGCACTGAGGGGTATCAGCAGAGCTGGGGTGGGGTGGGGTGGGGGGGTGAGGCCAGGACTGAGACAGCAAGGGGCTGTGTGTAGGCACTGAGGGGTATCAGCAGAGGTGGGGTTGGGGAGCCCAGGAGTGCTATAGCAGGGGCTGTGTTTAGGCACTGAGGGGTAATAGCAGATCCAGGGGGTTGGGAAGCCCAGGGCTGGAATAACAGGTGGCTGCAGGTTGAGGGGCACCAGCAGAACTTGTGTGTGTGTGTGTGTAGGGGGGGGAACAAGAGGAGCAGGTGGGGTGAGCAGGTTCTCACCTTAGATTTTGCACCAGCAGTGGCGAGATTCCTCATATGAATCTGGGGCAGGTGGCCAAGGTTGGGGAGTGCAGGGAGCCGGGAGGGTTTTGGTGAGAAGCAAGGTTGGCTGGGTCATGACCCTGGGCAGGACAGTTTTGGAGCGGGTCCTAAAGCAGTGGGGTGGCTGGTGGAACTACCTGAGGATGGGGTGATATTTTCATGCTTAACACCAATTGCTTAGGATTCCTTTTTAAAGAAGAATGTAATCTTGCTTTTGACGTGAAATGGTCCTCTCTGAACTCGCTAACTGCCTTATAAATCTTTGAAGGGATCATTTTTTTAACATACTAAAGCCCCAAAAAATATTTTGCCCAGTAAGGACGATGCAGGAAATTAAACCCCAGATAAATGGAGCGGTGCAGCAGCTAGCAGCACCCACGCGTGTGGAGCTAGTTCAGGCTGCGCTAGCCACAATTTACAGTGACAGGTCAGGGCAGTAATGAGTTGTAAGTAGGGTCAGAG
Source organism: Gopherus evgoodei (assembly GCF_007399415.2). Taxonomy (NCBI): domain Eukaryota; kingdom Metazoa; phylum Chordata; order Testudines; family Testudinidae; genus Gopherus; species Gopherus evgoodei. The sequence continues at coordinate 1,542,783 of NW_022060063.1, read as the reverse complement.
GATTAAATGCATCCAGTGTCCGTTAGTCCATTTGCAGGTCCTGGGGAAACGCTGCTGAAAGCAGAGCGGGGGCTCTGGGCCTGATCCTGAGAGGGGCTCAGGGTATGCCTGGTCTTCAGTGGACCTGTGGATGCACAGTCCCTCTGAGAATCCTGCCCAAGGGGTCTCAGATGGTGCCTCCGAAATCAGCAGCTGCTCTGGCCAATGTCACCCTCAATCTCTCAATAGCCACATTTCTAAAGCTTGGGGGGTGGGGGGAGGGGACGAATATGGTGCCATCCTGCTGCATAGGGAAAAGAATGCCAGGCTGAATTGCCTGTGACTGAAGTGGTGGTTCCTAGCGGCGAGAACACTGGTCTGCCAGATAGGAGGCTTGGTTTCTATTCCTGGCTTTGCACTGACATCCTGGGTCACCTTGGGGACATCTCTGCAACATTTGGTGCCTCAGTTTCCCTGTCAATCAAATGGTGATATTGAGAACTGCAGCTGAAAAGGGCTAGAGAAGAGCTTGAGGTTGTTCTGTACTGGTTGGAAGGCTCCTGAGATTGGCTAATTATTGCAGCATTGTCTGAATCCCCCGTGGTGTGTATAAAGTACATTCGAAAAGGCCTGCAGTGAACTGCCCAGCCAGGCAGTGTGCTCCTGGATGATACTCTGTGCATTCCGTCCCCACAGCGGCCTGGGGGCGCTGTCGCAGCTGGGGTTCAGCAAGAAACAGTTTGGTAAAGTACCGTCCTTTCTGTGCTGGGCTCTGGTAGCATCTATGAGCAGATATTTGCTGTGAGAATGGAAAGCGCTGAGTGGCATTTCCCCGTTGTTGTGCCTTAGTGTCTCCTGTGGTAGGAGAGGGGAGTCTGGGAACAGAATATTCACCATGGTTGTTCTCTGGGGCATGTTAGAGGGACACAGTGAGTCTGGAAATGGACCCAAAGTCTCCTGAATTCCTGGGAGTTGCCCCTGAGCTAATGCAGGAGCCGGGCCACTTCTCTTCCTGCTGATATTGCTCAGGGCCTTTCCTGGCCCAGGGAACCAGCTGGGACAGATCAGGAGAACTAACTGGGGTAAATTCCTCCTGCTCTAGGAGGCCTCTGGGTAGATTTATATTACAACAGCAAGGATGTAATTTTCAGGATGTGCCTTTTAGGTTAACTGAGTCCCTTTGACAGAGGCATGCGTGCGAGAGAGCGGGAATGCGGGGCTCCTTGTAACAGTTTTGACACCACATGCCAGCGCACTGGCAATCTCTCTGAGCTTCGCTGTTTGCCATCAACGCCCCTGTCACATCTTCAAGCAATTTGATGCTTTTATCTCTGAAGCCTGCTTGTCTGAGGCCTATTTCTGGCACGGGTGGGCTGGGCGTGGGAGGCGCCTGTCCCACAAGTGGGACCCCGCCGCTCGAGGCAGCCTGTGTCTCCTTCACAGACTGTGCGATAGGTGTGACAACTGAGCCAGCCAGGGCCTGGGACGAGCTGTTGGAGGTGCCATGTCCCTTCGTTGAGCCAGCACCCGCTCTGTGGACATCAGTCAATCAAGATGAAACATAACGTCTGGGAGTGAGATGCATTTGGGTCCAATTCTGCTGTCAGCTGCAGATGTCAGCCCAGAGTTAATCTTGTCACCGCTGTTGGGGACATCCCAGTTCCCCTGCTCCAGCCTTGGCTGTGGAGTTCGCTGCAGGGGCACTGACCCCCACATGTGGGCAAGAGCAAGCCAGGCAGCAGCTAACTGAGGACTGTGAGGCAGGGCTAGGGTAGGGGTTGGCAAAGGTTTGTGGCCAGTCTGCACCGGGGCTCCTATCCGTAGAGCTGGGCTACACCTAAGAGCAGGGCACAGCTTGTTCCTCAGGGGATTTTGCCCCATTTAAATCCAAGAGACACTAGAACAAGCAGCTTCCCCCTATAGCAGAGCTGTCCTGGTTCCCCTGAGGGCTGTGTCCAGCCCCTGCAGTGTGTGGGGTAGGGATGCTGTGGAGCAGGGACTTTCTCTGTTACATGTTTGTTCTGCACCTAGCGCAATGGGGCCTTCACCTCTAACTGGGCTCCTAGGTGCTACCGTAATGCAGCTAGTACGTCTCTTTCGGTATTATTCTCCCCCAGCAGGCAGCACCCAGCCTATCCCCTCCTCCTGATAGGAAACCAGCTGCATTTGGGAAGCTGGGAGTTGTGGGGAAGGGGATCTGCATGGCCCAAACCTTACCAGTGCTGGGCTCTATGGGGATGTGCCAAGTCCCAGGCCCAGAGGCCCTGCAGCTTGGCTTGTTTCTCTTTCCTGCCCCAAGGAGCCTGCAGGCCTGGTATGTGCTCCTGCCTCTTGGATCACACTGAGGGCATTGGTACCTTTTGCTTCCTCGGGGCCCCGCAGCCACCTGGTCTCTCTCTGAACAGCCAGGCCAGGTGCAGCAGAGGCTGCCCCCCCCCCCCCCCCCCCCCGCCGCAGGGACTTTCTCTGTTACATGTTTGTTCCACACCTAGCGCAATGGGGCCTTCACCCCTGCTATCTGTAGCTAAGCTAAGACCCTGTAGCAGCGAGGGGGCCATGGCCGAGGCCACCAAACTCCCAGCAAGGGCTTGAAACTGTTGGAGTGAGGAGGATTGGCGGGGGGAGAGCTGGAGAAATCCCTCCACACACACACCTCTAAGCCTGTAGTCATTACCAGCAGCCATTGGGGCTTTTCAAAGGATTTGGGATCAGGGCCTAGTTCCTGGGGAGGGAATGCCCCTTTCCATTCCCCAGCCCTAACCCACTCCTCTCTGTGGTGTCCTGTATGCAGGAGAATCTGGCTGAAGCCCCCTTGGCTGAGGAGGCTGCTGGTGTTGGTTAGAGGTGGCTGCGAGTCTTGTCTAGTTGGGGGGGGGCGTGTCTCTGGGTTTGATTCTGACCTACTGTCCTTGGCTCAGTGGTGCTGAGGCTCCTGCAGTCCCTGCAGGGATCCAGTCTGTGCTCCGGAGCTCCCGCTCTCCTTTCTGGCTTGTGACGGGTCGGGTCCCCCTCGCCTTCAGGCTCCTGCTTTCCTGGGCTGAGCTGGCGCTGCCTGGCGCTCTCCAATGCATTTGTTGGGGCCAGGAGATATCATTTCTCTTATTAAATTTTTAGCAGCTTGCCGGGTCTATAATTTAATGCCTGCTGGGCTCCTGCCTTGCTGCTGTGCCCAGGCAGGGGCTGACGCAGTGGTGGGAGGTTCTGGCAGCGCCCAGGCAGTGAGTAGCGTGGGGTAACATACACTGGCACTAAACCCAGCCCAGCCCGACTGCCTTCGATAGCTCCCCTGAGCCAGCATCTGCCTCCTTTGCTCTTCAGGCTGGGGCACTTGGGGAAGCACAGTTAAAGGCTTGGAAGGCATGGGGGAAGGGGGAGGAAACGGACAATTTGTTGCTTGATACAGCAGGAAGAGCTCTGGGGTCTCCAGTTCTCCTAGCAAGAGCTGTGGCTGCTCGAGTTGGGTACCCAAAATGAAGCTGCTTTTGGAAATGCGGCGGTGTGCACTGGGGTCAGTCCTTGCAAGTTGGGGGGAAGCACAGCTGGTGTGTGTAGGGGGGTGAGCGTGCCCGGCCAGTGCAGGGGTGTGAGTGTAAGCATCCCGGTGGGATGTGAATGTGCACATTTGGCAGCAGTGGGTGTGTGTGCACAGCTGGGGGAAGGGAGGGGAGGGGGAGTGTGCACAGCTGGGGGTGTATACAGTGAGTGTGCCCAGATGGCAGGGGTTGGGCGGGGGGAGTGTGCACAGCTGGGGAGGGGAGGAGGGAGTGTTCAGACTTTGGGCTGCAGAGTAGGTGCTGTTACTTTCCCAGAGTAACAAGCGTGGCTCACTCCTGCCCTGTGCAACACTGTGCACATGGCTTCCAGCTGCAGACCCTTCCTCCCCGTTGGCTTAGAGCAGAACAAGCTGCTCCCCCAGTCTGGTCCCCATGCCAGGCCCTGCACCTGTTCTGCGCCATAGGGACAAAGCCCGTTGTGTCTGGAGAGCTATGTGAGTGGGCTGACAGGCCTTGATTGTCAGGGTGGGGTTTGTTCCTATGGCCGCAGTGCGGGGCTGTTTGTGTGGTCTGCACCTTTACCTTTCTACAGAGCCTGCCTGTCTACAGACACTGCCGTGGTGCCGGGGGCAGAGCTGATGCAGGGCAGGTACACACACGGCACTCTCGTTCACACGCAGAGACTTTACTTTTGTTCTTCCCTAGCTATTTTTTTGTTTTCCTCTCAAATCTAAAATAAGTGCTGAAAGCATATGGCTGCGGTGTGTGTGTGTGTGTGTGTGTGTGTGTGTGAATTCATGACCCCTGTGCCTGCCATGGCCTGAGCAATTGGGGCACGGTAGAGCCATGCACCCCCCTCCCCCCGCCCCTTGGCTCCCACGTGGAAATGGTCATGGTGTGAGCCAGGATCTATGAATGGCTCCCCTTATCTGGCTTGCGTTGGGGCCCTCTGTTGCTCTCCTTCCCATCCATTTGTAGCAGTTTGCGTACTTGTCAAGAAGCAGATAAGCAGCTCCTTGCAAAGCTCTGTTATCTCTTTAAAAGGGGAGGTGGGGGGAGCAGAAGAGAAGGAAGCCCTGACTGCAGTAACCAGCCTGGAGATGTGTTAATCTCTGTGCTGCATGTCGGGGTCTTTAAAAAGTAATTAAAGAGGTTGTGTGGCAGGCGGCTGCAGCCTGTGAATATCCTGGTGCTAATGTCATCCCGCAGTCCCCCTTCCTGGCGTTCGCCCCAGCCTCTGCCCTGAGCAGCAGCTTTGTCGTCTTCCTTTGGAGAGTTGGAATGTCTGTAGCCGCCTGTGAATGGGCAGGGCTGCAGCTCGGCAAGCGACTGGACCCTTAGCATGGGTGAGACCAGGCTGGATCCCAGCCCTGAATGACTACTGAGCCCTGGGACGTGCCAGCCCAAGCTCTGAATGTTGAGGAGTCTGTATGAAGGTGACGGGTGCAGACACTCCTGAGTACGAGGGAACCTGTGCAATGCTAATTACACACAACGCTGGCTGTGAGCAGGCCTGGAGGCAATGGGGAAAGGAGGTGCAATGTCACAATTGTGCTGCAGCCTTTTGGGATTTTATCATGAGTCTGAGTTTTTCTTAAATCCCCAGCTGCTGGAGTCCAGTGATTATAGGAGAATCTCTGCTTTCATCTAACCCCCAAATGTAATTTTCTAGCCCTCATCTCAGAAATGGGACCCCTTCAGGCTCAGAAACCAAACGGGGGGGGAAAGAAACCCGAAAAGTTTATTCTTTTAAAAAAAATCTCATGACAGCTGGGGGGCCAGCCTCATGATTTTTGACTGTTAGGGTTGGCCAGATTGCATATCTTAATTTTACAGAGGGGAACTGAGGCACAGAGCTCAGAAAGGACTTATCCAAGGTCCCATGATGTGTCAGAGGCAGAGCTGGAGGAAGCCCCGACCACTGTGACGGGTTGGATCATAGAGATCCCCTTGGGACTGTAACTTGATGTGCTGAGACTACCTCTAAATCCATTTTCTCTGACAGTTTGGGCCTCCAGAACCTGACTTGTTGAGCCAGACACACCATTCTGCTCCAGCACAGACCCAGGGTGTGAACCACGCACCCCAAAGCTGCAGGGTTTAACTGGAAACAGCTTAAGAAGTGCTCCTGTCACTAGCGCCCAGACACCCACCTCCCAATGGGATCCAAACCCCAAATAAATCCATTTTACTCTGTATAAAGCTTATACAGGGTAAACTCATAAATTGTCTGCCCTCTATAACACTGATAGAGAGATATGCACAGCTGTTTGCTCCCCCAGGTATTAGTTGCTAACTCTGGGCTCAATAATAAGCAAAACTGATTTTATTAAATATAAAAAGTAGGATTTAACTGGTTCCAAGTAATAACAGACAGAACAAAGTAAGTTACCCAGCAAAATAAAACAAAAACACGCAAGTCTAAGCCTAATACAATAGGAAACTGAATACAGGTAAATCTCACCCTCCAAGATGTTCCAATAAGCTTCTTTCACAGACTAGACTCCTTCCTAGTCTGGGTCCAGTCCTGTCCCATGGTACAATCCTTGTTCCAGCTCAGGTAGTTGCTAGGGGATTTCTCATGACTGCAGCCTACTTTGTTCTGTTCCACCTCCTATATAGCTTTGGCACAAGGCAGGAATCTTTTGTCTCTCTGAGTCCCCACTCCTCCTTCTAAATGGAAAAACACCAGGTTTAAGATGGATTCCAGTACCAGGTGACCTGGTCACATGTCCTGTGGGACCCCAAGCCTTCATTCTTCCTGGCCTGACTCACAGGAAGACTTTCAAGTAAACAGAGCCATTTACAACCAATTGTCCTAGTTGATGGGCGCCATCAAGATTCAAAACCACTGTTAATGGCCCATACTTTGCATAATTACAGTAGGAACTCAGAGTTAAATTTTATATTCCTAATTTCAAATACAAGAGTGATACAAATAGGATGACCACACTCAGTAGATTATAAGCTTTGTAATGATACCTTACAAGAGACCTTTTGCATGAAGCATAGTCCAGTTACATTATATTCATGCTCATTAGCATATTTTTATAAAATCATATGGAGTGCACCGTCACACCAAGGTCCCATGATGTGTCCGTGGCAGAGTTGAGGGAAGCTCCCATCACGGTCTCTGTCGCTGTGTATGCGAGTGACTGTGGCTCTGAGTAGTGCTGGCAGGAAACATGGACAGAGGCACGTTCTGTCGGAAAGTGCTGTTCTGTCAAACTCGGGTCAATTTTGCTGGAGTTTCATTTTGGAAGAAACTTAGGGGGGTGGGGAGGGGAAGTCCCACAAAGGTAGACATGTTGTGTTTTGACATCTTTGAAATGAAATGTCAGTTTTTCATTTTGGAATGAAACTATTATTGTACGTTACAAAATTTAAAAAGTCTAAATTGAAACACAAATGTGATCAGCCCACAATGACATTTCCCCCCAGAATTGTTCTTTGTGGAAAATTTTATAATTTTCAGTTTTTGCTCAAAATCCTTTTTGAAACAGACCTGCCCTCCCCCATGCAGCAGCGGTGAGGTGCTTGTGACGTAGGCTGTGCAGCTCTTCCCATGCAGATAAATGCGTTAGCATCCCGTCCTGGGTCCCTGCTCTCCCCCAGGTCCTATGTGCCGGCTTTCCACTCCCTTTGAGGCTGAGCCAAGCCAACAGGCTGCGTGTGTAGATTAGCCGGGCTCCCTGAGCCGTGCTGATGGTCTGTCCCCTGAAGCATACACTGGTCGCTCTCAGGGTTGCTTATCACAGGGCCTGGCTCGATGGAACCTAGCACTTTGCCAGATAATTTCTCCCTCGTCTGAGCTGATCCAGATATACTGGAGAAAGAGTCTGAACTGGTGTTGGTTTGTGAGGGCCGTGCCCCTTGGAGCGAGCCGGGGACCACACTATAGACATTTAAATGACACTCAGTGAATCTTCGTATTAAACTTTCGCCTTGCTCCCCTGGGGACTTGACTTTCCGACAGTTCCTTCCAGTGCAGTTGCTGGTGGGCATGCACTAATGGGAGATGGGCAGGCTGGTTAGTTCCTGCAGGGTGCTCTGGAAGCCTAGGAGACAGGTGGCTCCTTTCTTGGAAGATGTGAACTGTGTGTAATGATCTAGGGAAGGACTCCATGGAGTATAGGGTATTGTGAAGGGGTCTAGTGATTAAAGCAGATGAATGAGAGGCAGGACTTCTGTCCCTGGCTCTGCCACTGACACTATATGTGACCATGGGCAATTCAGGACCTCTCTCTGTGCCTCAGTTTTCCCATTTGCAATCAGGAGGCAGAACCTACCTTATGGAGTACTGATACTTATAAAGCAATTTGAGATCCCTGAATGAATCTGATGAAACGGCAAACCTAGTCTACTGGTCTCAGGCCTTTCGCAGCTCTCCCAGGTCTGTTGGATCCAGGTGCAACGTGTCCCTCTGGTGAGTTCTGTGCTGACTTATGACAAACTGCTGGAAAATAATAATAACTGAAGCATGATTTCCCCCAAACTGCCTCCGTCAACCCCTGGCACAGTGACCCCACGACAGGACCTTTAGCAAGCAGTTAGGGTGACAAGATCTTTCCTAGATTCATAGATTCTTAAGACAGCAGGGAGCACTGTGATCATCTCATCTCACCTCTTGTGTTACCCAGGTCATAGAACTGCCCCAAAATAATCCCCAGAGCAGAGCTTTTAGAAAAACATCCAGTCGCGACTGAAAAATTGTAAGTGATGGAGAATTCATCACGACGACCCTTTGTAAATTGTTCCAGTGGTTAATTTCACTCACTGTCAAATATTTATGCCTTATTTCCAGTCTGAATTTGTCTAGCTTCAACTTCCAGCCATTGGGCCATGTTCTGTATTTCTTTGGTAGACTGCAGAACCCGTTATTAAATATTTGTTCCCCATGTAGGTACTTATAGACTGTGACCAAGTCACCCTTTGACCTTCTCTTTCTTAGACTCATGGAGCTCAGTCTATTTAGCTCAGGGGTAGGCAACCTATGGCACGTGTGCCGAAGGCGGCACGCAAGCTGATTTTCAGTGGCACTCTCACTGCCCAGGTCCTGGGCACCGTTCCGGGGGACTCTGCATTTGAATTTAATATTAAATGAAGCTTCTTAAACACTTAAAAAACCTTATTTACTTTACATACAACAATAGTTTAGTTATATATTATAGACTTATTGAAAGAGACCTTCTAAAAACATTAAAATGTATCACTGGCACGCGAAACCTTAAATTAGAGTGAATAAGTGAAGACTCGGCACAGCACTTCTGAAAGGTTGCCGACCCCTGATTTAGCTTATCATTATAAGGCCCGATCTCTAATCCTTTAATCATTCTCATTGTTCTTCTCTGAACCCTCCAGTTCATGAAGGATGTTGATGAATTGTGGGCATCGGAACTGGACACGGGATCCCAGGAACAGTCACACCAGGGCCAAATACAGAGGTAAAATAACCTCTCTGCTCCTACATGAGATTCCCCTGTTTATGTAGCCCAGAATTACATTAGCTCTTTTGGTCACAGCATCACACTTGGTGCTCATCTTCAGCTGATTATCCACCCTGATCCCCAGTGTCACTGATTCCTGGGAGAGAGGCTTCCTTCCTGGAAGTATGCCCTATAGTCTTTGTTCTCAGATGTGTACATTTACACGTAGCTGTATTAAAACGAAATTGTTTGCTTGTGCCTGGTTTGCCAAGTGATCTAGATCACCCTGAATCAACGACCTGTCCTCTTTGTTATTTACCTCACCCCCGATTTTTGTGTCACCTACAAACCTTGTCAGTGATTGATTTTATATTTTATTCCAGGTCCCTGAGAAATATGTTAAATAGTGTAGAGCCAAGAACTGATTCCTTTGGGACCCCACTGGAAACAGAGCCCTTGATGACAATTCCCCATTTACAGTTACATTTACAGACCTATCAGTTAGCCAGTTTTTAGTCTATTTAATATGTGTCATATTCATTTTGTATCATTCTAGTGTTTTAATCGAAACGTTGTGTGGTCCCAAATTAAATGCCTTACAGAAGTCTAAGTATTATGTCAACACTATTGCCTTTATCAATCCAACTTGTAATCTCATCAAAAGAAGATAAGTTAATTAGACAGGAGCTATTTTCCATGGATCCATGTTGGTTTGTGCTAATTACATTACCCTTCTTTAGTTCTGTATTAATCAAGTCCGCTATCAGTTGCTCCGTTATCTCGCATGGGATCGATGTCGAGCTGACAGGCCTATAATTACCCAAGCCATCCCATTTACCCCTTAAACTGGCCCAACCTTAGCTTTCTTCCAGTCTTCTGGAACTTCCCTAGTGCTCCAAGACTTATTGAAAATCAACAGTAATATCTTGGGCCGGTCACCCTGGATACTGTCCCAAGATATTACCCTACAGTTTGTCATAGCACCGTTAGGCGGGCCAAATGTCCTGTTGGTTTGGTGTGCGATTTCCCCCTGCTGTGCTGTGGTTTGATCTTATCTGATTGATCATTGGCACAGATCCTGCTCCAAGCCAGAGCTGTGCAAACCCCTCACACTTCCTGGGTAGCTGCTCACAGGTATGGTGTGAGTCATGGAGTGCCTCAGCTGACCTAGGAATAGGGGGGTTTCTCCATCACTTGGCGTCTTTGAGTTGAGACTAGTGTCTTTCTAAATGACACATCTGGCTGAACTGCAAGTGCTAGGCTCAGGCCTGGAGCTCCAGCTGGGTTCTCTGGCCTGCGCAATACTGGAGCTCAGACTGGATGGTTAGAATGGACCCTTCTGGCCTTGAAGTCTGAGAGTCTGTAGTTGTGGGAGTGTCCCTTTCATGATGGAGGGATGTAAGACTGGCCTGGCTGCCTTGATTCCCCCCGTGTTCCCATGTCAGGGGGGTTTGGTGTCCAAGGGTGGCAGTACGGCCTCGTGGTACTCTGGGTTATGTCACCAAGTGGTGAGAGTCAGTGGCTGCCTTGCCTAGCGACTAGAGTCAGTGACAGCCTTGCCTAGCTGCGAAAGTCTGTGGCCACCTTCCCTAGCAGCAAGAGTCAGTGGCTGGGGGTAGGGGAACCTGGGCCCATCCTGCTCCATTGAGTTCCAACCCAGATCCTTCAAAATAATGGTCCCAATACGTGGCCTGGGGCAGGCGTCCGTATGCCTGTTTCCTGGGTCACTTCCCACGCCTGCTTCTGTTTCTCCATCTGCACCACGGCTCCGTATGGGGATCCCCTTTGCAGTGCTCTTGGGTCACTCCCCACAGTGTCTTCCCCTCTCGGCAGCACCTCATCGTCCTCGGACCCTGTGGCGGAGAGGCCGCTGGCAGCCTGACAGTGTGGCCCAGTCCTGGCACTTGGAGCCCCAGCAGCTTCTCTGCAGGAGGCTGCAGCTGCTGAGTGCTCCCCGATCCCTCTGCCTGAGCTGCTCCCTTTTGAACCCTTCCTCCAAGGGAGCATGCCCAGCAGGGGGGTGGGGGTGTGGCCGCCTGTATCCAGAGCAGTTCCTTAACTCTTGCCTCACCACTGCGGGGTTGGCACACCCCGTCATCTCCTACCTTGCAGGAGTGAGGCAGGCAGCGTTTGTTGCCCCCCACCCTGCAGCTCCCAGCACCTCCTGCAAAGCCAGATATGGGGCTGAAACTGCACCTGGCTTAGCATTGCATTATTGGGATTGTCAGCTCTTCAGGGCAGGTCCCATCCCTTGTTCTGTGGTTGCATAGAACTTAGCACCCTTGGGTCCTGGTCCATGATGGAGGTTCCTGGGTACTACCGTAATACACCTAATAATGTACAGCACCAAGTGCAATGGGACCTTGGACTATGCCTGCAGCGTCTAGGCACTCCCATAATACACAATATACAGCACCTCACACACTGGGTTCTGGTTCATAACTAGAGTGCTAATGCAACACAAACAATTTTTTGTTTCTTTAGCTACAGCACTAGGGGTTAGAGGTGGTTTGGCTGGGGCTATCCGGGATAGTAGCAGGTTCAGGTCCTAGTGTGTGTGTTGGGGGGGGGGCACATCACAGATGTGTGTTTAGAATGGGCTGGTACTGAGCACTCTCTTACAGCTGTAACCATGGCATTGCTGCTGTGGGTTTGTGTACATGAAACGTGCTTTGCACAAAGCGACTGTGGCTGAAATTTCAAAGCCAGCCTGGACAAGGGGCAACAATCGGCTTCAGGCCTTTCTGGTAGGTGACGAAGGGCTGGGGGAGGGGAAGTGTCTTCTAACATAAGAACGGCCATATAGTATCAGCAGCAGGAGCAATGTGGAATCTTGTTGTCTGAGTCTTCCTGGAGCACCCAGAAATGTGGCGATTGAGATTTCCAGCCCTTTCATTAAAGAGGCTGGGCGTGGCATCTCCAAGGTCCAGGGGCTGAAAGTTGAAGTGCGAAAGTGGAAACATGGCATATCCTGGTAACAGGTTGTTTACCATTGGAGCAACTTGCCAAGGGTTGTGGTAAATATTCCAGCACTTGGAGCCTTAGGTCAAGACTGAAGCCTCTAAGGTTCATGCCATCTCCATGCATGAATCCTTGGATGAAAATCTCTGACATCACAGAGTAGGTGATCAGAATCCGTGCCTCAGTTTCCCCACATAAAATAAGGAGAATGATAGTTTGGACAAGTGCCTGCTCATGCTCAGCTGAGGAGTGCTGTATAAGGGCTCCGTATTGTTAATGTTTATTGTAATGGTCCCTTCTGGCCTTCAATTCTCTTTATGAACTTTACAGATTGTTTTCTCCTGTGTGGGTGTTGGATGTCTGAGTTAATAGCTATTCATTAAAATAAAGCAACCAATAAAAGGGGAGGAAATAAAAATATAAACAGCCTAAATAAAAATCTCTTCCCCTCTCAATTAATCAGATCTCATTTTCTTTGCTATTGTGATTATAAAGCTATTAGTTCTCCAGTGAGTCATGCTGTCCCACGATAGAGCAGCCAAGAGCTGAATGTCAAATGGCTTTAAAAAAAATCAAAAGCTGTTTTTTAAAATCCCTCCCCCCCTCACCCATTTCCAGGCCCCCGTTATCTCCCCACCCCCCGCACTTCCCACATCATCTTCAACTCCAGAGTTGCCGCAGCACTTTTTCAGAGCAGCCAGCGTGTGTGTGAAATGGGCCTTGTATTATAGAGAGAAGGGCTTGAAATTAGCCTTCTCAATCCACAATTGTGGCTCCCCAAATACCTCTGGGAAAAATCCAGGCCCCTTATTTTAGGAAACACGCTCAGGCCCTCTGAAAATTTTGGCCCATGCGCTACCTTTCAATCCCTCCCGGCTCAATTTGTGCTCCAGACCTGCAGCAGCGTTTGGGGGCTCCCCACCCCTTGCTGGAGCACCTCGGCTGGTGTGGGGCAGTTAGCTTCCCCCGTGTGGTGGGCTTGACTTGTTCGAAGAGACGAGTGGCACTAAGCTTGCTCAGTGCAGTAACCGTGGGGGGAACTAGGGATTTGGTTTAACTGGCTGCACAAGTGGAGCAATGAGAAGGACTCCGGGAACATCAGGGCCGAGTGTGACGGGGTTTGGCTGCCCCTAGCTCTGTGCAGTGGCTCAGGGAGAGTCCCAGGTGCAGAAGCGGCTGGTGCCCTGGGATGCAGTTAACGTGCTGCCCTTGTCTTGTTAGTGTGGGGGGGGGGGCCCAAGGTTTGAGCTTTGAAAGGCGGGAGCCAATCTAGTGATTGGAAAACTGGTGAGCCACTGAGAGAGCCCCGTGTCTTTCACACTTGACTCCCCACCTCAGGCTTTGTGAGCTGGCCCCTGGTGCCCAGGGCTGCACGGCCGCTCAGGTTTGGCCTGGCCCTCCTGACAAGGGCGTGGCTGGGCTAAATCTGAATGAGTAGCATTGCAACCCGCTGTAGCTGCATGGGGTCGCGGCACCACTCACTCAAGTTTGGCCCGGCTGCCCCCTCCATCATCATGAGAGGACTGTGCTGTGACCCCATGCGCCAGAGGCCAGGTTGCAATGCCCGGAGCAGGGAGCCGAGCCCAGCCAGCAAGCCAGCCAACCTGGTGGGACAAGAGCTGCCACTGTGGGATGAGTGTGGTGCAGGCTTGCTCTGGGACTCCCACCCCCAGGGCCTCCCACCCGACCCACCTCTCCAACCCACCACCTCCCAGAGGCAGGATCTACCTCCCCTGCTCCCAAGGGCCTCCCAACTCCTGGGGGCAGGACCCAACCCTTGCTTCTGGTGCCTCTCAACTCGTGGGGGCAGGACCCACCTCTGGGAATATATTAGGGGGATAGAGGAGGGGTCCCTGGTACTAACAGTTTGGGGGACTAGGGCTCATGGGGGAGGGTGAATGTGTAAGGGGGTAGGGTAAGAGTTTCTGGGGGTAATGGGGAGTTTGGGGAGTGAGGTTCAATGGGAGAGGGGGAATATATAAGCGTGGATGTGGGCATCCAGGGAGGGTCCCTGGGAATATGGGGCAGTGGAGGAGTCTGGGGCTGCGGAGCTGGAGAGGGAAGCAGTAGTGCTTGGGAAGACCTGTGGTGTCCTGTGGGGTATGTAGTTATTCTGGGGCTGCAGTACTAGGTACATTTCAACTGGGGAACCCAAAGGAGCTGTCTGGTGTTTTGGGGTGGCTACTTCAAATGACTGTATCTAAATAAAGAGTCTAAATCCCAGTTTGTCTCGATAGTCCAGCTAGACTGGGCTTGATACTGTTTTTATTTATATATGCTCATTTGAGGTATTTTATTAATGTAAATGTAATAGAAATAAAACAACATTTTAATGGATAAAACAAAATAAATGAAAAATTCCTGAAACAAAATGAAAAAATATTAAAAAATAAAAATTGTTTCACACGGCTTTACCCACTGGTCTGAGACAGGTGAAATGGCTGCAGAAATGATGTCTGCTTCCTTCATGTTGCTCGGCTGGTGCCACTCAGTCCCGACCCAGAGCTCCCGTGCTATCCTAGTCCTGGACTCCCCACATGCAACTCTGCTGGGGCCCCTCAGTCCTGACTCTCACCTCCCCGCTATCCCAGTCCTAGCCCCCTTCCATGCCCCCCCATCTCCCCATACTTCCACTGAACTTCAGCTTCTTGGAGGTTAAATAAGTTGAGACAACTTCCCATTTTGGTTTGAAGAAAAATGATTCTCATGCCTCTACCTGGGCGGGGTTGGGCGAGGAAGCAGAAGCACAGAGAGGGTGCAAGGGAAGATGTTATTTTGGTCTGATCCAGTTCCAGCCTGAGTTCAGGCCAGCTTTTAGGGAGACTCCATGTGATGAAGGATACAGGCCGGCACAGGCTCAAGATAAAGAGCCAGAGAGACCCATCAGGTCTCTCTGGCTATGTCTATACTGGCCACTAAGCCTGGACTCTGATTCCTGTTTGAGCCCAAGCCCCAATTCCAGCCACCAACACACTCAGTCTGATTCGGGTCAGCAAGCAGCAGCATTCGGATGCCAGGACACAGCTTGGCTGGGTCAGAGTCCAAGTTCTGCTGAGACTCAGGTCCAAGCATGGACACAGCTCAAGCCACAGACCTGAGTCAGTGCAGTGTGGATGCCTTAGCACAGCTGTGAGACTTGAATCCAGCAATTGGAAACCCAGGTTTACACTGCAACATGGACATTGAAGCGTAGGCTTGGATACACCGCGTGTGCATGCTGGGATCCCACAACCTCCGGTTTCGTGTGCAATGGAGACATACCTTCTGTGTCCAGCAGCCTCTGAACATCACACAACAGAACAATGGGCAGGAAGCACATGGGCTGGGCTGGTGCTCGGCAAAGCCATGCCGAGAACGGTAATCCCGTTTCATGGGGGATTTGGGGATTTGTTTTAGTTCTGATCAGCAGCAAAATCTGAAAATTTCAAAATTCTCCCTGAAAGAAAATTCCCCCAAAATATTGTTTCAGGTTTCTGGAAATGTTCCAGCTTTGATTTTATAGGATTTGAGAGCTGCTGTGGAAGAGCTAATTAATATCCAACTTACAAATATTCAGATTGAGAATTCCTTTTGGAGCAATCGAAACGTTTCATTGTGAAAATCTCTAAACCGGCTGAGTTGGCATTGTCAGAATCCACCTCCTCACCCCCTAGTCCTTCCCCTACCCCGTTCCCCCAAACCAAACTTTGGTGCTCTCACCGTGACTTTGAGGAGGGTTTGGTTCAGGACAGAGCTGGATGTGCTGACGGCCGCTAGTTCTGTTGAAGTGTTTCCATTCAGGTTGAGTCCTAAGCCCTGGGGTTTGCTAGATTCCGGCCGGTGGCACACATGGCTGCCCTGCCTGGTTTTTGGTGGCTGCTGAACTTTACAAAATGGGCAATGCCACTCGAGGACTTAGGGACTGTGTAAAGCAATATCAGGCTGATCCTATACACTGCCCACAGTATGGATTCTCCTTTTTCTCCATCTCAGCCAAACCCTGGCTCTGCTCTGCTGTGGGGGAAGCTCAGCACTGATGCCGGGCGCTCTTCTTTCTGCCCCAGGGTGAGCAGTCTGACTCTGCCCTCCTCCCCTGTGCTGCACCCCCTTCACGGTCTCTCCACTGTACAAGCCAGAAGGCAGCTCCCCACAATGACACAGAGGGCATGTGCCCAGTGTGTGCCTGCCACGGCATAAAGCTCTGTGGTACCTGATGCCCCTGCAGTGAGTGTAGGGTGACCAGATGAGAGAGATGAAACATCGAGACATGGCGGGGTGGGGGGGTGTCATGGTATAATTCCCCACTCTGAATCTTAGCATCCAAAAGATGGGTACCAGCATGAATTCCTCTAAGCTCAGTTACCAGCCTAGTACCTGTAGCGCTGCCACCAACCAGGAATTCCAGTGCCTGGTACACTCTGGTCCCCCAAAAACCTTGCCCGGGGACCCCCAAGACCCAGACCCTCTGGATCTTAACACAAGGAAAGTAACCCCTTTCCCTCACTGTTGCCTCTCCCAGACTTCCCCTCCCTGGGTTACCCTAGAAGATCACTGTGATTCAAACTCCTTGAATCTTTAAACAGAGAGGAAAATCCACCTTCCCCCCTCCTTCTCTCTCCCCCTCCTAGACTCTCCCTGAGAGAGAAAGTAATCCTAACACAGAGAGAAATTAACCTCTCTCTCCCCCTTCTCTCCTTTCTCCCCACCAATTCCCTGGTGGATCCAGACCCAGTCCCCTGGGGTCTCACACCAGAATAAAAAAACAATCAAGGTTCTTAAACAAGAAAAGCTTGTAATTAAAGAGAGAAAAACAGTAAAAATTATCTTTGTAAATTTAAAATGGAATATTTTACATGGTCTTTCAGCTATAGACACTGGGAATACCCTCCCAGCCTAAGTATACAAGTACAAATTTGAACTCCTTCCAGCCAAATACACATTTGCAAATAAAGAAAACAAACATAAGCCTAACTCGCCTTATCTACCTAGTACTCACTATTCTGGACATATAAGAACCTGTATCAGGGAGATTGGAGAGAAACCTGGTCGCACCTCTGGTCACTCTCAGAACCCAGAGAGAACAACCACCAAAAACTAACAGTACACACACAAAAACTTCCCTCCCTCAAGATTTGAAAGTATCCTGTCCCCTAATTGGTCCTCTGGTCAGGTGACAGCCAGGCTCACTGAACTTGTTAACTCTTTACAGTCAAAAGAGACATGAAGTACTCCTGTTCTATTAACTCTTACTTATCTGTTTATGACGGGGGGGTCACCGGCGGAGCCAAAAAAAAAAGGAGCATAGCCCCGCTCCCCACCGCACCAGCTCACCTGTGCCTCCCTGAGCGGGCTGCCCCATCCTGCTTCTCCCCCCTCCCTTCCAGCACTTGTGTCACCATACAGCTGATTTGCGCAAGCCTGGGAGGGAGGGGGAAGGAAGAGGAATGCGGAGTGCTTGGGGAAGAGGTGGGGCCAGGGCAGGGATTTGGGGAGGAATCCAATGGAGCAGGGAGGGGGCGGAGTCAGGGCGGGGTGGTCACGAACCCCCTCCGCCTGTGCGCCGGTGTTCGGTCGGGATGTGAGACAAACAAGTAAGTATCGGGACAGTCCTGATAAAATCTGGATGTCTGGTCACCCTAAGCGAGTGCCGCCCTCCTCCCCATCCTGCCTTGGAGCTGGGAAGAGACACTGCAGAGTTGTCCCCCATGGTCTGAGTAGCGTCTCAGATTCCCAGGGGCAGAATGCTCCCTGCCTTGACGCCCACATCCCCCACTCTTTCAGCAGTGCTGCCTGCCCTTCCCCTGGTGTGCAAGAGCCTGCTCCTCTGCATTGCTGCTGTCTGGAGCCGCCTCTGTCTCCATAGAGGGAATGTGTCTGCAAAACCACTCGTCCCTTGTCTCTCAACTCCTCCTCTTCCTGCTCTCATTTCCCAAGCCACAGCCTGTGTTCTCACTCCCTGCTATTCCAGCCTGCATAGACCTCTGGCCCTGCCCAGACTGCCCACCACATGATGCTGCGCCACCCTTCCTATGGCTGTGCTGAAACTGTCTCTCCCAGCGCCCATACCAGTGCTTTGCCCATTCTCAGCTCCCTCCCTGGAGCACCTCGAGCCTGGCTGGGTGAGGCAAGAGTGTGATCCCTGTTTACAGATGGGGAAACTGAGGCGCAGGGCAGAGCTGGAACTTTTACCCATCTCTGATTGCTACTGAGAGTACAGCCACTGCTGCCCTTCCATCACTTCTATGCAGCAACTCCACAGCAGAGCTGAGAATAGACTCGCGCCCCCTCCAGAGCAAACCACTAGACCCACTCCCCTTCCACAGCTAAGCACAGACCCCAGATTTCTTGACTCCCAGACCCCTGCTACGATCACTATAACCAGCCAGAACCCAGGAGTCCTGACTCCCTTTCCTCTGCCCTGACCAACGTTTCCCATCTACCACTAACTGGCTTCCAAACCTTCCCCTTAATCACACTGCCAGCTCTCCTGCTAATTGAATGATTTTTATCAGCCATGTGACACATTGTGTGTTTGGGTTATTGACAAGAGCGTTGCCAGGGTTTTTGGCACCCCAGGCGGGGGTCCCTCCGCGCTCCCGGTCGTTGGCGGCAATTCTGCAGCAGGCGGGGGGGTCCTTCCTCGCTCCTGGTCTTCGGGGCACTTTGGCGGCAGGTCCCAGAGCGAGTGAAGGATCCACCACAGAATTGCTGACGACGACCCAGAGCGTGGAAGGATCTCCCGCCGCTGAATTGCCGCCGAGGGTGGCAAAATACCGCCCTCCCAAATCCTGGTGCCCTAGGTGACTGCCTAGGTCGCCTAAATGGAAGCGCCGGCCCTGGTTATTGACACCCTATTCGTCAACCTCCAGACACGACGCCTGTCGCCAAGCCAAGGTTGTTAAACTTTCCATCAGCTCAAGGCAAAGAGCTGTTATTTATTTATTTATTTATTTTCCAGACGATTGGGTTTTATTGCAAATTGCTTTGCAGACAGGGCTGGGCTCAGCAGGAGAGAGCCATTCCTCCTTCTCCAGAAACCTCAGGCAGAGGCTGGAGCAGGACTAGCCGGCTAAGGCAGGACGTGGGTAGAATAGATGTATGGTGCAAATCATGATGCTGAGCTCCTCTCCCAGAAAGCAGAGACTCCAGAATAGCCCATTGCTTGGGACTGAGGCACTTACCTGGGATGGAGATGGAAAAAGAGGGAAAAAATTGTTGGACGCTTTTTTATCAGTTCTAGCAGTGTTTGAACCTGGGCAGTTCACCCACACACCACAGACTGTGGCCACTTGAGCTGAAGAGTAACTCTGTTAAATGACTGCAGTAGTAGGCTGTTATTCTTTAGTGGACCGGCCACTAGAGGGGGAGATGACACTTGTTATCGGGGGGTTGCATAAGCATTGTGCCTGTGGTAGGGTTACCAACCCTCCAGGATTGGTCTGGAGTCTCCAGGAATTAAACATTGATCTTCAATTAAAGATTATGGCATGTGATGAAACCTCTAGGAATACATCCAACTAAAATCGGTGACTCTAGGCTGTGGTCTCTTGTGTCAAATGCAGACCATATTTACAGGAGGGGGACTCTATCCTGATGACTTTGAAAAATATTTGGGGGTTGTGGTGGATAATCAGCCGAACATGATCCCTCAGTGTGACCAAAAGGGCTAATGTGATCCTGGGATTCATAAGAGAAGATTAGGGGTGACTTGCTCCCAGTCTATGACAGGAGTTCCCAAATGTTTTGCCTGCACAATCTCATTTTAGTGAATTAGTTCCTTTTGGGACCCTAGACAACATGGAGCAGACCATTTTGAAGAGCAAGCAGCATCTGCTGCACAGTGGAAACTTATACTTTTGGTGCATGTGAGATCCCACTGTATGGAAGATGCCATTTTGTAGAGCAAAATGGCGCCCTGCCTGCATCATGTCCTTGCATGCACCATACATGCAATCACCCTGTGTGGAGCTAAGTGGCATCCTCTGCAAGCTGGGGATGGCCGTGACCCGTGACCCCATCTGCTGAGGGCATGACCCCATTTGGGATTGCAACCCGTGGTTTGGGAACCGCTGATCTAGAGGTACCTAGGTAGGGAACAGAAATTTAGAAACCTCTTCAGTCTGGCAGAGCGAGCTCTGGCACCATCCCAAGGCTGGAAGTTGAAGCTCGACAAGTTCAGACTGGAATAAGGGGCAGTTTTTTAACAGTGAGGGGAATTAACCATCGGAACAACTTCCCAAGGGTTGTGGTGGATTCTCCATCACTGACAGTTTTAAAATCCCAATGGGATGTTTTCCTAAAAGCTCTGCTCTGTTCAACCAGGAGTGAAGGCAGCTCAGGTCTCTGGCCTGTTACACAGGAGGTCGGGCTAGATGGCCACACAGTCCCTTCTGGCTTTATCTCCTGCCCCATTCAGAACCAGAGAGCAGTCTGGTGGAAGGGAAGCCACCTGTCGAGAAGAAACCAGAGCCCAGCCCCAGGTGTGAGGGAGGACGGGGAGTGTGAGCATTTCCCCTGCAATAAAACTGAGAGTGCAGCAGCTGTGAGCTCCACGAACAGGGAGTGGAACATGGATCTCGGCAGTTTCCTGGGCAGACTAGGGGAGAACCTGAGTGATTGAGCCATGGACCACATCCAGCCCAGGGCTCTGGCTAAGCTAGGTTCACGTGCTCCTTGCTGTGGGGCACAGGGAAGTACTTGTTGGTCCAGTCTCCAGGATGGATCAGAACCAGAGGTGGCACAGACACAAACAGCAACAGTCTCTGATTTTCCTTGTAGGTCAGATCGGGAAGTTGCTGCCCCACTCTCTCCTAGGAGCCCTGGCTAAGGAGGGGGGAGGGGAGCTGTGTCTGGGGTTATTAAAAGGTAAATCCCCCTCAGCAGGTTGGAACCCCTTGCTGCCAGGTGCCTGCCCTCCAGGATCAAGGGAATCCCACCAGCAGAGCCCCAGCCCTTGCTGGGGAGGGGAGTGGGGTGCTCCCTGGGTCACCGGGATGATTGTGCTGGACCTGGGATGTCTGTCATGCAGGATCTGGGTGTGCTGGGCCCCTGCCGTTCTCTCCCAGTGCCCAGCCCACGCTGCAGGGGCCTCCCCAGTTCTGCTCCATGGAGTTGCAGTGGCTGACATCTCCTTGCACAGAGCTCAGGCTCCCCAATGCCATATGGCCTTCCCTCCACAAAGGCTGCTACAGCTCGGGGTGGTCTTGCTGGGCCAGGCAGTGCTGTGATTTCACAGGCAGGGAGGAGGTTTCTTTTCCCTTTGGATTTGCCCTGTGGCCCAGTCCATTCCCGTGGCATATGCTCTTCTAGCCTCTCTGTGACGGTATCTGTGGGTGCGAAACACCTGGGTCCTGGCTTCCTGTGCCACACTAACAAGGGCTTTGAGCACCCCCTGGAGCTGCCCAGAGTGGAGCCCACCAAATACCCAGGCCTTGGCGAACAGCTAAGCGCCATCATCCACCTTCAGCTCCATTTATGGGAGAGGGTACGTGCCATCTCGTTAAATGACAAGCAGCTGTGATGCTGGGCTTAGGGGGGTTTGGTTCCCAAGGGGTCTGTCCACTGCCTCCCTCCCTACTCTTAATTTTTGCGCACTAGCTCTCATGGTCCAGGCCCAGACATCTCTTTCCCTGGCGTACCAGGTCTCATGATTTTATCACAACTCTCATAATCTTTTCTTAAATCTGTGATGAAATAACTGGCTCTGTGGATATGGGGAAAGCGGTGGATGTGATCCTAACTTTAGCAAAGCTTATGATACAGTCTCTGACAGTATTCTTGCCAGCAAGTTAAAGAAGTATGGATTGGCTGAATGGACTATAAAGTGGATAGAAAGCTGGCTAGATTGTTGGGCTCAACGGGTAGTGATCAATGGCTCGATGTCTAGTTGACAACTGGTATCAAGCAGAGTGCCCCAGAGGTCAGTCCTGGGGCCAGTTTTGTTCAACATCTTCATTTATGATCTGGATGATGGGATGGATTGCCCCCTCAACAAGTTCGCAGATATCACTAAGCTGGGGGGAGAGGTATATATGCTGGAGGGTAGAGATAGGGTCCAGAGTGACCTAGACAAATTGGAGGATTGAGCCAAAAGAAATCTGATGAGGTTCAACAAGGACAAGTGCAGAGTCCTGCACTTAGGAAGAAGAAATCCCACACACTGCTACAGGCTGGGGACCAACTGGCTAAGCTGCAGTTCTGCAGAAAAGGACCTGGGAATTACAATGAATGAGAAGCTGGATATGAGTCAGCAGTGTGCCCTTGTTGCCAAGAAGGCTAATGGCATATTGGGCTGTATTAATAGGAGCGTTGCCAGCAGATCGAGGGAAGTGATTATTCCCCTCTATTCAGCACTGGTGAGGCCACACCTGGAGTATTGCGTCCAGTTTTGATCCCCCCACTGCAGAAGGGATGTGGACAAATTGGAGAGAGTCCAGCGGAGGGCAACGAAAATGATTAGGGGGCTGGGGCACATGATTTATGAGGAGAAGCTGAGGGAACTGGGATTGTTTAGTCTGCAGAAGAGAAGAGTGAGTGGGGATTTGATACCTGAAGGAGGGTTCCAAAGAGGATGGAGCTAGATTGTTCTCAGTGGTGACAGATGACTGAACAAAAAGCAATGGTCTCAAGTTGCAGTGGGGGAGGTCCCGGTTGGATGTTAGGAAACACTATTTCACTAGGAGGGTGGTGAAGCGATGGAATGGGTTACATAGGGAGGGGGTGGAATCTCCATCCTTAGAGGTTTTTAAGGTCAGGCTTGACAAAGCCCTGGCTGGGATGATCTAGTTGGGGATTGGTCCTGCTTTGAGCGGGGGGTTGGACTAGATGACCTCCGGAGGTCTCTTCCAACCCTAATAGTCTATGATTCTATAAAGCACCAGCTCCTGGAGTCGTGGCATGAGAAGAGACTCTTGGCTTTCAATTAAGAAAATAACAGTACATTTCCAGCCCTCCTGGGTGCTGAGAAAAGTTTGAAAATGTGCCCCATGAGGCAACAGAAAAGAGCCTGTTCGTTATTTTTTAAAATCTCCTGATTTTCAAGCTGGTCTCAGGGTGTTTTCTGCCCGGGGGTTGGCAACAGAGACTGCAGTAGGAGTTGGCTGTGTGAGCTCTGCTGGACAAGTAATCTCTGGGACAGCGTAGCTGGATGCCAGGGCATGTGCTGGCCCAGTCTGGGCTTGAGCTGGTCTCCAGGGCTGTTGCGATTGCGTAGAACTCTTCTATGCTTTCCTCCCTTGTTCTCTGCCTGTACTCGCCAGCTTGCCGGGCGTGGGTACAGCCGGCACTGTGGCATGTTCCGCAGCTCTGCCTGCTGCTCCCATCTGCCTGTCTGTCCATCTTCCTTCTGCACCAGCTAGCTGGATGTAGGTGGGTGTCTATGGGAACGAGCAGGATTGTAGTGTAGGGGAGGGTATGTCTATATGGCAAAGACCTCACGGCAATGAGTCTCAGCGTCCTGGTCTCTAGCCTGGAGCTTGTGGGGCTCATGCTGTGGTGCAAGAAACAGCCATGTAGACGTTCCTGCCCAGGCTGGAGCTGAGTCCACATGGCTATCATAGTGTGAGCCCTGCGAGCCTCAGTCCGGAGCCCTGGGCTCCGAGACTCGCTGCCACGGGGGGGGTTGGAGTTGCCATGGAGCCATCCCCTATAGAACAGAATGGGAGGCAGCTGGGCACAGCTGCACCTTGTGAGTCCCAATGGGCTCCCAAAGGCCAGGGCTATGCTAGAAGCTTTTGCCAGCATGCTCATGTCAGCTGGGGTTGATTTTTTTCATGGCATTTTTATGCCATGTAGATGCCGTGATATTGGCAAAAGCTCCTTCTGGCTGGTGTAAGCTGGCTCTCCACGAGAAGGAGGGTTTGCCCATATCCCTGAATCAGGGTAGCCAGCGTGACAACCCCCTTTGACTATAACCGCTGCCCACCCGGGCCAGGGTTGTGGTGGTATGGAAGGAGCTGTTGGCTGCTCTACAGGATTCGCTCCTCTGCTGCTGTCGTTCACTTCCCAGACCTGGTTCCCGGTTGCGTTGCTAGCAGTGTTGACAAACTCCAACCTGTTCTCTGCTGGAACCCCTGGGAGACATGCTATGCAAATAATTCAGTCAGTAGGAGTTTTATCTTCTACACACACTCACACTCACTGTCCCCCATATGTGTATTCCACTCCCCCCTCACCCCCCGCCCCATATGCAGTGTTTATTATGAATATAGCAGTAGCTCCCAGGAGCTCCAGTCATGGCCCAGGATCCCACTGTGCCAGGCGCTGCACAAACCCGGAACAAAGAGATCATCCCTGCCCCAGGGAGCTGACAAGCTAAGCATAAGACAAGAGAGAGCCCTGGACACAGACAGATGGAGCGTACAAGGAAACAATGCAAGCACCGTGTCTAATAGACAAGGCAGACACAGGGTGGGGGAAGGGGTAGAACTCAGCAGATTGATGAGTGATGGTAGCAAACAGCATGTTCACGCGATGGTTTATTTTTTGGGTGGGTTCAGTTAGGAGGGGATCAGCTAACTGGACAGAAAAGGGAAGGGAAGAGGGAGGGAGGAGGGGGCTAATAGGGGCAGGTGTGGAAGGAAGCTTAGGGAAGAGACTGAGGAGGGGGAGAGTTGGAGCAGGGCAGACCAAACTACAGCATGGGTTGCAGTTTTGACTGAATGTCCCAAGGCCCCAGCTTTGTCCTACCAACTGGAGTGTCTGCCTGGCTTTTCTGCAGTTCTCCCCCAGAATCACATGGTGCGGAGGTGGGGGAGGCACCACCAGTGTCATCCAGCCCCTCGGAGGGGATGGACTCCCCAGCACGGTTCAGGGTCCAGGGGTCTGCTGGAGGCCCCAATCTTTCCTACCCTCCGTGCAGCAGTCCCTGCTTTGCCTGCTTCTGCTCCTGCCCTCTGGTGTCTCTGTTGGTGAGAACCACGACTCTGGGTCCGTCCACAGTGGAGTTGGAGGGGTAGTGCCCAGCTCGGGTGGACATACATGTGCTAGCTCTGGGCAAGCCAATGTACTCAAAATCACAGTGTAGCTGCGGCAGCATGGGCAGCGGGACGGGCTAGCTGCCTCGGTCTGGACCGGCAGGAGTGGCCTGAGCTGTTTTGCTGGGCAGGAGGAAACATTTTTAGTGCCCTCACTTCCCAGCTTGGGCAGCAGAGAGAAAAAAAAACCGCTGACCAGTCAGCACAGCAAAACGGGACAGCCAATCAGAGCCGCGCAGCACCCTCTGGAAGCTGGCGCCCAGAGCGAATGCCCAGCTCACCCACTCTTGAACTAGCCCTGAGTCCCAAGTGGGATTGCACTCGGGTTGGCGACCCCTCCTGCGTCCCACGGGCCACAGCACCCACCCAGCAACCCTTCCTGAGTCCCATGGGTCATGGCACCCACCCAGTGACCCCTCCTGCATCCCACGGGCCACGGCACCCACCCAGCGACTCCTCCTGTGTCCCATGGGCCAACGCACCCACCCAGCGACCCTTCCTGATTCCCATGGGTCATTGCATCCACTCAGTGGCCCCTCCTGAGTCCCACGGGCCACAGCACCCACCCAGTGACCCCTCCTGCATCCCACAGGCCACTGCACCCACCCAGTGACCCCCCCCCGCATCCCACGAGCCACTGCACCCACCCAGCAACACCTCCTCAGTCCCACAGGCCACTGTACCCACCCAGCGACACCTCCTGTGTCCTATGGGTCATGGAACCCACCCAGTGACCCCTTTTGCCTTGAGTCCACAACTGGTTGAATTTGAAAGTGATGCCCTCCCCGGGGGAAGGGGCGGAACATCTTTCATTTCCTTTTGTTACTCCCAGCCATTCCTAGACTTGCCTCCCCGTCCTGAATTTCCTTGTTCATGGTGTATTACTGCCATAGAGTAGGATGAGGCAGCCCAGTTCAGTCTCCACTGTCTGGAACAAAACAATAGTTGTGTCAACTGAGGAGAAAGGTATGTCACAGCAATCTTGAGCCCCCCTTCCTGTCCCCCATCCTCTACACGCGCACAGGGAAAGCAACTCTCCTCCCATCTGTCCTGGAATGCAAAGAGCAGTGTCGCTTGTTCTGTACAGAGCCTCTGCTGCCATAAAATCCATTCCAATTCCGCAGCGCTGGAAGCTATTGATGGGCCAGCAGGGTGATAACGACGAGGCAGTGGGAATCCAGAATCAGCTCTTTGTCAAGGTTGCCTTTGTTTTGCAATGCGCAGGCTTCTCTGTAATCAAACCCAGGAGCTGTAGTCACCATTGCGCACACAGGGACCCCATAGGGCCAGAGGACTCTGCCCCCCCTTGCACTGACAGTCACTTCTCCCAGCTGAGCTGATCCTCTCTGGGTCCTGGCACTAGGGGCTAGACCCATAAAGAGACTGAGATGTTGCAGCGCCTACATCTGCTGCTCTGCTGCCTAGTGGAATCCTGAGCCTGAGTGAGCCCCCCTGACCCCCCTGTACCATGCACCCGAGTGAGCCCCAGGACCTCCTGTACCATACACCCGAGTGAGGCCCCCTGTACCATGCATCTGAGTGAGGCCCCAGGCTCCCCTGTACCATGCACCCAAGTGGGGCCCCAGGCCCCACTATACCTTGCACAGACAGTTAGGGGTGTCCACAGTGCACAGCCGCTACCGCTGTAGCAGAAAGGCTCAGAACTCAGGTCAGCTGACTCAGGTCTGTGCTGTGGGGCTACAAATAGCAGTGTCAATGTTCCCACTGGGGCTGAAGCCCGTGGTCTGAGATCTACCCCTTCGGCAGGTTTCCTAGGCCTGTAGCATGAACCTGAGTCAGCAGGCCTGGGCTCTGAGACTAGCCACAGTAGGATTTATTTTGTAGGCACCTAAGAAAGGTCTTCACAGAAGCCAGCACTCTGTGGGGGGTGAGGCCTAAGGAGAGAGGTCCCCCACCCACCAAAGGGGTTTAGTGCCTAGCTCTGCTCTGCTCAGGATTCACAGCCATGGACCTTTGCCTGGAGCTGGGTGCTTAGGCCAGTGTAGAGCAAGGACATCCCCCACTGTAGCTGACAGCCCAGTGGTTCGGGCACTCTCCTGGGGTGTGGGAAAGCTGTGTTCAAATTCCTGCTCTGCCTCCTTTGGAGCAGGGACTTGGATCTCCCAGCGGAGTGCCCCAGGCCAGTGGCTGTTCCAGAGTGGGGTACCCACCAGCTCTCCTGAAGCTGTTCCCCTTTGTCTGAAACATTTAATAGTCACTGGAGCAGGGTCTTGAAAGGGGTCTCCTACATCCCAAGGGCCTGCCCTAACCACAAGGCTCTGCTGTTCAACTTCTAGGGCACACCCTTGCCTTGAACAATTCCTGATCTGGTCACCTCTGACTGTCTTTTGTGCAGATTAGGTGTGCTCAGAGCATGCGTACCAGACCAGACCCTATAGGAGGGGAACACCTAGTTGAAGGACCCTGCTGGGGTTTAGGTGGCAGCCAGGGCTCCAGGCAGCTTGGCAGTGCCAGGACTTAGGCAGTTTTGCATATGCCCACCCATGGAAACTCAGGTGCTGGGGGAGTTGAGGTGCCTCCAGGATTAGGAGATAGGCGAGCAGGGGCTTTGAGGATCTTAGCGTGCCTAAATATTGGATGTAGGCACCTAAGTCCCTTTGTGGATCTCACCCTAAGCGCCAACATGAGTGAAAGCGGATGGTCACCAAAGGGCATTGCAGTGACTGCCAGCTTCTTAGATTCTGGTGGCAGAAGAGATCACTGTGATCACCTAGTCTGACCTCTGATATAGCACAAGCCCTGGGACTTTGCTGAATTAACTCCTGTTTGAACCTGAGCAGACCTTTTAGAAAAGTATCCAGTCTCCTTTAAAAGCTCCCAGCATGGAGAGTCTGCCATTGCCCTCAGTAAATTATTCCAGTGGTTAATTATTCTCACAATTAATGTGGTCCTGAGTGGGATTGAACCAGGAACCTGTGGAGCAAAACCCAGAAGGTGCTACTGGCTTGAGCTAAGGATGCAAGTCTTGTGTTCTGTGGCCACACCAGACTCCTGTGTTCTGGAGCAGGCTCCAAACAGGCCATGTGACATACATGGATCAATGTGTCATGTAATGACATTGGGTTGTGCCCTGAGCACTCAGAGCAAAGGGATGGGAGGGATCTGTGCTTCCAGTTGGCAGGGGAGTCCTCTCTTGCCAGAGGCTTTGGTGCTGCAGTGTGTTTTTGCTGAGTGATGCTATTAGCCATCAGTTGGGTTTGAACCGCAGTTAACTAAATAGCATTGCAAGTTTATTGTGCTCATCTGACAATTCTTATTAGTGCTAATGAGGTGGAGCGGTGCCAGGGAGCACCAGACCGGAGGAGCCGGCGGGAAACTAGTTTTCAAAAACTCTGTCTTTATTTTTTAATAATCTCTTCATTAGGTTTTAAATATCCTCTTTACCCAGGACTCCTTTTTTGTGTATGATACACCTGGTACCTCAGGAGCCCAGGAAAGCTCTATCACATCAGCTCTATTTTACAATAGGGAAACTGAGGCACAGAGAGGGGAAGCAACTCGCCCAGCACGTGCATGGCAGTGCCAGGACTGGGATCCACGTCTTCTGAGCTCCCGGTCAATGTGCTCACCACTATCCCCCATAACAAGTTGTGTGTCATTCAGCAGAATCTCTCTCTGTATATGGCACCATTTGCCTGGCCCCAGACGTAGTCCTTGGGTAGCATTGTCAAAAGTGATTTACAGGCTGGTGTTCTGCTGACTTTCAGTTACATGTAGGCTCTTAAGTGCCTAGAAGTTGTCTACACACAAGTTGTAGTGCTTTAACTATCCTGGTATAATTAAAATGGCACAACGCCCAGCCCTCTCTCCCTGGTGTAGACGCAGTTATATCGGTATAAAGGGGCATCATATTGGTCCAGCGATTCCTGTTAGCCTGAGGTTGTGCCAGTATAACACAGTAAAAGAATCCCTCCCCAACCATCAGAGTTAGACCAGTAAAGTGCTGAGCTAAGTCCCATTCTCAAAAGGGACTCGGGCACTTCAAACCTGAAGGCTCATTGAAAGTCACTGGGACTTAGGCCTGGTCCCCACTTTAAAGCTTTGCCAGTAGCTCTGTGAGTTACAACCATGAGAAATCCTCCTTGACATAGCTGTGCCTGCGAAAGCCCCAACACAGCCACACTGATACCAGCCTGCCCCCCAAAATAAAATAATCCTTGTTGAGTGTTGTGGGGAGGCCTCAGCTGGAGTCCTCTGCCCAGTTTCGAGCACCAGACTTTAATAAAGATGTGGACAAATTGTAGCGAGTCCAGAGAAGAGCAACACAAATGATCCCAGCGGTTTAGAAAACCTGGCCTCTGAGGAGGAGTTGAAAGAATTGGGCATGTTGAGTCTAGAGAAGAGAAGGCCAAGGTGGGACATTGTAGCAGTCTTCAGCTATGCTAAGGGCTGTTATAAAGAAGATGGTGATTAATTGTTCTCCATGTCCATTGAGGATAGGGCAAGAAGGAGTCAGCTTGGTTTTCAGCAAGGGAGATTTAGGTTAGATATTAGAAAACCTTTTCTAACCAAAAGGATAGTCAAGCACTGGGATGGGCTTCCAAGGGAGGTTGTAAAATTCTTGTCATTGAAGAGTTAGACAAACCCGTTTGGTGCACTTGGTCCTGCCTCGGCATGAGGGGCTGGGCAAGATGCCCTCTCGAGATCTCTTCCAACCCTACATTTTTATAATATTATGTTCCCCTTGTGTGTTTGGCCAGGGTCCCTCTAGGCCCCTGGATGCAAAGGCTGTGCTTTTTAAACCATGCTAGCTAACACACCTTCAGTATTTTCAAACCCCATTTTGCACTAGTCTGGACTAGGTTTAACACCTAAAAAGATTTAGTAGTGAGTCTTCTGGTCTTGGTTAACCCTATGCTTCCTGCTAGGGTCTCCCTAACTAGCTAGCACATTTGCAAGCTGTTAAACCCAGTCTACATTAGTTCTGCTCCCATGTTTTTAAGCATGAACTTTTCTCCCAGTCCAGGCTGTGCTGTGGGAAGAGGGATGGTTGAAAATGTGTTAACTTGCATGGTTTAAATAAGATGCCCTTAAACAACAACAAATTCATTGTATTGGTCTTCGCTGCAGAGGACGAGAGGGAGATTCCCACACCTGAGCTGTTCTTTTTAGGTGACAAATCTGAGGTGCTGTCCCAGACTGAGGTGTTAATAGATGAGGTTTGGAACAAATTGCTAAATGAAACAGTAATATGGTACCAGGACCAGCTGGTATTCACCCAAGACTCCTCAAGGAACTCAAATATGAAATTGCAGAACCACTAACTGTGGTATGTAATCTATTGCTTAAATCAGCCTCTGTAGCAGATGATTGGATGGTAGGTTATGTAATGCTAATTAAACAAAAACGGCTCTAGAGCTGATCCTGGCAATTACAGACCAGTAAATCTAACTTCAGTACCAGAAATTGGCTAAGACTATAGTAAAGAACAGAATTATCAGACACATAGAGGAACACAATATATTGGGGAAGAGTCAACACAGCTTTTGTAAAGGGAAATCATGCCTAAAATTCTTTAAGGGTGTCTCCAAACAAGGGTGATCCAGCGGATGAAGTGAACTTAGACTTTCAGAAAGCCTTTCACAAGGTCCCTCACCAAAGTTAAGCAAAGAAAACTGTTACGGAATACGAGGGAAGGTCCTCTCATGGGTCAGTTACTGGTTGAAAGACAGGAAACAAAGAGTAGGAATAAATGGTCAGTTTTCACTATGAAGAGGGGTAAATAGCGAGGTCCCCTAAGGATCTGGAGTGGGACGAGTGCTGTTCAACATATTCATGAATGGTCTGGAAAAAGGGGTAAACAGTGAGGTGGCAAAGTTTGCAGACGATTACCAAATTACTCAAGATAGTTGAGTCCAAAACAGACTGAGGATTTACAAAGGGATCTCACAAAACTGGGTGATTGGGCAACAAAATGGCAGATGAAATTCAGTGCTGAATGCAGAGTTATGCACATTGGAAAACATAATCCCAACTATACATAAAAATAATGGGGTCTAAATTAGCTGTTACCACTCAAGAACATCACGGATAGTTGCCTGAGAATATCTGCTCAATGTACAGCGGCAGTCAAATAAGTGAACAGAATATTAGGAACCATTAAGAAAGGGGGAGATAATAGAAGAGAAAATATCATATTGTCACTATATAAATGCAGTTCTGGTCATCCCATCTCAAAAAAATATGTCAGAAGTGGAAAAAGTACAGAGAAGGGCAACAAAAATGATTAGGAGGATGAAACAGCTTCTATATGAGGAGAAATAAAAAGGCTTGGACTATTCAGCTTGGAAAAGAGACAATTGAGAGGGGATATGATAGAGGTCTATAAAATCATATATAGCGTGGAGAAAGCAAATAAGAAAGTGTTATTTACCCCTTCACATACAACACGAATCAGAGGTCAACCACTGAAATTAACAGGCAGCAGGTTTAAACCTAACATAAGGAAGTCCTTCTTCACACTATGCACAGTCAACCTGTGGAACTCATTGCCAGGGGATGCTGTGAAGGCCAAAAATATAACTGGGTTAAAAAAAGAATGCGATAAGTTTATGGAGGACAGATCCATCAATGATTACTGGCCAAGATGGTCAGGGACTCAGCCCCATGCTCCGGGTGTCCCTAAACCTCTGACTTCTAGAAGCTGGGATTGGACAACATGGGTTGGATCACTCGATAACTGCCCTCTCCTTTTTGTTCCCCCTGAAGCATCTGGCATTGGCCACTGTCGGAAGGCAGGAAGGCTATTGGTCTGAGCCAGTGCAGCCATTCTTATGTTCTTAACCTATAGGTTGGCAGAGATAGCATTAAATACATGTTCACTGGACTTAAAATGTATTAACCGCATGT
The DNA here is from genome assembly GCF_007399415.2 of Gopherus evgoodei. Lineage (NCBI taxonomy): Eukaryota > Metazoa > Chordata > Testudines > Testudinidae > Gopherus > Gopherus evgoodei. The sequence goes on along the minus strand of NW_022060063.1, from coordinate 1,511,100 downwards.
GGCCAGTTGTATTGAGGTTAACCACAGTCAGCTAACGTGTCTTCAAATGTAGCTTGTTACTCAGGCTAGACAGTGTTGCTCAAGGAGGTTCTGACTATCCTCCACTCTGTCCCTACCCCTGCCCATGCTAGGAGCAGATGGACCCTCTCTGCTCTGAGGTCAGCTCCTTCCATGAGAAAACTGTGAAAACCGCTGCCACAGGAAGTGGCCACTGCAAACCTCTCAGCACAGCTGTTCTAAGCAAGCAGCAACTGCAGACCAGTTCCCAAGAGTGTCCTTGAGCTGAATCCAGCACCCCACACTGTCCCAGAGGAAGCAGGCCCAGCACGGTCATTCCATAGATGTCTAGGCAGGGAGGAATGAGAGGAATTTCCTGCAACCTCTCCTTCTCCAGGAATGTCCAGTGTGGTGGGTGCTTCCCCACCCACTTCTCCCTGACTCAGGCTCTCCTTCCCAGAGGAAGCTGAATCAGAGGGTCCGACTAAGGGTGACACAGGCTGGGAAAAGGCATTAGCATCCTTCTAAATTGGGCAACATTCAGGGCATGGATCATCACTGTGGTCCTGTTCCATATAAACCTGCTTTAGTGGAGAAGTGAAGACAGCTGTAAAAAGTAATATGTAACAAATGGAAGAAAGGGGATAGTTGATAGTAATGAATATAAATCAGAAGCTAGGAACTGTAGAAAATTGATAAGGGAATCAAAGGGACACAAGGAGAAATCTATGATCAGCAGAGTTAGGGACAATAAAAAGGAGTTGTTTTTTTTTAACATGTACTAGGAACAACAACAATCTGACAATTGTATTGGTCCATTATTAGATGGAAATGATAAAATTATCAATAATACAGCAGAAGTGTTCAATACATATTTCGGTGGTGTATTTTGCGGGGGCGGGGAACGTCGTAGTCATATCATATGACACCACTCTTTCCATTGCACTAGTATCTCAGGAGGATGTTAAACAGCAACTACTAAAGTTAGATATTTTTAAATCAGTAGGTCCTGGTAACTTGCATCCATTAGTTTTAAAAGAGGTGGATGAGAAGGTCTTTCGACCATTAATGCTTATTTTCAGTAAGTCTTGAACCACTGGGGAATTTCCAGGAGACTGGAAGAAAGCTAATGTTGTGCCAATATTTTAAAGGAGTAAATGTGATGACCTGGGTAATGATAGGCCTGTCAGTCTGGCATCGATCCTAGGCAAAATAATGGAGCAGTTGATATGGGACCTGATTTATAAGGAATTAAAGGTGAGTAATATAATTAATGTCAGTCAACATGGGTTTATGGAAAACAGAGCCTGGCAAACTAAATTGATGTCTTTTTTTTTTCATGAGCTTACAAGTTTGGTTGATAAATTTAATAGTGTTGATGTAATGCATTTGACTTGGTACCACATGATGTTTTGATCAAAAAACTAGAACTATATAAAATTAACTTGGCACACATTAAAAACTGGCTAACTGATAGGTCTCAACATGTAGTTGCAAACAGGGAATCATAGAATGACCGTGTTTCAAGTGGGGTCCCACAGGAATTAGATCTTCGCCATACCTTATTTAATATTTTTAAATGACATTATGATCATCACTGATAAAGTTTGCAGATGATACAAAAATTGGGGAATGGTAAATAATGAAGAGGATACAGAGCGGTCTGGATCTCTGCGTAATCTGGGTGCAAGCAAACAGTATGTGATTTAATATGGGTGATAGTATATTGTGATAGTTCCAGGCCAGTTGGGTACAGCAGAATAGCAGAAGGCAGATATACTGGCCACTGGATTAACAGTTTTCTGCTCCCTGACTGACCAGAACAGGGGCTGCTCCAGGCTAATGAGAACACCTGACTCTAATTAACCTGCAAAGAGTCAGGTGAGGCCATTAAGTTAATGTGACCACCTGACTCTAATTAAGGCCCTGGTGGTACTATAAAAAGGGCTCACTCCAGTCAGGCAGGGGAGAGCCAGGGAGCCAAAGGAGAGGAAGTGTGGCTGAAGGGCTGGTTAAGGAAAACACCCCCAAACCATCGTTAAGGGAACCCTAAGGTAAAGGTGAAGAAGGGAGAAGCAGGAGATCTGTGGGGAAGTGGCCCAGGGAAATGTAGCAAGTCTGGCAGTGAAAGGTTGGCTGCCAACAGCTGCTACCATTAGCAGGGCTGGTGCAACCATTTAGGCAACCTAGGCGGTCGCCTAGGGCACCGGCATTTGGGGGGCACCATTTTCTTCAGCAGCGACTGCGGCGGCCGGATCTTCAGCCGCCCTGGTCGCCTCCGGCATTTAGGTGGAGGGAGCTGGGGCAAGGGACCACGGGGAGGCCACCTGCAGCAAGTAAGGTGGGCGGGGGCACTCAGGGGAACTCCCCGCCCCAGCTCACTCCTGCCCCGCCTCCTCTCCAAGCACGCGGTGGCCGCTTCACTTCTCCCGCCTCCCAGGCTTGCGACGCCAATCAGCTTAGGCACCGCAAGCCTGGGAAGCAGGAGAAGTGAAGCAGCCACAGCGTGCTTGGGGTGCTCGTGCATGGAGAAAGGGGTGAGCTGGGGCAGGGGGAGGCATGCCTCAGGGCGGAGGGTGGGAGCTCCGCAGGGGGGGTGCCTCAGGGTGGGGGTGTGGCGGGGGGCGCAAGGTGGAAGTTTTGCTTAGGGCGCGAAACATCCTTGCAGCGGCCCTGACCATTAGGGTCCCTGGGCCGGAACCCAGAGTAGAGGGTGGGGCCGGGTTCCCCCCAACCCACCACTACAAGAACATCTTCTGGGAGGGGAAGTCAGGCCCCTGTCAGAACAGGAGGCTAAACAGTTCTGAAATAAGCTCCCAGGGACAATAGAGGCTGTGGGAGTTCTCTTACCAACCTCCTTGCAGGCCTATGATGAAAAGGGCTCAGTAGACTGTAACCCTGGCCCTAGACAGAAAAGAGCTACACGGAGGGTCACAGTGAGCCACTGAGGCTAGCATAAACCGCCTAGAATCGCAGGACCCACGGGAGCAAGGTCAGAGCGCTGCCATAATATGTATACATCCAGGAACAAAGAGTGCAAATCATACTTACCATAAGCCCTGATTCTATGGGTGCTCCAGGGCTCAAACACCCACTATAAAAAATAGGGAGTGCTCAGCACCCATAAGGCTGGATTAATCTTTTGTGGGTCCTGGCTCCCAGACTATGTCCCCGCCCCCTGTTCTGCCTTTGCTCCGCCTGGGGCTTCCACTTGCATGGTGGGGAGGGGGCAGAGAGGAGCACCCACCGGCAAAAACAAAAGTCAGCACCTGTGATACTTACACAGTGGGGAGCTCTATCCTGGGAAGCAGTGACTCTAAAAATAAGGTGGGAGTCATGGTACCTAATCAACTGAAGTTACGCTCCCAGTGCTGTGGACAAGAGCGCTAATGCCATCCTTGCACCTAAGTTGCAGTAGGACCTCAGCGTTACGAACACCTTGGGAATGGAAGTTGGTCGTAACTCTGAACAGAACATTATGGTTGTTTTTTCAAAAGTTTACATCTGAACATTGACTTACTACAGCTTTGAAACTTTACTATGCAGAAGAAAAATGCTGCTTTCCCTTTTTTTTAGTAGTTTTCATTTAACATGGCACCATACTGCATTTGCTTTTTTGTTTTTGTCTCTGCTGCTGCCTGATTGTGTACTTCCGGTTCCAAAGGATGCATGTGGTTGACTGGTCAGTTCATAACTCTTGGTGTTTGTAACTCTGAGGTTCTACTGTACTATTAAGTTTTAGTTCTGTGATCAGTTCCTCTTTATTTGTCAAGATGTCTGTCACGGGGCAGATGGGCTGTCGGCCCAGGTGGAGCTGGGGATCGGATAGCCTAGCTGGCTGCTTCGTAGTTCATCCTGTTTACTAAAGACCTTGTGCACCTGTTGTGGTTGTGTGGGAGGCATCATAGGCTGGTTTCAACCTCTGCAGTGAGCAACCGTGTCTCTGGCTCTGGCTCAATGCAGGTAGCGAGCACAGGGGTGAGGTTGGATCATAGGAGATGGAGAAGATACATGTTGACCTCTGCCCACACAAGGTGAATGGCATCTGGGGAGCAACTCTGGCCAGTAAGGGGCAGGCTGCTTTCCACACACTCACTGGACACATGCAGCATTTCTGGCTTTTAACCATCTTATGTGCCGCTCTCGGAAGAGCTTGAAGTAATGGAATCAGAGTGTGATAAATGTTCCATAGTTACTTTGCCTATCTAACAACCCCCTCTGCTGGGAGACAGGGACTGTATTAGATCTGTTTTCCAGATGGGTAAACTGAGGCACAGAGGGCTTGGACTTCGCTTGTGTCAGCAGAGAGTGGGGAATGGAACCCAGGAGCCTGGCATTCCATAACCTCTGCTGTCTGAGACAGAACACAGTGCGTTGGCAATTGAAGGTACTTCAAATTTCAAGACACAAACTTGAAGCCACCAAGAGACCACTGAATCGAAATGTGCCTCAGCTGGGTGCATAACTGCGCAGGGAAGAAATGAAACTAATTAAATAGCTTTGTCACCTAAATGTCCCTGCAGCTGCTGCTGCCTGCAGCTGCAGAATGGCTCCATTACCCTCAATGGTACAAATCCGCTGAGTTCAGCGCCTGGCAGGAGCCAAAGGATTGGGCACCTTGCGGGATCAGACATGAGGCAGATTCCCCCAAAGGGCTCAGGTCGCACTGAAATGAAGCAGCCGGGTTTTCACTGCTAATCAGCTCTTAGTGTTCCCAATTAGCAGGGAGGAGAATTCTTCCTTCTTTTCAATGGGAGCCGAGTGCCTGGGAAAATCAGGCCCCAAACCTATTTTTGCAGAGATGCTACTGGGCACCCACCAATGGTGCTGAAGCCACTGGCTATCATGGGTGCCCTCTCCAGCACTCCAAATTACAGCCAGGTTTTCCAGAGAGCCCAGACACCAGCTTCAAAACAATCGTGTATTACAGCAACAAAGAGTCCTGTGGCACCTTATAGACTAACAGACATATTGGATGCATGTATATTACAGTTGTGCCTAGGGACCCAGTGGGATCGGGGGCCCCCTATGCCAGGCGCTGCATAGTCAGCCCTTGCCTCAAAGAGGTCACGGTCTAAAAAGTCAGGCTGAAGCTGAGTCTTGGGCTGGAGCAAAACTGGATCCCGACACTGCAGGGCCTCCACCCTCCGCATGCTGGTTTGGTTAGTTGTGGAAGTCATATGCTATTATAAACTTCCTTTTCTGTACTTGAAAACTGTGATCATGTCCCCTCGCAGTCTTCTCTTCTCCAGACTAAACAAACCCAACTTTTTCAATCTTCCCTCATAGGTCGTGTTTTCTAGCCCTTTAATCGTTTTTGTTGCTCTTCTCTGGAGTTTTTCCACTGTCCACAGCTTTCTTGAAATCTGGCACCCAGAACGGGATACAATACTCCAGCTGAGGACTAATCAGCATGGAGTAGAGCGGAAGAATTACTTCTCGTGTCTTGTTTACAACATTCCTGCTAATACATCCCAGAATGATGTTTACTTTTTTTGCAGCAGTGTTACACTGACTCATATTTAGCTTGTCATCCACCATGACCCCCAGACCCCTTTCTGCAGTTCTCCTTCCTAGGCAGTCATTTCCCAGTTTGTATGTGTGCAACTGATTGTTCCTTCCTAAGTGGAGCACTTTGCATTTGCCCTTATTGAATTCCATCCTATTTACTTCAGATCATTTCTCCAGTTTGTCCAGATCATTTTGAATTTTAATCCCCAGCACCGAGCTCTGAAGGCAGCGCCATGCCCGTAGCAGCGTAGACGGAAGAGTGGCAATTTAAAGTGTTATTTGTCAAAGCAGAGTTAGTGCCCCCTTGCCACCCTCACGTCTGCTCTGCTGCTGCTATCCCTGGGCTGACAGTTTGAGCCTCGCCGCCAGGGGTTGACAGCCTGAGTTGTCAGACCTGCTGCTGCCTCCAGGTGCGGGATTCGGTCAGGGGGAAACCCAGGCTGCCTCCTGGTGAGGGATGGAGGATGGGGGGAAGAGAGCCCGGGTGGTGGGACTCCAGCTGTCAGCCCCGGGAGGGGGGGCTCTGGTTGTCCCCTTTATTCCCTCCCCCCACCTCCGGGGTGTGCACAGCCCTTCTCCACAAGCCCCAGATGCCCAGGGCTGACAGCTGGAGCTCTTAAAAAAATAGCACAGAGCTTATGTCTCCCTTGGCACAACAAACCCTGCATCTTGGGAGTTAGACTAAGCTTGTTAAGTTTATGGAGGGGATGGTATGATGGGATAGCCTAATTTTGGCAATTAATTGATCCTTTGACTATTAGCGGTAGTGATGGCCTGTGATGGGATGTTAGATGGGATCTGAGTTACTACAGAGAATTCTTTCCTGGGTGCTGGCTGGTGAGTCTTGCCCAAATGCTCAGGGTTTAGCTGACGGCCATATTTGGAGTTAGGAAGAAATTTTCCTCCAGGGCAGATTGGCAGAGGCCTTGGCGGATTTTCATCTTCCTCTGCAGAGTGGGGCATGGGTCACTTGCTGGAGGATTCTCTGCATCTTCAAGTCTTTAAACCACGATTTGAGGACTTCAATAACTCAGACATAGGTTAGGGGTTTGTTACAGGAGTGGGTGGGTGAGATTCTGTGGCCTGCATTGAGCAGGAGGTCAGGCTAGATGATCATAATGGTCCCTTCTGACCTTAAAGTCTGAGTCCCTTCTAACCCTATGGGTCTAGGATATGAGTCTAAGATGCTCTGCTGTGGCTAATTAATTAAGAATTGGACCAAGGACTTGCACTTAGGTCACCTCCAGCTCAGATGATGGGCCAAACTGGGCTAAAACTGGGCCAAAACAGCCCATGTGGGTGATTCGCAGTTTCTCCTGGTGCAGCTCTTCAACTTTGGATAAGCTACTTGACTAATCATTGGGCCAAAGAGATGGCGCGGTTGATGGGCAGGGTGCTCACCAGGAAGGTGCTCATTAATGAATCATTTCCTTTGCGATTTTAAAAGGGCCCAGAAATGAGGTGACACATTTTGTTCTGGGCTGAACTGAATGTTTCTTTTGACACAAGCCACATTTTTTGGTGAATTTTTCAAAATTTTTCATTTCGGTTCAGCCCAAATCAATTTTTTTTTAATGTTTTGGAGCTGCTAGTGAACCCAAAGATGAGTTATTGCCCCATTCTCACACATTGGTCACCAGGACCTGCCAATCACAGATTGAAGAACCCAGGCCTGCTTTGGGCAGCAAGGTGGACTTCTGGGGCAATACAGCCCCATGCAGAGGGCAGCAGGAGACCTGGGCACTCACAGCTAGACCCCCAGTGTCTGGATCCCACACCCCAACCACTAGACTCCAGTCAGTTTCACTTCTTGCATCTCCTTTACTGGAACAATGCAGTCATTAACTGGGTTTGTTTTTAACACAAAAACTTTCTTTCACTGAGGCTACGTCCAGACTACCCGCCGTATCGGCGGGTTAAAATCGATTGCTCGGGGATCGATATATCGTGTCTCATCTAGACGCGATATATCGATCCCCGAGCGCGCTTATATCGATTCCGGAACTCCATCAACCCCAACGGAGTTCCGGAATCGACAGGGAGAGCCGCGAACATCGATCCCGCGCGGTGTGGACGGGTGACTAATCCGATCTTAGATATTCGACTTCAGCTACGTTATTCATGTAGCTGAAGTTGCGTATCTAAGATCGATTTCCCCCCCGTAGTGTGGACCTGCCCTGAGGTTGGAAAGAATGAAATCACACAATCATTTCTGGGCCTGGTTTGGGTCAAATGTCAAACAGTCTGGATTGGAGGCTGAGGCTGGCAGTGTCACTGAACTGGGAAAATCTTGATTAAGGTTTTTTCCCCCTCAGTGGCAGCCCCCCCACCCCGCGGAACATGGGGCATTGTTTACATTAGCCAACCCCGCCTTGTTACTAACAGGCTCACTGGGACCTCTTTTCCTAGTCTAGACCAGTGGCTCTCAACCTTTCTGGGCTACTGTGCCCCTTTCAGGCATCTGATTTGTCTTGGGTATCCCCAAGTTTTACGTCACTTAAAAACTTACAATATCAGACATAAAAATACGAAAGTGTCAGAGCCACACTGTTACTGAAAACATGCTCACTGTCTCATATTTACCATATCATTATAAAATAAAAAAACTGGAATATTAATATTGTACTTAGATTTCAGTGTACAGGTTATAGAACAGTGTAAACAAATCATTGCCTGTATGAAATTTTAGTCTGTACTGACTTTGCTAGTGCTTTTTATGTAGCCTGTTGTAAAACTGGACAAATATCTAGATGAGTTGATGTCCCCCCTGGAAGACCTCTGTGTACCCCCCAGGGTATGTGTACCCCTGATTGAGAACCACTGATGTAGACAAACCCCACATGATAAGTGCTGTGTGGGGTGTGACCAGTATATTGCGTACAAGTGCTAGATACAAGCACTATATGGGGTGCTGTATGGGGTATGAGGGCTGTAGGGGGTATGAGACTGTAGGGGGTCTGAGTGCTAGATACAAGCACTATATGGGGGGCTGTATGGGGTATGAGGGCTGTAGGGGGTATGAGACTGTAGGGGGTCTGAGTGCTAGATACAAGCACCATATGGCGCACAGGTGTTATATGGGGATAAGCATTGTGTTAGGTACGAGGGCTGTGTGGGGTGCGAGGGCTGTAGGTGGAATGAGACTGTAGGGGTCTGAGTGCTAGATACAAGCACCATATGGCGCACAGGTGTTACATGGGGATGAACATTGTGTTAGGTACGAGGGCTGTGTGGGGTGCGAGGGGTGTAGGTGCTTGGAAGGCTGCAGGGGGTCTGAGTGCCACAGTGACTATGGGGCTCAATTCACCACTGCCCTGGGTGCAGGGACAGGCAGTGTCATTTGTACTAATGACCTGAAAGAAAACATAAAATCATCACAGATGAAGTTTGCAAATGATACACAACTTGGGGAATCGGTAGATAATGATGAAGAACGTCACAGCTACACATCAATCACTTGGTAGATGGCACAAGTAAATAATATGCATATGAATATGGCTAAATGTATACATCTGGGAGCCCAGAACGTAGGCCACAGTTACAGGATTGGGTATGTTATACGGGGAAGCAGTGACTCTGAAAAAGATTTGAGGGTCAGGATGAATAATCAGCTGAACGTGTGCTCCAAATGCGATGCTGTGGCCAAAGGAGCTAATGCGATCCTGGGATTCATAACCAGGAGAATCTTCAGCAGGAGCAGAGAGGTAATTTTACCTCTGTATTTGGCTCTCATGTGATCCCTGCTGGAATTCTACATCCAAGTCTGGTGTCCACAGTTCATGAAGGATGCTAATAAATTGGAGAGGGTTCAGAGAATAGCCATGAGAACGATTAAAAGATTAGGTGCCTTATAGTGATAGAGTCACAGAGCTCTACTACTTAGCTTAACAAAGAGAAGATTAAGGGGTGACTTGATCACAGACTATAAGCACCTTCACGAGGAACAAATATTTTATAATTATAATACTTGTAATCTAGCAGAGAAAAGTCTAACATGATCCAATGGCTGGAAGTTGAAACTAGACAAATTCAGACTGGAAATCAGGTGTAAATTGTTTACAGTGAGAGTAATTAACCATTGGAACAACTTCCCAAGGGACATGGTGAATTCTCCATCATCAATAATTTTTAAATCAAGACTGGATGTTTTTCTAATAGATCTGCTCTAGGAATTCTCTTGGGGGACATTCTCTGGCCTGAGTTACACAGGAGGTCAGACTAGACGATCACAATGGTTCCTGCTGATCTGTGAATCTATGACCTGGGGCTGTCTACTTTAGCCAGGTTTTGGCCCCTTGCAGTGCAGAAAATGGCTGTGCACCACCACCAGCAGAAGCAAATGGTCCGTGGAGTTTCCTTAGAGATCACCAGGCTGGCTTGCGGTTTAGATTCCCACCATTCATGTGGCTGAGTCCTAGCCCCCGACACACAAAGCCTAGAAATGCAGGGAGTAACAGAAGTTTAAATGCACTGTTCACACCCATATGGCTCCCCTGCAAATGCTGTTGTGAGTGCCAACTGGGCAGACCCAAGGCCATCAGTGACTTTGTATGGGGTGGAGGGGCAGAGACTGCTGGAATCTCAGCTTACGTTTTCATCTAGATGACTTAGGAACCTCAGTGCCATTTTCCAAAGTGACTCAGGCACTCTGGGGCCAAAATCGCATTGAGAGTCCCTGGAACTCAGGAGCCCAAGTGTCCACATCACTTTTGACAATGGGATTTAGGAGCCTTCGTCGCTGGGTGTTTTTGAAAATTGTCCTCCTAGTAACCAACTTAAGTGATGCACCAGAGGGGCAAGAGCTCAGCTTCCTACCCCCAGTGACTGGGCTGACGACACTCGGCCAACAGGAGCAAAAAGCATCCAATCCAACCCCGGAGCCTTGCTTCTGACCTTAGCCCTGACACTGCTGAGCAAGAGAGAGCTTTGCTTTATTTTGTTTTAAATGCACACACACAACTTGCCTAAAATAGCGAGGCCGCTCCAAGCCCCGCCCCCTCGCAGTACACAGCCTTCCCAAAAGGACAGCAGAGGAGGCAGCCTGCAAACTCAGACTGGAACCGCACTAACTGAGGACTTTGGAGAGAGGCTTCAGCTCCGGGGTGTCTCTTGAGAGCATCGCTGCAGCTCCGTGAGCCAAACCCTGGGGATGTTGGACACTGCACTCCTGGCTGGACACAGCACCCCCTACTCCTTTCTGGGGTGCATCTATTGCAGGGCCCGTTCCATTGCAATGCAGAGGGCATTTCTGGATTTCTGGGCAGCAACGGGCTGTCCCCCAAGCAGCCTGTTCTGCTGCTCAGTCCCCTTCGCGTGTGAAGATGGGTCCTCCCAAGAATATCTGGGAAATCGTTCTTTACAAGGCTAGAGCCAAGGGCGGGAATGGAGTAAACTCACACAGGCAGAACTGGGCAGAGGTTACAGGCTTTTTGCTTGTTTTACGGCAAACCTTCCCCCACAGCCGCCTGACAGTTCCTGTGGGTTATTTTCTTCATCACTCCTCTCTGAGCCCCTACAACCCCCGCCCTCCTGGTCACAACACTCCCACGCCACTGCTGCAGCTGCCAAAGTTAGTTCTTCTGAAGAAAACAGCTTCCCCGCAGCCCTGGCCAGTGGTGAGCGACCTATGGTGCTGGGGTGAGGGGGGCCGGCTTCCCCTGAGATTTACACCATTCGCAGGAGGGAGAACCCCAGCACTTTGCCCTGGCACTCAACTAGCTGGCACTTGTCCACCATGGCACGGTTCTTGACAGTGCAGAGAGCCCATCTGAAGGGGCCTATCCTAAGGTAAGAAGCGTGGAGTTCCCCACATAGCCTTTGCTCAGCTTAACTCTGGTCTGCCAGTAACACAAGTGCTGTGTTTCTGGGCACTTGGGGGCTGGTTCTGGAATTGAGTGCCACCTGCGGGCTCCACAAGGCACCGATGCCTTGACTGCATGGGCTACCCAGGGTTGTTTAGAGGGACGGTGCACCATGTTGACTAGGCTTTAAATCTTGCTTTGTTGCTCCAGTGTCAGACAGACAGAGGAACAACAGTCAGAGTCTGGAGGTGAACAGCCCACAAGCCAAGCTCCTCTTTTCTCAGCAGAGACGTCATCTGTTCCCTGGCACTTGGTAACATCAGGGGCTTGGCCATAATTCTTTCCCTGCTCATACTTTTCCATCCACCCATCCCATTGGGTAGCATTGCTTTGTGCTATTAAACAGCTGCTGCGTTCCATCGCAGAGGTGGCTGCATTTCAGTGGCAGGGGTATTGTTTTGCACTTCTGTTGCTCCTTATGTCTGAGGCTGCCTAGGCCTTGGCAGAGGGAGGTTGGAGGGGTGCTCACCATTGTGCAGGGAAGGTGCAGAAAGGCAGCGTGGCCTTCCTGAGGTCACCAAGCTGGCTGGTGGCAAAAAATCCAGAGTAGAAGCTGGGAATCCAGACTCCCATGTAAAGTGCATTGGAATCCTTGGGAGAGAACAAGACTCACGGAAGATATCACAGAATCGTTCACTGACAAAGGCACCAGGGCACACCAAACAGAGCTTAAAACTTAGGCAAAGAGCACAATAAACAGTATCTATTTTAGGGTTAGAGTTTTGCCCTTGCCCCCAAACAGAGCAAATGTGCACATCACGTCCTAAATCCAGGCAGTAGCAGGGCAGAGGTTTGGGGTGGGAAGTTTTGCTGTGCTGACCTCTAGCTTAACAAGCTCATTTACTCAGGAAGGGCCAGATCCCGTGGCCTGTCTGTATGGAACAAATCGCGTATCAGGGTCGGGGGGCGGAGGGTTCTGCCTATGAGGATCCGGCCTTTTGTTCCCAGGAGAGTTAGTTTCAAGGGCTGCACTGAGGAAGCCTCCTCACATGCTCTCGCCAGCTGCAGCTAGGGTGTTGAGCAGATGCTGAGATCCTGGGCCAGTGTCATCAGCTCCAGTCCTGCTGAAAGGAGGCTCTGAACCTGGGTGGGATTTGGAGGAGGTTTCCCCCAGTGGAGAGAAAAAGGGATCTGGGTGTTTCCCATTTGGAAGGAGCTGTGGGGCTGCCACAGCCAGCACGGTATGGTTCTGCTAGCTCAGACTAGGGGGCAGTGACCCCACTCTGCTGCCTCATCCACATCTCCCTGCCCATACTCCCTTGCTGCACCCCATACCTCCTGCCCCCACTGTCTCCCAGTTCTGTGCTCCCCCGAGCCTAGATTGACAGGCTGGGAGTACTTTGAGGGGTCTGTGAGGGCACCTGTGGCTGATGGAGGGCACAGAGGGCAGGGTAGGGCCAACATTCCTTCCCCCCCTAGAGAAACCCAGCCCACTTGGTCTGAGTGGGCCCCAGCTCTCAAGCCTGGTATTGTCTTTGTTGCCTTGTATTCTCCTGTCTGCCTATCTGCACTTGGTGTGTCTTGTCGTATATTGCTCTCTTGGGGCAGCAGCCATCTCTGGCCTGTGTTTGTGCAGCCAGGGCTGCTTCAAGTTTTTTGCCACCCCAAGCAAAAATATTTTCCCGCGCCCCCCTAGCCCCGCCCCATTCCAACCCCTCCCCCAAATCTCCGGCCCCGCCTCCTCCCCCGGGCACGTGGTATTTCCCCCCCATCCCTCCCTTCCTCCTGGGCAAGCCTGGGAGGGAGACGGGAGAAGCAGAGCGGTAGCGCACTTGGGGGAGCAGGTGGCAGTGGAGTGGAGGTGAACTGCGGGTGGGGGGAGCGGTTCCTCTGCGCCCCCCTCAGGGTTACTTCCTGCGGCCCTCCCCGCACCCCCCACTGCCGCAGCTCACCTCCGCTCCACCTGCTCCCGAGTGCACCACCGCTGCTCTGCTTCTCCCCTGTCCCTCCCAGGCTTGCCGCAAAACAGCTGATTCCCGTGGCAAGCCTGGGAGGGAGGAGGGAGAAGCGGAGTGGCCGCGTGCTCGGGGGAGCAGGCGGCAGTGGAGTGGAGGTGAGCTGGGGGGGAACGGTCCTCTGGCCCCCCCCGGGTTACTTCCTGCGGCCCTCCCCAAACCATCCACCTCTACAGCTCGCCTCCGCTCAGGGCCAGCTCCCAGCTTTTTGCGCCCCAAGCAAATAAAAAAAAAAAAGGAGCCAGAGTGACGCCCCTTGGAAAGTGCAGCCCCAAGCACGTGCTTGGTGCGCTGGTGCCTAGAGCCGGCCCTGTGTGCAGCACCTGGCGTCAGGGTGTCCTGGGCACTATAGTTACAATCCAGCTAGGGTCTGAGGATGTCCTCCCCCAACTCTGCTGGGACCGAGTTCATGAACAGCTGAGAGTCCTGCCCTGCCGGGTCCAGCAGGTGCAAGTTCGGCGGAGGCTAGGGACTGGTTCTTGCAGAGATCTCTTGGGGCTTCGGCAGTCACAGCCCTGGTGCCCAGCCTATCAGAGCAGGCACAGCTACCCAGCGCTGCTGTACAAGCAAGGACAGCTTTGCTATACACGAGTTAGGCCTTATCACTGGCTGGGCCTCACGATAGGGGGTCAGTTCAGGGAACCTCGTGTCCATCCATGTCCCTGCAGGCAGGAGGTTTCTGCCTGGTGTAGGCCTGAGCTTCTGGCTGTAAGGCCAATGCCTCGGAGGGGGCTTAGCTGAGGGGAGACGCATCAGAGCTGAGTTTGTGATGGAAACTTTGTGCCCAACACTGAATGGGACTGTCCCATCCCAGCTGGGCCCAGCAGGAGACTTCAATCCATAGCCCACCCCCTGCCTTTCCGCCTGGCCTAGCCAGGGCCTGCCCTCTCCATTTTCTTGCCTGACAAGTTGTGCAGCCTCTCTGGCCCAGCACTGGCAGGGGGTCGATAGCCATTCTCCCCGGGCATCCAGAAGGCAGTTTGGACACTGCATTGAGGCTCTCACGCCAGCCTTCGAGGCCTGCACGTCCCTGTGTCCAGCCCACTCGGTCTGGGGGAAGGGAGTCCCTGGAATTAATCAAAGTGCTTTGTTTCTGCAAACAAACAAACAAACCCAGCCTAAGGGAGCCTGATATTATTTTGGTCTAACTAGAGTTTCTGGGCTCAGTATGGAGGTAACTGGGTGATGTTTTCTGGCCTGACTGTCCAGGAGGTCAGACTAGCTGAGTTATCAGTCCCTCTGGCCTTAACGTCTGTGAACCTATGAAAATCAGCCCAGCCTGTCATACTCCCCTGCTCTCCACTTCCTTTCAGTTGGGGTAAGGAGCCTGCTGTGTGAGAGTTGGCACTGAATCAGATCCAGCAGCAAAGTCCCTGCCATATGCAGGGCAGTGCTGTCCATCTATTACACACACCTGGACAGGATAACCAGATAGCAAGTGTGAAAAATCAGGGCACTTTTATTTTCATAGAATATCAAGGTTGGCAGGGTCCTCAGGAGATCATCTAGTCCATCTTTACCCCAGGGGATCTTTACCCCAGTTCCCTAAATGGCCCCCTCAAGGACTGGGCTCACAATTTCAAGTTTAGCAGGCCAATGCTCAAACCACTGAGCTATCCCTCCCCCCAGGAGGAGGAAGGGTATAGTTGCCTATATAAGACAAAGCCCCTAATATGGGGATATCTGGTCACCCTACACCCGCAGTTGGACAGGGCCCTGCCTGAGCCAGATTAGGAGGGGACAGAAACACAACAGGGACTCACCAGCTGCAAAGAGTATTAGCAGTGCTCCTGAGAGCAAGGTTGGCATTAGGGCCATTTGCAGTGGGGAAACCGAGGCACAATCAGGGAAGAGAGTTGCCCAAGGCCAAAAGAGAAGTTGGTTTCAGAGCCAGGATTAGGCACTGGAATGACAAAGCATTTGTGCTGGGTGCTGCACAAACATAGACCAGGATATGCTCCCTGCCCCAGAGAGCTCACAATCTAAACAGGACCTTGTTGTGTTCCTGTGTGTTGTGGGGGATGTGACCAGAAATGAGGAGTGGAGGTGGCTTTGTGCTCCCTATATTCTGGGGCAGCTGAGGACCTGTCCTAATCCTCATGTAAATTAGAGCAGCCTCAAGGCTACTCTCTTATACTAGGTTCCCTGTGCTACTGTGCCGTCCCTCCCATGGGATGCGGGAAACAGAGAACAGCCATGCCACAGGCACTGGGGGACTCAAGGCGGGGTGGCTAGGAGCAGGGCTGGCACAGAGCCCTTGAACGAGCTACACACCAGAGAGGGGGAATTCTCAGGGGCCATTTGCACCTTCTCCAGCGCCCTCTAATGCTTCCAGTGCAGGGCATGTTACAGAGAATCAGGCCCCAAAGCAGTGCAAAGCTGGGGAGGATCAGGCCCCCTGCAATGGATTTCTCTAGATGTCATTGTCGTCTGTGCGCTGTTTTTCTTCTAACCTTTGTTGAGAGTGTCTCGAGCAAGAGATTTCTGTTTCCCTGCCGTGTTCTGAAACGGCCCCATTAGTGCCACTGTGCTGGGCCATCGATCTGCAGAGCAGCAGTGTAATGTCATGTCAATGCTAATCCCAGCGTTTGCGCTTTCTGCAGCCATGAAGCTCGGGAGGGGGAACGAGAGCGCAGGATACACCAGGAGTGGGAGCTGCTGTGACCTTTCCCTTCCCAGGCTGAGGGTGCGTGAGATGGGAGGGGAGTACTGGGCAGGGCTGGGCTGGGCAGAGGAATTCTTTACTCCAGGATGCAGCATCTTCTCTGAACTCAGTGAGAGAGAAAACGTGCCGGGGACAGAAGTGACTGAACAGGGGAACTGAAATGCTCTGTGAAAATACAAAAGTAAGGAAAGATTCCATAGAGTTCATAGAGTATAAGACCAAAAAGGACCATTAGATCATCTAGACTGACCTCCTGTAGGCCACCACCAGCATCAACATATGCTTGTACTGAGCCCAGTTATGGGTTAGGCTAAAGCATTTCAGTCCCTGGAGATTAAACTGTTGTGAGCTAGAGGCAGAGAACAGGAGAGACCGAGGTGCCATCGATGGTCCAGGCCCTGCAATGGAGGGAATTGATTAAATGGGCAAAGCAGTGAGGGACCCAACGGGTGATCCCTGCTCTATATGCTGCAGAGAAGTTGAAGAAAACCCAAGGTCCCTGCCAATCTGACCTGGGGGAAAAGTCCTTTCCGACCCAAAACCTGACGATCAGTTGGACCCTGAGCTGAGCATGTGAGCAATTAAGCACCTAAGACAAAGGATTCTCTGTGCCACCTCAGACCACGGTTCTACCCTGTCCAGTGTCCTGTCTCCAGCGGTGACCAATCCCAGATGCTTCAGAAGAAGGTGAGGAAAAAAACCCAGAATGCATCTGTGCATTGGGGAAGAATATTCCTTCCTGAACCTGTAGGAAGTGGATGGAGCCTTGGAGCACCCCCCGCCTTCCCTCCTCCCCAAAGAGTTGGGGCTGAGCTGAACATAGCCTGGTTTGACTTTACCTCTCTCTTACACACACTCCCACACAGGCAAAGTGGCAGTAAGTTTCCCATAGTTACACTGAGCTACCGCTGGTTCAAGTGGGGTTGGAATAAGACCCCCGTAATTTTACCCCAGTGTAACTGCATTGAGTTCACGACTAGCACCTGGGTCGATGAACGGAGAATCAGACCCAGGGTATATCTACACTCATGCAGCATCGTGTCCCATGTGGTTCCCAGGAACTTCTGGCTAGAGTCATCTGCTCCACAGGGCTGGGGCCATAGCCTTTCCAAAACGCTGTGTGCTGCTTCCTGGACCCAGGGGCCGGGACGGCTCGTGGAGATTTCAGTAGAGCCGTGTGGATGAGCTGAGCGCTGGTGCATAGGGATGACTGATCTTACAGGTACAACAAGGGGCAGAGAAGGCTGGTGAAGGGCCAAGAACACTGCCACAGCTGTGCCGGTGCCCCAATGTGGCAGAGGCTACATGTGTCTGTGGCAGGGCAGGAGCCAGCATCCCTCACAGCTTTGCTGGCATCCCAGTGTGACTGTGTCCAGGTCTGAACTCTCACCTGCTATGGTGGCAGCATAAGCCAGGCCATGCCTGTGGTGCTGCATCCCAGATAACAGCCCTACCCAGGAAAGGGGGGGTTGACTCTCACTGACAGGTCATCACTGAGTGTCATCCTGGAGCAATCTGGAGGGATGTCTGTCCTGTCGCTCAGCTCCCAGCCCACCCCCTTGTAGCAAATGGTCTTTACTCAGTGACCTCGGGGGACACAAGCTTCTGTCACTTCTGAGCACATGGGTCAGAGATGGGGTCCTGCTCTGTGGGCCTCTGCTCTTGGTGCCATGTTTGTGCAGGGCCCCATCCTGGCTGGGTCTGAGACATTGCTGGCATATAAATAATAATCAATACCTCATTCCCACTGCCCTGGGCCATCGACTGGCCTGGGCCCTCTCTGCTCCCCCACACCGCCTTTCAGTTAGCCCCCCATTTTCCCACTGCTGCTGAGCACCCCAGTCTGGATTCAGGCTGTGGCCATTCTCTGTGATGCTGGATGGAAACACCACCAGAGCAAGTAGCTTCCCTCTTGCAGCTTCCTTCCTCAGGCGAACCCTGGAGCCCGTGGCTCCCCCTGCTAGCCACTAGCTGCCAGGATTCACAGGTGGTTGTGGCAAATCTGTCTGGTGGCCTGACTTAGCAGTTGATGTTCCTGACAGCTACCAGAGAATGGAGTGTGGCTGAGGGACCAAAGCCAGGCAGAGGGAAAGGGAGAGAGGGGCTCTATGCCAGTCTCTGCCACCCACTCTCATGGGTGAGTCCCCTCAACACTCTGTACTTCAGTAACCCCATCTGTTAAAGCAGGGTCAAATATGAGCCCCGGGCTGAAAGGGGCTGCCTGCCACTCAGTGATTCCAAGGCCAGCAGGGACCATTGGGATCATCTCTACTCTGCCCTCCTGTGTGACACAGGCCACAGAGAGCTGGCCTGGCATGAACCAGACCAGTTCCACAGCCCACTGATTTGAAAATTGCCCATGATGGAGAATCCACCGGAAGCTGTTCCAAGATTAATTACCAGTGCGGCCTTCTTCCTCGACTGTAGGATTGTGGCTTTTGGAGCATCTAGTAAAATGTGCTTAAACAATTCCCAATTATCCAACTCATTTTTCTGATTAAATTCTTCCTCCCAGCTGATTTGGCTCATAATTGTGTTTCAGCTTTGTGAAACTGTCTCTTTTCAAGCACCAAGAATATGTATCACTGATCTGAACTATCCTGTTCACACATAACCGATGTGATCAAGTCACAATCACTTGTACCTAAGCTACCACTTATTTTTAGTTCTGTGATCAGTTCTTCTTTACCTGTTAAGATGTGGTCTAATGCAGAATTCCCCCATGTGACTTGTGAGTTAGAAAATTGTCATCTATAATGTTTAGCAATTCTGAGGATGTTTTAATACTAGGCAGCAGGAGATCTGCAGCATGTGCCACTCAGATCGAAGGGGCCCAAGATAACAAATCAGATAAGTGCTTAAGGAGCCAGTCATCTCGTTCCTCAGTTTGATCCGATGGTCTGTGGCAGTCAGCAGCTAGTTCCCCATCTTGTGATTTATCAGTTTGGCTGTTGATCCATAAGCCATCTGTCCGCCGTCCTGAAGCACCCCTGAGGCTGGTTGCATGGGAAGGATGGACCCAGCTCTTTGCACAGGTGATCTCTCCACTAGGGGTGTTGCCCAGGGTAGCTGTATACTTGCCTTGTGGCTCTTAGGTGGCAGCCTTGCTGATGTTAAGGGACTGCAGAGCAATGATAACTAGGGTCCATGGTGCCAGGACTCCTGGGTTCTGTTCTTGGCCCTGCCACTGACTCATTGTGTGCTCTTGGTTAGGCAAGAAGATTCATACAGTTCCCAGGGGGAGTTGTTTTTCTAATCCTTGGACTTCAGAGTGAGTCTGCAAGAGACTGACCCCTGCAATCCTGACTCCAAACCCCCCTGTTCTAACCATTAGACACCACTTCCCTGCCAGAACCAAGGAAAGAACCCAGGAGTCCTGACTCCCAGCCCCAGATCCAACCACTAGCTCCCACTCCTCTCCCAGAGCTGGGGAATAGAGCCCAGGAGTCCCAGCTCCCAGCCCTGCTGCTGTATCCACTAGCCCACATTGCCTGTTCTATGCTAATTGATAAGGGTCCCCTTTTCATGATCTGTTATCTCTGTAAGCATGTGGTTAATGATTTCTGGAGTGGTGTGAAGGGGGATGATCACACGATTTGGGGGCGCAGGATGGGCTGGGGGGATAGGTGCTGCCATCCGTCCCTCACTGGCTCTTGGAAGGGGAACAAGTGCCCAGTAGTATCTCCTTAGTGTCCTGCAGCGCCAACCAAGCGTTCGTTATGCAAAGCGGGGAGAAAAACTTAATCTGCATAATTACATAATTCCTGGGGGAGGGGGGAGTGGCTCAGACACTAAAGGGAGCCACATGCAGGAATACTGGAGCAGTATTTACCATCATTAATTCCCTAAGTCTTTGCGGATCCCTGAGGGGATATGTGTACTCCTGCCCTGGGCAGGCTCTGATACGTGCCTCTGGGTGCACCAGCATGTGCCTGCTCGGCCTTAGCACGACTCTGTGTGACAGGGCTCAGACTCGGCCACCCTGACCTCTGACTTCTCACACTTCCCTCCTCAGCGCAGGCATCTGTGTCTCACACCTCTCCCTGACCCCCAGCGTCTCAGCACACATGCCCCAACCCTATGGGGTCTTCGTGCTGCACTCTCCCCAGTGTCTCACAGCCCCAGGCCCTGTGGCGTCTCCTGGCTGTACCCTGGCCCTCACATCCCCAGTAGGTCTCCATCTCATGGCAACCTCTCTCCCCTATCCCCCCACCCTGCCATGTCTCCGAGCCTTGTGACCTCGTCCCCCCACCCCGTATGTAGCGGCTGCCAGGTTGGAGCTGGGGCTTGGCTTGCTCCATGGACCGTTAGCCCAATTGCAGGAGTGCTGAGCTTGTATTTAAACCTGATCTTTGCCTGCTTCATTTCTCTCTCTGAGCCACAACTAGCCATCGGTGCCAGTGCCATGTGTCACAATCAATGAGAACATCAATATCTCAGGAAATGAATGGTCCCTGGGCCTCGGCTGGACCCTGGTTGCTGCAGGAAGGGGATGCATACTGAGCCAGCACCTCCATCGCAGGGCATGGGAACAACACTTGGAAACACGCAGGCATTCTTCCAGCTGGGCCCGGGCAGGCCGCCAGAACCGGGAGAGGGGGCAAGGTCACTAACAGGGCAGAACCCTCCCAGCCTGAGGCCCAGGGAACCAGCCCCCAGGGACTTGGCAGGGCAGAAGGGTCTGGCAGAGGGGGGGCATTAGTGATACCACTGTAGGGGCTGGCTGTTGTAGGGGGACACAGGAGACGAGTGTGTGGAGGGAGGTTCCTAGCAGGAGGGGTGAGGGGCTCAGCGAGGATGGGTGGTGCAGCCCAGAGGGTAATGGGGGAGGGTCAGGATGGGGACAATCAGAGCCAGGTCACATTTCATGAATCCCCCCTTGCCCCGCGTTAAGACCATTGGCAGCTACGTTATTGTCCCTCTCTCTCAGTGACTCCAAAGAGCCCAGGAGCTTCTCTGCCCACACTCGGGCTCCAATGACCCTAGCATCTGCCATCTTGGAAAATGGCCACCAAGCATTCTCAACGCACTTGGCCAAGGCTTTCAAAGAGCTGAGGGGATTGGGGATTCTGGCCTGTGTCAGCTGGGGGTGTTACGAGGGGCCGGACTTTCCAAAGTCTGAGCTCATAGAGGAGTCCCCTGCACGGAGAGCACTAATTGGGACTGAGCACCTGGGACGCTGCGGTTGTTAATCTCTCTGGGGGTCAGTTCCCCACTGGTAACGGGGGGGGATTATTAGGGTGACCATATTTTCCCAAAGGGAAAACGGGACCCTGCACAGTGGGATGGCCCAGGGCCCCCATCCCTGCCCCCCTGTGCAGGTCTGTCCTGAGCTATCCCTGCCTCCTGCCCTCAGGGTGATGGTCCGAGGTCCCCTCCCCTCATCCCCCCTGCCTGTCTGGGGAACCCCCTCTCCTCCATGCATGAGGTGGCCCAGGGCCAAAGCTGCCTGCCTATACAAGGCCAGCCCGAGGCCCCCTCTCACCTCCCCACATGCAGGGAGGCCCGAGCCCCCTGCCACCAGTTTAAGGTGACCAGACAGCAAGTGTAAAAAATCGGGATGGGGGTGGGAGGGTAATAGGTGCCTATATAAGAAAAAGCTCCCAAAATCAGGACTGTCCCTATAAAATCGGGACATCTGGTCACCTTACATCAGTGGGGCCAGCCCAGCCAGAGCCACTCTCCTGAGCCCTCCCTCCCATGAGGGGCTGGTGTTGCTGCTGCCCCCTCCAAGTTCCTCCGTGCCCTCTACGGGTCGGATCCCCCTTTTTTGGCAAAACTGGGCATTTGTTCCATTTGCTCTTCCCAACTGATGACCACACAAATGCCCAGTTTTGCCAAGAAAGTCAGCACAACCAGGACAGGGCTTAAAAAAGGGACTGTCCTGTCCAAAACAGGATGGATGGTCACCCTAGGGATTATGGTCCTGGCTTTCTATCACCCTGTGGGCTGTGTGCACAATGGGGCCCAAATCTCCACTGAGGTTTCTAGAGGGAAATTGAGGCATGCATAGGAATCCTACTGATATTACAGAAAATTTCCTCTTTGTCACCCCGCTGCAATGCAACAACAAAATAGTAATGTCCAGAGGGCTGTGGGACTGTAGAGGTATAGTACCAGCGTAGGTCCAGCACAGCCTCTCTGCACGCATAGGTGCTGAGAGTAGGGGTGCTGCCACACCCCCTGGTTTGAAATGGGTTTATAGTTTGATTCAATGGCTCTCAGAACCCCCACTATACAGATTGTTCCAGCACCCCTGTCTGCATGACTGAAACGGTCCCGTGGGGTCAAATACCGAGAGCCCGGCTGGCTAGCCCAGAGAGTGGTGCAAATGTTCACAGAGATGCACTGAATCAGGGCTGTCGCTCCACGTGGCTGGGGGTGAAATCTCACTCCAACCTGCTCCCACCATCTCCATTTGGTTCTCAATTTAGTCGTTCCCCCCCCCGGGGCCCCACCCCATGCCCGCAGCCAAGCCAAGTGGCAAGACTTTGTCCAAAGCTCCCTGGGGCCTGGAGGGGCTGTCTGTCTGGATCCTTAGCTCCAGGTAGGCTGCAGCCATTTTCCAAATCCAGGGTTAATATCACTCAATGGCTCCCATCAATGCTGCGTGGAGACTGAAAGCCGTGGCTGGAATCAGAGGGTCCTGGGACCTGGCAGGAAGCAGTGGAGGAGAAAATGCTCCTGCTTGTTCAGGAGCCAAACTATCTGGAAGTGAATGTGTGTTCAGCTGCTCCTGCAAAGCAAGAGCTAATGGATCTGGATCCATCAGCAAAGAGGAGGTGTGGGGCGGGGGGGGGGGGGGCAGCAAGGGTGGAGAGTGTGGGTCTGTGGGGGGGAGGAAGGGTGCAGTGAAAGAGGTGGCCCCCACCCAACATTGGAAAGACACCAGCACAAATTGGAATGCTGAAACAGGAGATTCTGCGTGTGGGAGGGAAGATCGTAACCCTGGGAAGTCAAATCCACCCTCCACAGAGTGAGTTGCTGCAGCAACTGTTGGGGATAGGGAGCTGTGGGGGAGAGAGAGAGAGGGAATTCAGATTTAAGCGTAGGAGGCCCGTTTCCTTCAGAATGCCAGCCCAGTGGACTCCTAGGAGGAGGCATTATGCTCATACCGCACAATGTGGGGGGTCTGTCCGCCGCAAACTGAGTCTCCCCATGCTTTGCTGGGCTACAGCAGAATCAGAGACGCACAGTGAGTGCAGGCAGTGGGAGGAAAGGGGTGATTGTTTACACCTGAGATTTGGGAACCAACAGTGAGTCTGTGTGTGTGTGCGGGGGGCGGGGGGGAGGCACTGTTCCACAGACTGCAGAGGGACGGCTTGTGTCATCCTCTGCTGGTTTTTATGGACACAGCACGAGGGGGCCAGTCCGAGATGGCGAGAGAAGAGCATGGAGTGGGGCAAGGTCCAGAAGCCTCGGGCAGTTCTAAACTCCAGAGAGTCTGTATCAGGTGTAGCACGCTCCCAGGCTGATAATCGTTAGGGAACTCAATCTCGTGACACTCTTGTGCAGTGAGTGAGGGTCTTCCCCCTTATTTTACACCTGGGGAAACTGAGGCACAGAGACTTGTCTGTGGGGCCACACCGACACCATGATGGAGCTGCAAAGAGAACCCAGGAGTCCAGACACTCAAGCCCGCTCTTGAACCACAAAACCCCACAAGCCTCTAGCCTGGTAAATTCCATTAATCTCAAGAATAGAAAAGTTTGTAACACAAGACACTTGGCAAGTGTCAGATCCTGAGAATCCCAAGGGCTCCGTGGTATGACTATGGCAGCTTCACATGGGCTAGCTAAAGGAGCTCTGCTTTAGCTCCATGTCTGGGGACTGTGCTACCTCTGCAGGCAGTCACAGGTTCAGTCCTGTGGTGTGGTGGAATATGCAGCTGTAGTCAAGCACCTAGCACTAGGGCTACTGGGTAGCCAAGATGAATGGTAGGAAAAGTGTTTCGCAATAGAGCTTTGCTCCCTCTTTGTTCCCTGCCTGGGAACACCCCTGATTTTGTGAAAGTCAGTTGAGGACCCAGAGCCAACGGCAGATTGATGTCACCATGAGATCCATTTACCAACGACAAAAACGTAATCCTGGGTAAAAGCAGCTCAGAGAGGGAGTGTTAAAGCACTGGGCTGAATTGGGTTCAAATCCCAGCTCTGCAGGAGTGGCTCGAGTGAGTCACGTAAAATAGGGATAATAATCTGTCCTCTGCTTTGCTTTGTCTCTCTGAGGCAGCGATTGTCTCTCGGTGGGTCTGTGCAGTTCCTGGTGTGACAGGGCCCTATCTGGGGCACAGCCTTTAGGATGGAAGGTGATCTGAAAGATCTAAGAAAGATTAGTGTGTCTAGTCAGTGAATGGGAACAGCAGGAATTTAGGTGCCTAAAGCTTAGGTACTTCAAGTTTCTTACAAATGCTTCTGAGCTAGTTAAGTACCTAAGTCCCCTGGAAAGTCATTAGGCATCAAGCACCCAACTCACCTAGGCATTCTGATAGTGCACCTCTCTGCTCTTGAGTATTGGCCTGCTAAACCTAGGGTTGTGAGTTCAATCCTTGAGGGGGCCATTTAGGGATCTGGGGCAAAATCAGTACTTGGTCCTGCTAGTGAAGGCAGGGGACTGGATTGGACTTGATGACCTTTCAGGGTCCCTTCCAGTTCTATGAGATAGGTATATCTCCTTATTAAATCTTGGTATATTGGGCCCCATGTGGGCAGTTCAGCTGACTTACTGCCCTGGAAACATGTTTTTGTAACAGTTTTCCATGAGGAAACCCTGCCGTGATGAACCCACCCATTCTTACAAAATGGTATTGAGCCTGATGAAAATTTCCATGAAAAACAAGTGTTGAAACAAAAAATTTTCTGCAACAAATCCTGCGAACTTCTGTTTCATGAGAAATGCTGCAAATATTTGGGTTGAGTCAGAAACGGAATGAAGACAATCTTGGACGTTCTGAAATTTCCCATGAAATGGACTGTGCAAGGTTCGGGCAGCTCGGAGAGCAATGCCAAGCTAGCAAGCTTCCACTCATGAGAAACCCCCTGGGGTTAGAATTGCTGAGTGCTTCCTGTGAGCCCAGAAATGTCTCAGAACTGCAGATGCAGCATGAGCAGAGTTGGGGGTCTGATTACATGGGTCCTACATGGGCATGGGGCAGGTCCCCCAGCAGGAGCATCTCAGAGACAAGAATGTTCTCTTGCAAAGTGTCTCCTTGAGTTTGCCCTTGCTTCTGGCTTTGAACGCTGATGATGTTTTTCTTCTTCCTCCGCATTGCCTCTCAGCAGCCACCTTCCTGGCTAATTGAAAAGATAGTTGGGCAAGATTATAGTGTTGCTGTTTAAATTGCCCGGGGGGAGGCTGAATCGACAGCCAGCGAGGGATATTTTCAGGCCAGCGAGTCTAGATAACAGGGCTGTCAAGTTGAAATGTGGTCATTCAAGCAGCATCACCCGTGTCCCCGCCTCCATGAGCAGTGGGACACCACTGGCCCAGATTGTTTATTCACATGCATGGGTGCCTGGCTGGCAAGGGTGCTAATGCACCCCCAGCTCCACTAATATTTGCTCCCCTCTGTGTGTGCAGAGGGTTAATCCAGGCATAATTAGACACTGCCTTGTAGACACAGAGAGCCATTAAGGTTCACTCCAGATGTGGGCTGTCCACACACCCAGAGGTGTTTGGATCCAGGGGGTTGTCATTGGCCCTGGAGGAGCAAAACTAGTTCCTCACTCAGTCCCCTAAAAGAGCCAGGGAGCAAATTCAGAACTTTACTAGACACTACAAATCCTGGACTGACGAGAGACTCTGGATTTATGGCATATTACAACAATCTATAACCCACTAATACCCCCACCCCATATGCCTGGAGAGGTGTTAACAGGCCATTTCACCTTGAATGATCTCTTGAAATATGTGTTAACTACTTGTGCTAAACAATCTGTTCCACCTTGTATTTAGCTGTGACACTCTGGGCACGTTTCCCAGCCCTGAAGAAGAGCTCTATACAGCTCGAAAGTTTCTCTCTCACCAACAGAAGTTGGTGCAATAAGATATTACCTCCCACATCTTGTCTCTCAAGGAGCCCAGTCTATTAGTTTAAGGAAGAAAAGGTTAAGGGGTGACATGATTACAGTCTACAAGTACTTACATGGGGAACAATATGTAATAGTGGGCTCTTCAATGTAGCAAAGAAAGGTTTAACACAATTCCTATGGATAGAAGTTAATGCTTACCTAAGGCCGTGGAGAAGTCTCCATCACTGGCAATTTTTAAATCCAGCTGGGCCCCAGGGATTATTTTGGGGTTATTCTCTGGCCTGTGCTATACAGGAGGTCAGACTAGGGATCATAATGGTTCCTTCTGGCCTGTGAATCTATCAACAGCAGCCAAGCTGTGTCTCTCAGGCTGAGCTGGGGGGT
Source organism: Gopherus evgoodei (assembly GCF_007399415.2). Classification (NCBI taxonomy): domain Eukaryota; kingdom Metazoa; phylum Chordata; order Testudines; family Testudinidae; genus Gopherus; species Gopherus evgoodei. The sequence continues at coordinate 1,484,696 of NW_022060063.1, read as the reverse complement.
ATCTCCTTGCAGACCTAGGCAGAGTGAACTATGGAGTTCTGAGCATGGCATTCCTGCTCCAGTCTCTGCTCAGCTGTGCCTTAGCCGGATGTGCACAGCAATGTTGGGCTACATCTCAGCAATTGCGCTGCGTGACTCACGCTCAAGCTGCCAGCTCAGACCAGGGCAAACCACATTCAGCATTGCATCAGTTAATGTGACCATGATGCCTGGTGGGGCTGCAGGTGGCCAATGGCCAGATCATAGACTATCGGGGTTGGAAGGGACCTCAGGAGGTCATCTAGTCCAACCCCCTGCTCAAAGCAGGACCAATCCCCAGACAGATTTTTGCCCCAGATCCCTAAGTGGCACCCTCGAGGACTGAACTTACAACCCTGGGTTTAGCAGGCAAATGCTTAAACTACTGAGCTATCCCTCCCCCTCTGCTACCCCTCCTTTAGGTTGATCCCATTTTCATATTGTAAAACTAGGGTGCCACATGCGTGTGTTTGTGTGTGTCAAGGGAAGTGTTTTGCTTGGACACAGGAGGCTGGTTGGAGCTGGGCAGAGGGGGGCTCCTCCACCCCCTTCAGAAAGGAAAACTGGGACACTTGCTTGTACCACAAACATGGATCCCTGCTGTCACCCTTCACTGCTCATTCCTAGTCCCAATCTTCCCTCTCCAATCCAGCTCTTACACCATCATCCCCCCTGGCTCTCCCACATCCACCCTGATTCCCCAATTGACTCCATTTCTCCCTGTCACTCCCCCTCCCCCACTCCCTGCTCAGAATCCCACAGGATCCCTCACCCCTCTGCATCCCAACCCCTGCTGGCTCAGACACATCTCCCTTCCATGCACACACCTAGCCCCCAGGCTCTTCAATGGGGCAGAGATATTCTGAGCACGGTGGCCCAATGCTCTGAGCCCTGTCTGACCCTGTAGCTTCCACCACTGGGGAATCTCAGGTACGGCTGAATTCTCCTACAGTAGTAGATCCATCAAGCATAGACGCTGACTCTGTGGGTGCTCCGGTGCTGGACACAGATACCTGAGACCCAAGCTGTACCCGAGACCACTCAGAACAGCACCTGCGGGTAAGCTCAATCTAGCCATCTACTGTGCTATTGTTCTTATTTGTTATCTGTATGGTGGTAGTGCCTAGGAGCCCAGCCTCATCTGACAGACATGGCCTCTACCTCTAAGACAGTGGTCCCCAACGTGGTGCCCACGGGTGCCATGGTGCCTGCTGGGGCATCTATGCGCGCCCGTGTACTGTCTGGCTGACACGCATCCGCCGAAATGCTGCTGAGAAGCAGCGTCATCCAGCGGCGTTGCCGCCGAAATGCCGCTGTTTTTCACTAAGCAGCCTGGGATGCTGTCTGGATGGCAGCAGAATTTCCTGCTCTGGGCCTGCAGGCTGGCAGGGAAGCAGTAACATTGCTTGGCACTAAACAGCCCTTCCCTTTGCTCCTGTAATTATTTTATGAGCTTGTTTAATTCCAATCATCCTGGTTAAGCTGTGCAGGGCTGCCTTCTGTTCCCAGAGAGGCCTTGCTGGCTGCTGGGAGTCTGCAGCACAGGGGAGGTTACTGAGACCTAGACACTTCTCCCATTTGTGAATTCTCTGTGGGCAGACCTGGATCCTCGTGATTCTTTTCATTGTGGGTTGGGTCACAGAAACCCCCTTGGGACTGCCACCTGATGTGCTGAGACTACCTCTGAGTCCATTTTCCCTGCCAGCTTGGGACTTCAGGACCCTGTCTTGTTGAGCCAAACATGCTAGCCTGCTGCAAACACAGACCCAGGTCTGAACCACATCCCCCCAAAACTGCAGACTTAACTGAAAACAGCTTAAGAAGTGCTCCTGTCTCTAGCACTCAGACACTCAGCACCCAATGGGATCCAAACCCCAAATAAATCCATTTACACTCGTAAATTGTCCGCCCTCTATAACACTTATAGGATCTTCAAGGAATCAATTCTGAAGCACTTAGAGGAGAGGAAAGTGATCAGAAACAGTCAGCATGGATTCACCAAGGGCAAGTCATGCCTGACTAACCTAATTGCCTTCTGTGATGAGATAACTGGCTCTGTGGATGAGGGGAAGGCAGTGGATGTGTTATTCCTTGACTTTAGCAAAGCTTTTGAGACAGTCTCCCTCAGCAAGTTAAAGAAGTATGGGCTGGATGAGTGGACTCTAAGGTGGATAGAAAACTGGCTAGATCATCGGGCTCAGCGGGTAGTGATCAATGGCTCCATGTCTAGTTGGCAGCAGGTATCAAGCAGAGTGCCCCAAGGGTCGGTCCTGGGGCCGGTTTTGTTCAATATCTTCATTAATGATCTAGAGGATGGCATGGACTGCACTCTCAGCAAGTTTGCAGATGACACTAAACTAGGAGGAGTGGTTGATATGCTGGAGGGTAGGGATAGGATACAGAGGGACCTAGACAAATTAGAGGATTGGGCCAAAAGAAAACTGATGAGGTTCAACAAGGACAAGTGCAGAGTCCTGCACTTAGGATGGAAGAATCCCATGCACTGCTACAGACTAGGGACCGAAGGGCTAGGCAGTAGTTCTGCAGAAAAGGACCTAGGGGTTACAGTGGAGGAGAAGCTGGATATGAGTCAACACTGTGCCCTTGTTGCCAGGAAGGCTAATAGCATTTTGAGCTGTATAAGTAGGGGCATTGCCAGCTGATTGAGGGACATGATAGTTCCCCTCTATTTAACATTGCTGAAGCCTCATCTGGAGTCCTGTGTCCAGCTTTGGGCCCCACACTACAAGAAGGATGTGGAAAAACTGGAAAGAGTTGAGCAGAGGGTAACAAAAATGATTAGGGGGCTGGGGCACATGACTTATGAGGAGAGGCTGAGGGAACTGGGATTGTTTAGTCTGCAGAAGAGAAGAATGAGGTGGGATTTGATAGCTGCTTTCAAGTACCTGAAAGGGGATTCCAAAGAGGATGGATCTAGACAGTTCCCAGTGGTAGCAGATGACAGAACAAGGAGTAATGGTCTCAAGTTGTAGTGGGGGAGGTCTAGGTTGGATATTAGGAAACACTATTTCACTAGGAGGGTGGTGAAGCACTGGAATGGGTTACCTAGGGAGGTGGTGGAATCTCCTTCCTTAGAGGTTTTTAAGGTCAGGCTTGACAAAGCCCAGGCTGGGATGATTTAGTTGGGAATTGGTCCTGCTTTGAGCAGGGGATTGGACTAGATGACCTCCTGAGGTCCCTTCCAACCCTGATAGTCTATCATTCTATTATAGAGATATATGCACAACTGTTTGCTCCCCCAAGTATTAGTCAATAACTCTGGGTTCAATAATAAGCAAAAAGTTTTATTAAGTATAAAAATTAGGGTTTAAGTGATTCCAAGTAATAACAGACAGAACAAAGTAAGTTACCCAGCAAAATAAAACAAAAACATGCAAGTCTAAGCCTAATACAGTAGGAAACTGAATACAGATAAATCTCACCCTTCGAGATATTCCAATAAGTTTCTCTCAGAGACTAGACTCCTTTCCAGTCTGGGTGCAATCCTTTCCCCTGGTACAATCCTTGTTCCAACTCAGGTAGTTGCTAGGGGATTTCTTATGACTGCGGCCCCCATTGTTCTGTTTCACCCCCTTATATAGCTTTAGCACAAGGCGGGAATCTTTTGTCTCTCTGGGTCCCCACTCCTGCTTCTAAATGGAAAAGCACCAGTTTAAGATGGATTCCAGTACCAGGTGACCTGGTCACATGTCCTGTGGGACTCCAAGCCTTCATTCTTCCTGGCCTGACCCACAGGAAGGCTTGCAAGTAAACAGAGCCATCTACAGTCAATTGTCCTAGTTGATGGGAGCCATCAAGATTCTAAACCACCATTAATGACCCACCCTTTGCATAACTACAATAAGAGCTCAGATTTATATTTTATATTCCTAGTTTGAGATACAAGAATGATACATTCATACAAATAGGATGACCACGCTCAGTAGATTATAAGCATTTTAATTATACCTTACAAGAGACCTTTTGCATGAATCATAGTCCAGTTACATTATATTTACACTCATTAGCATATTTTCATAAAATCATATGGAATGCAATGTCACACTGACCCCAGCCCCCTGTGGGTGGCAGCTCCAGTCAGGGCCGGCCCTAGACAAACAAGGAGCGGCTTCCGCCCCTTTCCCCCCACCAGTTTGGTAAAGTTTTGAATACCTTATTTCTTATTGCATTTGTAGCTCATTTCATGACTTTGATGCACAATTCGCATGCATGATTGATACCTGTCATATAAGATGATAAATTTGCACACTAGGAGCTCTAAATCTTTTTATTCATGCCATATATAAGCATATAAAAACAAGGAAAATGTCGTTCTCAAAGTCTGGAAGGTTCTACGAGATTCTACAAAGGTCGGGAGAATTCTAGGAAGTTAGTGGAAAAGGAATTCACATAGGAAATACCTGAAACATTTTACCTCAGACATTCTATTTTCTCTTTTGTCACTAACTACAAAAACAGCCCCCCAAGCCCAGCGCCGCCCAAGCCCAGCATGCCAGTCAGTCACCTGGGTCTCCTGTCCCTAAATCCAGCCCTAGCTCCAGGCCGTGGCAGCATGTAACCCAGAGGACTCAAGTGATGTTCAGGCCTCTGCCCAGGTGTCACGGGGTTGCTTCACTCACAGCTGAGACACTTTCTTGTGGCTCATCCAGGGATTAGCTCATTACTGGTTTGACGCGGTGTCTTGTGGCTTCTCCGCCCCTTGTCCCAATCTCTCACTCTGCGGCAGCAGGGCTTCCTCTACGTACCTTCGCCCTCTGGAAGACCACTAGAGTTTCCCCCTTTCCAGGGTGTCAAAGTCTCTCAAAACAAGTGACAGCAGATAGCCTTCAAAGTCCACATCCCTGTCCGTTCCAGCCCCCAGTGGCTAGGACGGAAACCCAGGCCTGCCTTCTACAGTGGTTTCCAGCTAGGGATCCTACATTAGGCAGCTCTGGCCCCTGCGGTCTCACCCTTTCCGCTGTTTCCCCAGGCTTCTTCCTGCTCCTTTCTCTCCATGTGGAGAGTCTGTGCAGACCCCTTCTGCTCTCCTCTCCCTGGCTTTGTACACGCCTAGCTGGGCCTCAGGTCCAGTTAGGGCTGTATAGCCAGCCCGCACCTCACTCAGGTGTAGCACATCCTGTCAAGCAGCCCATTGTAAGCCATTTTACCAGGGCCACCCAGAGGATTCAGGGGGCCTGGGGCAAAATGGGGGAGCTGCAGCGCTTGTACTCACCTGGCGGCGGCCCGGGTCTTTGGCGTCATTTCAGCGGCGGGGGGCCCTTCAGTTGTTCCTCGTCTTTGGCAGCACTGAAGGTGCCCCAGTTGCCAAAATGCCGCCGAAGACCCAGAGTGACTGAAGGGCCCCCCGCCGACGAAATGCTGCCGAAGACCCAGACTGCCGCTGGGCCAGGGCTCGCGGGGCCCCTGTGAGACTCGGGGCCTGGGGCAATTGCTCCACTTTCCCCCCCTCCCCGGGCAGCCCTGCATTTTACCCCTTCAGAGGTGGTGTGGGGTGAACACCCCCATCACATCCACATACAGGTGTAATTCCACCCTATGGGAATTTGCCTACACATATTTCAGCTGGTTCACAGTGTGGGAATGGCCATCACATCAACTGGCTGACTGCGGAGTAGGGTGACCAGGTGTCCAGTTTTGCACTGGAACATCTGAGCCAGAAGGGATCCTGGGGGCTATGGTCAGCACCGCTGACCAGGCCGTTGAATCTCTGGTTCACACGGCGCCGCAGCAGGGCTGGCAGGCTCCCTGCTAGCCACTGGGCCGCAACCCGCACAGCTTCCAGGTCGGGAAGCCGATGGCATGTCCAGCTCCTAGCCTTGGAACACGGGTAGGCAACCTATGGCACGAGTGCTGAAGGCGGCACACGAGCTGATTTCAGTGGCACTCATGCTGCCTGGGTCCTGGCCACCAGTCCGGGGGGGCCCTGCATTTTAATTTAATTTTAAATGAAGCTTCTTAAACATTTTTAAAACCGCATTTACTCTACATACAACAATAGTTAAGTTATATATTATAGATTTACGGAAAGAGACCTTCTAAAAACGCTGAAATGTATTACTGGCATGTGAAACCTTAAATTAAAGGGAATAAATGAAGACTCCGCACAGCACTTCTGAAAGGTTGCTGATCCCTGCCTTAGAGGCTGCCGCGCGCGCGCATGTGCGCGTGCGCGTGCGCGTGTATGTGCGTGTGTGTGTGTGTGACACCGCGACCACATGCTGCCCCAGCCCCTGCCCTCAGGTGCAGCTCCTATTGGCTGGGTCAGGGCAGGGGAGAAGCTAGCGCCACGCGAGTGCGCAGCTGGTGGCTGTTGAGGGGTCGCATGGCGTGTGCCTCCCCCGCTATTGCCTGGCCTCTTCTCCTCGCGTGGTCGAGCTGTGGTGTGTGCTCTGCGGCAAACCACAGTCTGTTGTCCCATCACCGGCACCCAGGAGTTGGAGGTATGTGTAACCCCATCTCTGAGTGCTGAGAATGGGCTGCACCCCATCCCATTCACAGCGTCCCAATCCCCTCGCAATCTCATCCCCCTCACAGCATCCCTCCCCATCCCAACCTCCCCCCCATCCTCTTCACTGCATCCCTCCCATCCCATCCCTCACACCCCCCATTCTCCTCACTGCAACTAAATACCTTTTAAAAAGATCTGTCTTTGCTGTCTGAGATCAGTCACCCCTCCCTGTGTGCGCACACAGCCATCGACATGTGCTCACACATACCCGCCAGCAGCCTGGAGCCTTGCAAATCACGAGGCCAGCCCTGCCGAAGTCATGAAGAGCCGTTGTCATTTTTTCCTCTCGGCTGTCATGCAGCATTGCAGTGTGCTGTTAAACAGCTGATGATCCACCCCAGAAGTAGTTGTAGTTTAGTGCTGGGTGAAGTATTTTCTGTGTCTAGAATTTGCACTGAGTGTGCAAAGTGCCCGGGGGACTCTGGGTGAAAGACACTATGGGCCAGATTTTCAAAAGTGCTCAGCACCCAGCAGCTCCCATGGTTCGCAGTTGGGCGGGGCAGAGGAATTCTCCATTGCTTTCAGCCAGAGCTTCCGGCTCATTTAGAGTTTAACGAGAATGCCACGCCTGTGACATGTAATGGAATGTAAATAAGTATTCCAGTAATTATTGTGATTGCTATTGTAATAGGCGACATGGCCACAGTGAGGTACAAAACAGCCAGGCTGGAGAAGCAGACTGACTTCTAGCTGCCCTCAACTTGCAAGAGGCTGTTAGTGTGGCAGATATCCTGCTCCCTAAGAAACATCTGTCTCACCCATCGCTGTGGTACCTGGCTGTTTGGACACCTATACAGCCCTGTGCTCTGACCACTAGATAGCACTCTCCAAGCTCTGCTCTGCCTGTGCTATGAAGTCAGGTATTTCTGTTGGCTGTCATGGGAAGCCTGCAGGGCCATGGTGCTGCTAGGATTGTCTGGGGCTGGTTACAGACAATCCCCTGTATCATTTGCCGGACGTGTGAATGCCCAAGTGCAGCGAAGGCTCCCAGTCTGTTCTGGAGAATCCATGCCGTCCATTCCCAGCCCGAAGCTCCCAGCCCGAAGCTCCCAGCCCTCATGCAGTTCCAGAGGAGAGGGGGCAAGTGCTAGCTGGGGCTCTGTAGGCAGCAGAGCAGGGAGAGACCTGGGAAGCAGCAGAGAGTGGAATAGATGCCTTATTGTCAGTCTGATAGTGCCTCCCCCCATGTTGGGGCTTCCTTGGGGCGAGCAGGTTTCTAGCACCAGTGTCATTTCCCAAGGAGCAGTGATGGGTGCTGCAGGGTGTGGGACTCGCGTGGTGACCCTGCTGCTTTCAAGGTTCCTCCTTCGCCAGCAGAGTCCGGGCACTCCCTGCCCCAGAGGACAGTGCAAGTGGTGCTGCTGTCCTCCCCACGCCTCACGTTCTTCTGCATGACCGCTTTCAAACTGACCCCACGTGACTGGAGAGCAAAATAATTGTGTGTGTGTGTGTGTGTGCGCATGTGTGTGCGCCTCTTGTGTACAGTGTGCATGCACACGTGCATGTGTGCGCCTTGTCAGGGCACAGTGGATTTCTGATTGAATACGGAGGCGTTAATCCAATTGCCAGCAACTGAAAAGCCATCAGAGGCTGTTCATCATATAAATGGCATTAAGAGGGCTCCTCAATCAGATTCCAGCCTTGTATTCGAATGGCAGCCAGGTCTCATTTCCCTTTATCAGGATTATTATGTTGCCTCTGAATGACTCCAGGTGGACTCAGTTCTGGGATCCCATTAGCGGCCAGCGTGCGACGGGTGTGTGTGTCGGTTCATAGCTTTCTGCGGCATGGTGTCTGTGTGCAATTCACCAGGTGTCTGGTCACAAAGGGGGCCAGTATTCTCAGGGGCAGCTCATGGGCCAGGCACCATCACACAAATCCAGCCCAGTTTGGGACTGACCGGTGAAATGAGCTGGTGAGTTTTTGTCCCCATCACGAAGCCATGCCTACTGCTGGCTGTCTCAACAGAGGAGCTAAGATTCAAATAGGGCCCCAGAGGCAGAGCTGCCCCCAACCCTGGATCTGTGGGGGTCAGGTTGGATCAGCCATCCTGCCCATGTTCTGTGGATTCAGTCCCTAGGGCTGAAAATCAGGGCATGGGGAAAACCCTAGCAGAGACCCTGGGACTAGGACTGCCACTTCCAAGAGGCAGAAAAAATGGCCACAGGCCACCCCCACACCACCAAAAAGGATCCTAGTGTCGACTATAGCTAATTTTCCCCCAAGAGCCCCTGTGCCCACTGGCTCCTAGGAGCCCCCTACCATCCTCTCTCAGGAGCTCCTGCCTACACAACCCCAGTTCCCACTCATCACTCCTCCCTGCTGGTGAGCCTCGGTCCATCCTGTGTCCTGGGCCCCAACTCCAAGAGGAGCTGCAGAGGTTTTGGCAGGTTGAGGGCCTGGCCCTCCGGGCAGGACCCAGCAGGTGCTAGCCCTGCTCCCAGCAGTAGCTGCACAGCACATTAAATCTTGTCACTGGTAGCCAGCATGGCAGTGTGAAAACCAGGCAGGTAGCAGCCCTACCTGGGATGCTGGGGGTCTTTGGGGAGCGGGTTTGCTCTGGGGCCTCACTGAGCTCCAAGATAGACTGTGCTGCTGCCCGCTGAGCTGCGCTGACCTGCTGGCTGCAGCCTGTTCTCATGGGGCCCTGGCTGTGTGCGCCCGTCCCTCCAAGAGGCCACTTGTCCCCACGGCTCCAGGTACCATCATTGCCTCAGTGTGAGGAAGAGGGTTGTGAGCAGCAGACATGGAACATGGCACCTCTAAAAGCACAGGCCACTAACCGCCTGGGCTCTGCTCCATTAACCAAGGCTGCAGCTGGCTCCCCAGCCTCTATGTGGCCTAGCCGTACCGGGGGAAGCGCCATCCTGAGTGGTGGGTTAGATAAGCACAAATCCTGCCCGCAGTGGAGCCTGATGCTCTGATGTCCAGGCTTGTACTGAGACTGTTGGCTGCAGACAGAACCTATGGTTCCTTCTAGCCCAGGGGTAGGCACCCTATGGTACACATGCCAAGGCGGCACGGAAGCTGATTTTCAGTGGTACTCCCACTGCTTGGGTCCTGGCCACCAGTCTGGGGGCCTTTGCATTTTAATTTAATTTTAAATGAAGCTTCTTAAACATTTTTAAAACCTTATTTACTTTACATACAACAATAGTTTAGTTATATATTATAGACTTATAGAAAGAGACCTTCTAAAAACATTAAAATGTATTACTGGCACGCGAAACCTTAAATTAGAGTGAATAAATGAAGACTCGGCACAGCACTTCTGTAAGGTTGCAGACTTCTGCTCTAGCCCAATCCAAGATGCAAGTTCTCAGCAACATGCTGGCTGGGCCTGCCTCCACGCCTCACTGCATCACTCTTGTAAATGTAACAGCAAAGGAGAAAACTCCAGCCCCGTTGGAACGGATCTGCCCGCGGGCCTGCTGCAGCGGGAGCCTTAGCCCTATGGCTCCAGCTAGAACAGTGAACTGAACAGCAATTTAGAGAGCAGCTGGCAAGGAGTCTGCACCCCTCCCTTCTCCAGTCTCAGCAGGGTAGATGCCTTGCTGGGAACGCAGACCCACTGGCCTTTGAGCACAGAACTGGGAATTCTTTCAGTGTGTAATTCCAGTTCCCTTGGTAGTCAGGGCATGGATGACTTCCTTAGATAAGCACTCAAACCAGTCCCTTCCTGCCTGTGAAATACAAACCAGAGAGGCAGCCCCGTTCTTTGGGAAACTCAATTAGCACAAGAAAGAGGCTTTGATTTAAAGAAACTCCAAGTGAGTGACAACTCCTAATCTGAGAGAGTAATTTAGGGAGGTAGGGGAGTGTGTGCATGTGTGAGAGAGACAGAGAGAGCTTCACTGCCATCCATCAAAGGATCACGGTGGCTTAAAGAGCCACTGCAAAGATAAAGATCTGTTCCTATTTTTCCTAGCTCTCAGGTTGCCCATCAAGGAAATACCTCGATCGGACTATTGGATCAAGCTGCAGAGTAACACTATCACCAGAGAGACTGAGTAGGAAATAAAAGAACTGCACAAAACCCAAGACCATATGGGGCCCAGAGTATAACCTCTGCATGTCATTTGAACTGGCACATCCTGGGTGTGAAATGCACCATCTCAGAACGTCTTTCGCTCTGGTGTTAATCACTGCACGGGGTGTAGGCAGTAATCAACTGGGGCCACCCCACCCTGTGAGGCATTTCACAGTGAATGCCAAACAGTTAAAAAGGGGCTGCTGGTTTGGAAGGCCGCACCTCGGGGTCTGATTTGTAGGGATGCTCTGCTCAACCCCCAAATCTCCAGCTGAAGCCAAGGGGAAATGGGGGTTGCTAGTTTCATGTGTAAATCAGGCCCCAGGTGTTTCGAGTCAGGCTCTGAAAAAGGGAATCACCCCAAATCCATGGCAATTTAAGGCTGATGTTATAACCCAGGTGACCTCGAAGTCTGAATCTGATGTTTGTGAGTGTAATTAGCTGGATGGGAATCCTATTTAAAACAATTTCAACCTGAGATAATTAAACAGGATGAATTTGAGGAGTCTAATTTACTTCGCTGCTGATTAACTTTGCTTCATTTTGCACTTCACTCAGCTGGGAAAGTGAAATAAAATTGGTAGTGCCAATGCAAGTGATTTTATCTTGAGTCTCATGGTATTCATTGTTCTTCCTAAAGTTCCAGCTGCTGGAGTCAAGTGATCATGTGAGAATATCAGCTTTTATTTTTTAAAAATATTTCTCACCCTCATGATTGAGAAAATCTTGAAACTGTGACCTGAGAGTGATCTAAATGTCCTCAACCAGCAGACAAAAAAAGTTTCGAAATTTCATTTTTTTAAAATTGCAGACTTGTAAAGCCAGTCTTGTGATTTTTGAGAGCTGACTTATGAATGCTGGAGGCTTGGCCATTCTGCAACATTGCTCTGATTCACTTTGGCCCAGATTTTTAAAGGTGTTTAGACAGCCAACTCCCGTTCTAAGTTTCACTTCCATTATTCCCGTGCACTAGCCCAGCAGTTCTCAGAATTCACTGCACTGCGATCCCCTTCTGACAACAAAAATGACTATATGACCCCACACCACAAGGGGTTCCACCAAGCTAAATTGCTCAGCTTAGGCTGCGGGGTTCAAGCTTTGGTTTTCTGCCCTGGGCCCCACCAAGTCTAACGCAAGCCCTGGTGACCCCATTAAAACGAACTCACGACCCACTTTGGGGTCTTGATCCACAGTTTGAGAACTGCTGCACTAGCCCAAATGACAAGGGATTTCTAGGTTCCTGACTCGGGGCAAAACTCTCACTTTGTCAAAGCAAAGATCCCGACTGCTCCCACTGCAAACACAATCCATTGCATGGGAATTTTCCAATCTGTTAACTTTGTTTCCCCTTCAAACCACCCCTAAAATTTGGGCAGAAGCTATTTGTATTTCCAATTGGAATCACCTTCATTTTAGATCAAAGGAAAGTAACAAAATCAGAGAACAAAACACAAAAGTAAAGTCCTCAGACGCCTGCTCTCTCTCTCAGAACCCTTGTGCATGTGTGCTTGCAATTTCTGTAACAGTCTGCACTGATCAGAGCACAGAATGGCAGCTGGCTCTCCAGCCCGTGGCAACAAGTGCCAGAAAATTTTAAAGGGGCGGCCTCCAGAAAGACAGAATCCCATTGAGCGTGTGGTTCCCAAACTGCCAGGCTTTGTGCTGATGCAAACAGTGTTTGAAGGGAGATAAACCTCCTGTTTCAGGGCATTAGCTGACCTGTAACTGGTCAGAATTGGGATGGGCACTCCATTGGGGCAGATTACCCCACATCTGCCTGCTTCGGGATTCTTGCACCTTCCTCTGCTGCACATGTGGGTGAGGGGTCACTGCACTCGATAAGCAAGCCCCCCTGAGGTTTATACGGCTGAACATAGGGAAAGCAGTGTGCTAGTAGCTGATAGTGCTGGACAGCTAGGTGAGACAAGCTGGTGGGTTCTCAGCCCAGCACCCACGCTTAGCCCTAGGGCAAAGCCCAGGCATCTGGGTCCAGGAATGAACCTCTGTGCAGCATCTAGACACGCATCTATGCTAGCAGCAGTAGCAGGACAACGGGCCTCCGGGGTGGGAGCTGGCTGCTAACTGCCCACCCTGGCAGAGTGACTCCCCAGCTCGCAGGGCCCTGGAGCTGAAGCTCCAGAGTCTAGCCCCACTGCTGATTCTGGTGTGTGTGCAGCAATTGGAAGTCCGTTGCTCCTGTTGCAACCAATGTGGCTCAGATATTAGCTCCAAGGGCTTCCCCTTCAGCAGGCGAGCAGGGCTTTTGCTGTCCCTGTGTGGGCTGGCAGGAGTCAGTGAGTGCTGGGGCCGTGACAGGGTGTGTGTGTGTGCTGGGGAAAGGGCAGTGCACAAGCCCTGACGGATCCATGCAGCAGTTCCCCCCACGGCAGGCAGGGGATGCTGGCACACGCAAGGGGTGACCCAGATCTGTCCTGTTTTGCAGGCTGAGGTACATGGTGAAGCAGCTGGAGAATGGCGAGGTGAACATCGTGGAGCTGAAGAAGAACCTGGAGTACACAGCTTCACTGCTAGAGGCCGTCTACATTGATGAGACCAGGTAGGCTGGGGTGTGCCTGCCCCATAGTGCCCCCTGGGGACGCTAGAGGGTGCATGGGGGACACTCCCTCCTGGGGAGGATTGGGTGCCATGCTGACAGGGGTGGTGAGGGTGCATAGGGGATGAGATGCTGTGCTGGTGGGGCATATGGAGGGAGAGTATATAGGGGACGGGGTGCTGTGCTGACAGGGGTTTGAGGAGTGTATAGGGGACATGGTGCTGTTCTGATAGGGGTGTGTATAGGAAACAGGGTGCTGTGCTGCCTGGGAGATGGAGGGGAAGTGTATAGGGTGTCAAGCTGTCCTGCGGGGGCTCAAGAGCATGAGTACCAGCCCATGGGCAGATTGTTAAGAACCAGGACATGATCCCCAAATTATTTGTGAGTTCTGTGCTTAGATTTCACCAGTCAATTATCAAGTATAAACTCCTCAGGCAATGTTACAGCCTAACCACAGAGTCACAGACAGTCCCCCTGCGTACTCTGATCTGTCTTGCCATGCAGGTGAGCCTGTCTCTGTGACAGATGGTCCCTTACACCAAGGATCACAGCAATAGTCAGGTTACTCCCAGTCCCAAAGAACCAGACACTTACCCCAGGTCAGTAGCACCATAAATCTCATACGAAAGACAAGACTTGTAGCCAATCCTATAATAAACTATATACAGATTTATAAACTGGGAAAGGAAATGAGTTATTTACAAGGTTAAAGCAGGTGAACATACACAAATGAGTTCCGATCTTAAATTTCAAAAGGTAATAGACACTTCTATAATATGCAAGCTCGTGTGTCCTTTTGGGCTAACCCAGACTAAGAAGCTGGGCATCTTTTGCCTAGCAATCCTTGCCTCTCAGAGTCCAAGCAGTATAAAAGTTGTTAGTACTTTTTATTTCTTTCCCCCTTCTACATCGAGGTGTACACTCAGCTGTTGGGAGGAATTCACTTGCATGGCTCCTCTTCATGGTGGGGGACAGCAAACAGCAAAGCCTTTTGTCTTCTGATGTTCCGTGTTGATGGGTCTCTGTCAAGGCTGATCCCCCACTCTGGCACTTCGAGTGCAGAAGGTGGGGGCCCACAAGGATTCTAAAAATTAATACTGGCTACTCCAGGCTTGTATTAAACTCCCAAGGTTATAGCTCCTCTCTGACCTTGGATAGGTAGATGCTGCCACCACCCAAGTACAAAAAACCCCTTGGGACCCAGAAAGGCGCACTTGGGAATTCCTCCCTGTGGGGTACCCTCAGGCCCTTTCACCCCACTTCCGGGGAAGAGCTGAGAAAGAAAACAAAGGAATTCAGCTGTTGCCACCAGCTAATCAAACAACACAAGCGCAAACCTCTTAGGGACACAAAAATCCAATCTTGTTCTTAAAAAATGTAAATTTTATTAAATACAAAAAGAAAGAAAATACATCTTGAACTAAGCACCCAGAATAGCTTTCCTGGGGGGTTCACCTTAAATGTTATAAGCAAACAAAAGCATCTAGGGTTAGCACAGAGTAGTCCACTAGCCATAAGAAATAAACAGAAATAAACCTAATTGCGTCTTTCTAAACGTTCCTGATCTACTTACACATCTGGGGGTTCCGAATAAGTAGTTCTAGGTATGATCTGATGATCTATGACAGGGGTAGGCAACCTATGGCACATATGTCGAAGCGGCACACAAGCTGATTTTCAGTGGCACTCACACTGCCTGGGTCATAGCCACCGGTCCTGGGGGCTCTACATTTTAATTTAATTTTAAATGAAGCTTCTTAAACATTTTAAAAACCTTATTTACTTTACATACAATAGTTTAGTTACATATTACAGACTTATAGAAAGAGACCTTCTAAAAACATTAACATTTATTACTGGCACGCGAAACCTTAAATTAGAGTGAATAAATGAACTCTCGGCACACCACATCTGAAAGGTTGCCGACCCCTGATCTATGATCATACCCAGCTTAAAGCTTCTCATAGCATAACTGTTCTCTGTTCCCCTCCTTTCCAGAGAACAATACTAGAGACAAATGGAAAGTTTTTCCCCCATTTAAAAAAAGTTCTAGCCTGCCCATTGGCTCTTTTGGTCAGGTGCCCACTCCCTTTCCTTTACCTGTTAACCCTTTACAGGTAAAGCGAGCAGAGAACAGCCACCAAGAGGGACTTTATAGCTAACTGGCTGGCTGGGTGTCCATAAAAAGGGAGCAACTCCCTCGCCCCTTCATTTATCACAGCCGCCTCAGCTGGGCAGGAGCTAACACCTCTTGTTAGAGACTTGTATTTACACTCTCCTTAGTGCTTCTCTCCTGTCTGGTGATTTACAGTTACAGACCAAATGGGATACAGAGGCTGTAAGTGAGATTAATGCTGCAGCAACTCACAAGCATTTCATAAAGTCTAAACATTCTTACAATTCCAACACCTATTGTAATAATCCAACACACAAGTGAGCCAGACTGGTTCCAGCTACATAGTTGTCAGTGTTCAGTTGAGTCATGGGGGCCTTGATATGTGCTGGCACAAGATATGCCAGTATCACATAGGGGATGGGATGCCATGCTGATGGGTATATGGGAGGAGGACATACAGGAGATGGGATGCCATGCTGACAGGGGTATATGGGAGGAGGACACACAGGGGATGGGGTGCCATGCTGACTGGGGTATATGGGAGGAGGACACATAGGTTTGGGATGCCATGCTGATGGGTATATGGGAGGAGGACATATAGGGGATGGGATGCCATGCTGACAGGGGTATATGGGAGGAGGACACACAGGGGATGGGGTGCCATGCTGACTGGGGTATATGGGAGGAGGACACATAGGTTTCGGATGCCATGCTGACGGGTATATGGGAGGAGGACATATAGGGGATGGGATGCCATGCTGACAGGGGTATATGGGAGGAGGACATATAGGGGATGGGATGCCATGCTAACAGGATGCTGTGCTGATAGGGGCATATGAGGGGTGAGTGTCCAGAGATGGAGTGTGTGCAGGGGTGCACATCTATTCCTGGTTCACTGGCAATTTCTGTTTCAGGCAAATTCTGGACACAGAGGATGAGCTACAGGAGATCAAGTCAGATGCGGTGCCGTCAGAGGTGCGGGACTGGCTGGCCTCCACCTTCACCCAGCAGACCCGCTCTAAGGGCCGGCGCTCCGAGGAGAAGCCCAAGTTCCGCAGCATCGTCCACGCTGTTCAGGCCGGCATCTTCGTCGAGAGGTTCGGAGCTGGGGGCAGGGGAAGCATGGCGGGGGCTGTCTATGGGGAGTTTGCAGGGTGCTGTATTGGCATGTAGGGAGAAAGCTCCCTGCCTGGTAGAGGGGGCTGGGAGCCTGGACTTCTAGGTTCTATTCCTGGATATGGGAGGCGACTGGGATCTGGTGGTTTCAGCGTGGGGACTGGGAGCCAGGACTCTATGGGATGGGAGTGGTGTCTAGTGGTTAGAGGAGGGAGCAGGAAGTCAGATTCTTGGTTTCTATTCCTGGCTCTGGGAAGGGAGATAGTCCAGTCATCACCTTCTCTGTGCCTCAGTTTCCCATATTGTGCCCAGGGATGCTCCCCACACTGGGTGTGGGAATGGAGAATGAGGCTGAACATCTGCTGAATGCTCTTGAGACTCTGGGGAAGGGTGGACCAGGATCACACCCCTCCTCCCCTCACATGGCAGGGGATCTGCCTCACTGGGCTGGCTACTTGCCTTAGCGGCCTCTTCTGGCAAATGGGGAGCAGGGCCACAGTCTCATCTGCTGCTCCCTTTCCTTGCAGGATGTTCCGCCGGACGTACACAGCTGTGGGGCCTAACTACTCCACCTCTGTCATCAACTGCCTGAAGGTAATGGCGGGGAGGAGAGGTGCCTGCTGCGCCCCATGCCCCTGACCCCATGAGGGATGATGGCTCCCATGGGGGCAGAGGCTGCAGCCAGTGGCACCTGGCATCCTCTGTGCTGCTTGCCCGTTCCCTGTGGCCATCAGACCCAAGCATGACTCTGCCCCATGCTGGCAGGCTGCATCACTATGCCCATCCTTTGGGACGGGTCACCCAGCCCTGCCCTGCCGTGTCACACTAGCGCTGTCCCCTCCCAGCTCCTGAAAATCCCCATCATCTCTTCCTGCGACATGCCCACTAGGGGCCTGCTTGTATTGGCTGGGTAGGGCTGTGCCAGGCTGATGGACAGGGCCCCCACAACCACAGGCACAACCCCATCCTACCCTTAGCTGGGGTGTTGGTGCCCCTCCTCTTCCTGCTTCTCTAGCTCATACACATTGCCACTGCACCCATTCACAGCTCATGCTAGGCTGGGTCCCTGGAATGGGACCCAGCCTAGCCCTGTGCCAGCTCCTCCAAGCCTAGTTCAGGCTGTGTGCCCCCTGCCTGCCACAGCCCTGCTCTGAGCCAAGCTGCCTGTTCCTCGTCGGCCTTGCTGCACAGGGTGGAGGTGTGACTTCCGCTCTGCCTTCCTCCCACAGACCCTGGACCTGTGGTGCTTTGACGTGTTTGCGCTGAACAGAGTGTCGGAGGACCATGCCCTGCGCACCATTGTCTTCGAGCTGCTCACCAGACACAACCTCAACAGCCGCTTCAAGGTCGGCAGCCTGCCACCTTCCCCCTCCCCCTCCCCGTCCCCCACGAGCCTTCTGCTCCCCACCATGTCCCATCACCAGCTCTCTGCCCCCACCATGCCCCATTAGCAGCCCATAAGCCCTATCAGCAGCCCCCAACCCCATCCCAATCTCCTGCCCCCTATCATGCCCCATCAGCCGACTCCTGCCCCCTCAGATCCAGTGGGCAGTGGAACAGGAGTCCATGAGTGATACCAGGATCTCCAACCCTCTACAGCGCCCAGATCTGTCCCCAGTGCTCAGCTGGAGAGGAGGTTTGGGGGATACAGTGTAGGGGAGGGGCCAGCAGAGTCAGCACCCGAACAGGCCCAGTGGGGTCACAGCAGCCCTGGATCCATTCCTGGGGCTGGGTGCCAGCCTCTGCGTGTTGATGAAGGGCTGGGCCTTGCAGAGGAGAAATCCCCTGAGTTCTCTAAGCTAGCTGAATGGAGTGGTCATGCCGACCTTCCCGGCTCTGCAAAGGCTTAGGTAGGGTTCATGTGCACATCTGTGGGTATGTGTGTGTATGTGTAATGCCCACAGACACCGGGCAGGATCGAACCTGGGACCTCTGGAGCTGAATGCAGGAGTCTCTACTGCAGGAGCTAAAAACCATCCGGCTCTTAGCCAAGGCTGTAGCAGACTCATCAATCGCTAGCTGGGCTAGGTACCACTAGAGGGGGACAGAAAGCCACATCCAGCAGGCCTGGGTTACATATGCACGATGTATGTGTATGAGTTTGCACATATGTGTGCATGAGTATGGATGTGCATATATGTGTGGCGTAGGAGCATGCATGCCTGTGAATCTGCATGTGCATGTCTGTGTGTGTATGTGATGGATGTGCATGTCTGTGTGTGTATGTGCCCAGGTGTGCATGTCTGTGCGTGTGTGTGCCTGGATGTGCATGTCTGTGTGTGTATCTGATGGATGTGCATGTCTGTGTGTGTATGTGACTGGTGTGCATGTCTGTGTGCGTGTGTGTGTGTGCGTGCGCCCGGGTGTGCCTGTCTGTATGTGTGTGTATGTGATGGGTGTGCATGTCTGTGCCCAGGTGTGCATGTCTGTGTGTGTATGTGATGGGTGTGCATGTCTGTGTGTGTGTGTTTGTGTGTGTGTGCGTGCCCAGGTATGCATGTCTGTGTGTGTGTGTATGTGACTGGTGTGCATGTCTGTGCCCAGGTGTGCATGTCTGTGTGTGTGTGTGTGTGTGTGTGTGTGTGTGTGTGTGCACCCAGGTGTGCATGTCTGTGCCCAGTTGTGCATGTCTGTGCAAGCATTGACTGTTTTTCTTCCCTCCCTTGCTGGGCCGGTTGCGTTCACCCATTGACAGTAACTGATGAGAATGAGGTCTGTGTGAACAGCCCCGCTTGCTTTTCCTGTTCTCTCCAACACTCCTCGTTGTCCAGGAGTGACACAGACACCTGTCTTGCTCATGTGCTTGGGGTCACACTATTGCCAGCTTTGGGGTTGGGGAGGAATTTTCTCCCCAGGTCAGATTGGCAGGAACCTGGGTGGTTTTCGCCTTCCTCTGCAGCAGGGAGCAGGGATCACCTGCTGGGATCATAGAATCATAGAAAATTAGGGTTGGAAGAGACCTCAGGAGGTATCTAGTCCAATCCTCTGCTCAAAGCAGGACCAATACCAACTAAATCATCCCAGCCAGGGCGTTGTCAAGCCTGACCTTAAAAACCTCTAAGGATGGAGAAGCAGCAAAGAGTCTTGTGGCACATTATAGACTAACAGACGTTTTGGAGCATGAGCTTTTGTGGGTGAATACCCACTTCGTTGGATGCATGTAGTGGAAATTTCCAGGGGCAGGTATATATAAGCAAGCAAGAAGCAGGCTAGAGATAATGAGGTTAGTTCAATCAGGGAGGATGAGGCCCTCTTCTAGCAGCTGAGGTGTGAAAACCAAGAGAGGAGAAACTGCTTTTGTAGTTGGCAAGCCATTCACAGTCTTTGTTTAATCCTGAGCTGATGGCGTCAAATTTGCAGATGAACTGAAGCTCAGCAGTTTCTCTTTGAAGTCTGGACATTTTTTTGCTGCAGGATGGCCACCTTAAGATCTGCTATTGTGTGGCCAGGGAGGTTGAAGTGTTCTCCTACAGGTCGGTAGGTTTTCGGTATAACACCACCCTATACCGAAAACCTACCGACCACTATGCCTACCTTCATGCCTCCAGCTTCCATCCCGGGCACACCACATGATCCATTGTCTACAGCCAAGCACTGAGGTACAACCGCATCTGCTCTAACCCCTCGGACAGAGACCAACACCTACAAAATCTCCATCAAGCATTCTCAAAACTACAATACCCACACGAGGAAATAAGGAAACAGATCAACAGAGCCAGACATGTACCCAGAAGCCTCCTGCTGCAAGACAAACCCAGGAAAGAAACCAACAGGACTCCACTGGTCATCACATACAGTCCCCAGCTAAAACCCCTCAAACGCATCATCAGGGATCTACAAGCCATCCTGGACAATGATCCCACACTTTCACAGAGCTTGGATGGCAGGCCAGTCCTCACCCACAGACAACCTGCCAGTCTGAAGCATATTCTCACCAGTAACTGCACACTGCACCACAGTAACTCCAACTCAGGAACCAATCCATGCAACAAACTTCTATGCCAACTCTGCCCACATATCTACACCAGCGACACCATCACAGGACCTAACCAGATCAGCCACACCATCACCGGTTCATTCACCTGCACGTCCACCAATGTAATATATGCTATCATATGCCAGCAATGCCCCTCTGCTATGTTCATCGGCCAAACTGGACAGTCTCTACGGAAAAGGATAAATGGACACAAATCAGATATTAGGAATGGCAATATACAAAAACCTGTAGGAGAACACTTCAACCTCCCTGGCCACACAATAGCAGATCTTAAGGTGGCCATCCTGCAGCAAAAAAACATCAGGACCAGACTTCAAAGAGAAACTGCTGAGCTTCAATTCATCTGCAAATTTGACACCATCAGCTCTGGATTAAACAAAGACTGTGAATGGCTTGCCAACTACAAAAGCAGTTTCTCCTCTCTTGGTTTTCACACCTCAGCTGCTAGAAGAGGGCCTCATCCTCCCTGATTGAACTAACCTCGTTATCTCTAGCCTGCTTCTTGCTTGCTTATATATACCTGCCCCTGGAAATTTCCACTACATGCATCCAACGAAGTGGGTATTCACCCACGAAAGCTCATGCTCCAAAACGTCTGTTAGTCTATAATGTGCCACAAGACTCTTTGCTGCTTTTACAGATCCAGACTAACACGGCTACCCCTCTGATACTTAAGGATGGAGATTCCATCACCTCCTCAGGTAACCCATTCCAGTGCTTCACCACCCTCCTAGTGAAATAATGTTTCCTAATATCCAACCTAGACCTCCCCACTGCAACTTGAGACCATTGCTCCTTGTTCTGTAATCTGCCACCGCAGAGAACAGCCTAGCTCCATCCTCTTTGGAACCCCCCTTCAGGTAGTTGATGGCTGCTATCAAATACCCCCTCACTCTCCTCTTCTGCAGACTAAACAATCCCAGTTCCCTCAGCCTCTCCTCATAAGTCATGTGCCCCAGCCCCCTAATCATTTTCGTTGCCTTCCACTGGACTCTCTCCAGTTTGTCCACATCCCTTCTGTAGTAGGGGGACCAAAACTGGACGCAATACTCCAGGTGTGGCCTCACCACTGCTGAATAGAGGGGAATAATCCCTTCCCTCGATTTGCTGGCAATGCTCCTACTAATACAGCCCAATATGCTGTTGGCTTTCTTGGCAACAAGGGCACACTGCTGACTTATATCCAGCTTCTCATCCACTGTAATCCCCAGGTCCTTTTCTGCAAAACTGCTTCTTAGCCAGTTGGTCCCCAGCCTGTAGCAGTGCATGGGATTCTTTCTTCCTAAGTGAAGGGCTCTGCACTTGTCCTTGTTGAACCTCATCAGATTTCTTTTGGCCCAATCCTCCAATTTATCTAGGTCACTCTGGACCCTATCCCCACCCTCCAACGTATCTATCTCTCCCCCCAGCTTAGTGTCATCTGTGAACTTGCTGAGGGTGCAAACCATCCCATCATCCAGATCGTTAATAAAAATGTTGAACAAAACCAGCCCCAGGACTGACCCTTGGGGCACTCTGCTTGATACCAGCTGCCAGCTAGACATCGAGCTGTTGATCACTACCTGTTGAGCCTGACAATCTAGCCAGCTTTCTATCCACCTTATAGTCCATTCATCCAATCCATATTCTTTTACTTGCTGGCAAGAATACTGTGGGAGACCATATCAAAAGCTTTGCTAAAGTCAAGATATATCACATCCACCGCTTTCCCCATACCCACAGAGCCAGTTATCTCATCATAGAAGGCAATCAGGTTGGTCAGGCATAACTTGCCCTTGATGAATCCATGTTGACTGTTCCTGATCACCTTCCTCTCCTCCAAGTGCCTCAAAATGGATTCCTTGAGGATCTGCTCCATGATTTTGCCGGGGACTGAAGTGAGGCTGACCGGTCTGTAGTTCTCCAGTTCTCTTTCTTCCCTTTTTTAAATATGGGCACTATATTTGCCTTTTTCCAATTGTCTGGGATCTCCCCCAATCACCATGAATTTTCAAAGATAATGGCCAGTGGCTCTGCAATCACATCCACCAATTCCCTCAGCACCCTCGGATCCATTTGCTCATCTGGGCAGATCCTACTTAATCAACTCCCTGTCATGGCAGGGGCTTTGGGGTTTGGTGGCAGCCCAGTCTCTTCTCTTCTCTGCTAGTTGGCTCCTGGGGCCTGAACTGCTTTGGTTAAATGAAAGTCTTTAGGGTCAGTACCGGGTGTCTGGGTGAAATCCCCTGCCCTGTGCTGCCCAGGTGGTGAGACTAGATGATCTAATGATCCTGTCTGTAAAGTGATAAAACAAGGTGCCAGCAGAAACACATGTATCTCACACCGTGGAACAAACCACAAGAGCTGGGGGCTCCATCAGCATCCTGCCTGTGGAGCGTGGGGAGGGGTGTGTGAGCCAGCTCCCCAGGTCAGTGCCCCAGCCCTTCGACACAGCGTGGGGGCAGCTCTCTGGTCCCCTGGACGAACTGTCGTCGCTGCCTGGGGCAGAGCTGTGGTGCCCACACCAAGGAGTTTTCCCACCCACTCCCCTCCCACATGCTGGTGACTGTTGGGGGGATTGTGAGCTCCTGGGCTCTAGCAGGAAGGAGATGCTAATGGGCTCCCTGGGACTGCTCCAGGCAGAGCCGCGGGGCAAGGGGAAGGCAGGGGCTGTGGTACCCAAGATCGCATCCCCTGGCAGCTTTTCAGTGTGGCTGAAAGGGGCCATCTCAGGCACTGGCCCATTCACGCAAACAGCCAGAGCCCGACTCCTCTGAGAAGGTGGCACCAATGTGTCTGAACCATGTCCCTGCTGCAGCACGACCATGCATCCACCCTAGACATACTGCCTCAGTGCATGCTGGGAAAATCCAGGCAGCTACCGCGTGGTGCCTCAACAGGGACAGTGCACCCAGGAGATTTACATAGAATGGCACCATGGAGTGATGCATGCTGGGATACCTTGCCACACAGGGACCTGGGAGGAGAAGACGGTCCACATCAATGACCCAGGCTTTCTCAGGGGTCCTGGCTGCTCAGTGCCAAGCTGGGTACAGGGAGCTGCCCTGAGGTGAAATGGCTTCTGGCAGGGGTCACACGCCAAGAACTGCCACGGTTACTGTCCGAGTATTGATCAGGTGGGACAGAATATATGTTAGAGTCATAGACTCATAGACTTTAAGGTCAGAAGGAACCATTATAATCGTCTTGTCTAACCTCCTGCACCAACGCAGGCCACGGAATCTCACCCACCCACTCCTGTAATAAACTCCAAACCTGAGCTATTGAAATCCTCAAATTATGGTATAAAGACTTCAAGATGCAGAGACTCCTCCAGCAAGTGACCCGTGCCCCAAGCTGCAGAGGAAGGCGAAAAACCTCCAGGGCCTCTGCCAATCTGCCCTGGAGGAAAATTCTTTCCCAATCCCAAATATAGTGATCAGCTAAACCCTGAGCATGTGGGCAAGACTCACCAGCCAGCACCCAGGAAAGAATTCTCCGTAATAACTCAAATTCCACCCCATCTAACATCCCGTCACAGGCCATTGGGCATATTTACTGCCAACAGTCAAAGATCAATTAATTGCCAAAATTAAGCTATCCCATCATACCATCCCTTCCATAAACTTATCAAGCTTAGTCTTAAAGCCAGATATGTCTTTTGCCCCCACTACTCCCCTTGGAAGGCTGTTCCAGAATTTCACTCCTCTGATGGTTAGAAACCTTTGTCTAATTTCAAGTCTAAACTTCCTGATGGCCAGTTTATATCCATTTGTTCTTGTGTCCACATTGGTACTGAGCTTAAATAATTCCTCTCCGTCCGTGACATTTAACCCTCTGATATATTTATAGAGAGCAATCATATCTCCCCTCAGCCTTCTTTTGGTTAGGCTAAAAAAGCCAAGCTCTTTGAGTCTCCTTTCATAAGACAGGTTTTCCATTCCTCGGATCATCCTAGTAGCCCTTCTCTGTACCTGTTCCAGTTTGAATTCATCCTTCTTAAACAAGGGAGACCAGAACTGCACACAGAATTCCAGATGAGGTCTCACCAGTGCCTTATATAATGGTACTAACACCTCCTTACCTCTACTGGAAATACCTCACCTGATGCATCCCAAGACGACGTTAGCTCTTTTCACGGCCATATCACATTGACGGCTCATAGTCATCCTGTGATCAACCAATATTCCAAGGTCCTTCTCCTCCTCTGTTACTTCCAACTGATGTACTAGATTCTGAGCCAGCCCTGCCTGGGTGCCTGGGTGGGAAGGGCTGGAGTGGGCACAGGGCTGCATGGGAAAGGGAGTCAGTGGTGCTGCGTTGGGCAGCACAAATGCCCTGCAGGGCCCGATTTCCAGGGCCCGTCTCTGCTCTTTGCCATACATCTGCTGAGATTCACTGACGCTGCTCCAAATTGTTGAGAGCAGAATCGAGCCCCAGTCCCAGAGACCTTCCGACGGGCTCCACAGTCATGGCATGTCCATCAAGGTTTAGCAGATTGGGGCTTCCCTTCTGCAGCCACAATGGGTGCGGGGGCCCAAGAGGGCTGAAAGCCTGATAGTGTGTTGGTCTAGATCCTTGTTGATTTCCCAAATGGTAGCACCAAGGAGCCCAATCCGGGGTCAGGACTCTTTGTGCCGGGTGCTGCACTGGCTGCCCCTGCCTGGACAGCAGAGGTGTTGGACAGGCTGTGCTGGGGCGAGGGGGAGCAGAAGAAGCACAGGCTGTCTCCACATACCAATCTCTGGAGCAGACTCCCCTTTGCCCCTGGCCCCTGAGGGAATGGACTCGGGTGTGATGCTCCTCTCCCCACTCACAGCAGGGTCGGGACTTGACAGACAAAATCTCCACCCCCTGTCTCCTCTCTGCCCTCTGCGTATGGCAGGGCTCTGGCAACGTGGCACTGTCACTCCAGGGCTGGCAGCGTGGTGTCCCCTGGACCATGCAGCTCCCAGGCAGGGCAGGGCAGGGCAGGGCTGCCCCTGCCTATGGGCCCCAGCCTCAGCCTGGCCCCATTGAGCCCCTCAATGGCTGGGAGAGTCCTGGAGCCCATTCTCTCCCTGGCCTCTTTGTAGGTAGTGCTCAAAGACACATGTGGCTTTACCCGCAGGAGCAGCAGCAGTTACTCCACTGAGTAAGTCCCTGCAGGATGGGGCCTGAGCCAGTCTGACATCAGCAAATAGAACAAGATCCCCCAAAATCACAGTGGGAAACAGGCCATTGCCCTGGGGGGCTGGTGGGGGGGACTTGGAGATCTGTGGCCTAGTGGCCAGAGCACAGGTCTGGGAGCCAGGAGTGCTTAAGTCCTTTTCCCACCTTTGGCAAGTCACTTGGCTGTCTCTGTGCCTCAATTTCCCCATCAGTCCTTCCTGGCTGCCCCTAGGTTTATTACGTGGTGAGATTTCTGGCTACAGGACAGGTTGGAAGCCCTCTCTGGCATGCAGAAACCCCCACAGTGTGCAAGGGGTGCCCGGCTTGCATGCTGCTGGCTCAGGGCTCTAGTGCTGCAGCCTGACCCCCATCTCCTTGCTCCGCAGATTCCCACTGTGTTTTTAATGACCTTACTGGACGCACTGGAGGCTGGTTATGGGAAATACAAGAACCCCTACCACAATCAGATCCACGCGGCTGACGTGACCCAGACTGTACACTGCTTTCTGCTGCGCACTGGCATGGTGGTACGTGGGCGCTGCGCCAGCTGGCTGTGTCCAGGGCCCCTCACCTGGGTTCATGCTGAGGGGTCACGGTCTGGCCTCTCCACTGGCTGATGGCTAATGAGGGGAGGTAGGAAGATCAGGGCATGCGACTGCTCCCTCCCTGGTGCCAATGGGTGCAGGGTAGGGGATCTCCCACAGCACTCAGCAGCAGCTGCTCCAAGCTCCTTGTTGCACAAGCCAGGGAGGGGGAAGCTCCATTCTGGCGCTTTCCCAGGTTTGGGGGGATCCAGTTTGGTTCAGCCAGTTTTAGAGTCAGGGCCCAGCCTGGGGGTGGGTTAGCTCCAGCCCCGCTGTTGTGATCTGGGTCTTGGTCCAAGCCCAAGTAAGAGCTGCCTGGTTCCAGTGCAAGGGGCTGCATTGTTACCAAGGAGCACAGCGCCCCCTAGTGGCCTCTCCACCTTCACAGAAATGGCCAGGTGGAGAAACCAGCCCTGGGTCTGGAGGGTGAATGGAGCTGAGTGGCCTCCCTCTCCCAGCTCCCTGGGCAGGCCCTGGCTGCTTCCTCCTGCCCAGCCCAGCCATCACCTGCACCTGGCACCTGTGCTTGCCCTGCTGCCAGCATAGTCTGGGCCCTGGCCCATGAGAAGGAGTCAGGAACAGGCTGGAAGGACACAAGTTTTCGGGGTCACTATGTTAAGGTGCCTGCTCCCAACCTCCCCCTCTCCAGGTTATGTAAAAGCAGTGATTCCTGCACCTCTGCCCAGGGACAGGACAGGGTGCTGAGCTGGGCAGCGTCCCTCCTGGGCACTAACAGCCTCTTTGCCCCCCAGCACTGTCTGACGGAGATTGAGGTCCTGGCCGTCATCTTCGCAGCTGCCATCCATGACTATGAGCACACGGGCACTACCAATAGCTTCCACATTCAGACCAAGTGAGTGCCCAGGCGGCAGCGCATGGCACAGCCCCTCCAGCCCGGGATCCCATGGGCTCTCCTGGAGAGGAGCTGTACTTCACCGAGTGCTGCAGGGTGGGCAGGGTGCCCATTGGCTAGGTAGCAGGGGAGGAGCAGGGTGCCCAGGGGCCAAGCAGTGGGAGGAGGGGCAGCGTGCCATGGCCCAGGCAGTGTGGGTAAGGCAGGTAGCCTTCGGGCTGGGCAGTGGGAAAGGGGCAGGATGACTATGGACTGGGCTGTGGGGAAGGGGCAGGGTGCCTATGGGCCAGGCAGTGAGGGAGGGATAGGATGCCTATGGACCAGGTATAGATATGCGGTGGAGATGGGGACCACTCTGGGCTGGGCACAATACAAAGGTTTCCACTGGTTGTGGCTGAGCTGCAGATATCATGAGAATCACCCCACCCCCCATCTCTCTGGGGCAGGATTTGGCTCGCTCATGTCTGCACTCTGTGGGAGTCAGCCCCGCTCTGGCTTGTGTTCTGGGGGAGGATCGGGCCCACTCCAGCCTGTGCTCTGAGGAAGGATTGGGCCCACTGTGGCCTGCGCTCTGGGGGAGGATCGGGTCTGCTCCAGCCTGTGCTCCTAGGGAAGGATTGGGCCCATTCCAGCCTGTGCTCTGGGGGAGGATCAGGCCCACTGTGGCCTGCGCTCTGGGGGAGAATCAGGTCCCCTCTGGCCTACGCTCTGGGTGGATTGGGCCCGCTCTGGCCTGCACTCTAGGGGAGGATCAGGCCCGCTCTGGCCTACGCTCTGGGTGGATCGGGCCCGCTCTGGCCTGCACTCTAGAGGAGGATCAGGCCCGTTCTGGCCTACCCTGTGGGGGGATCGGACCTGGCCTGCACTCCGGTGAAGAATTGGGCTCGCTTCAGCATAGGCTCTGGGTCAGAATCAGGCCCAATCTGGCCTACACTGTGCTGGTTTACTCATCTCTCAGTGACATGGTTGTGATAGCGGCTGGCTGCCTACCTGGGGGGCCTCTCCCCAGCCCCAAATCTGAGCCAGGGCTCCTCTGGTCCCAGGTCTGACTGTGCCATCCTGTACAACGACCGCTCGGTACTGGAGAACCACCACATCAGCGCTGTCTTCCGCATGATGCAGGAGGATGAGATGAACATCTTCCTCAATCTGGCCAAGGATGAGTTTGGGTAAGGTCCTGCCCTCCCGCCCCCCTGCAGAACCCCCAGAACCCGTGTCCCCCTCACTTCTGCCAGCCCTGGGATTGCAAATAAGTGGCTAATTGTGCTGCTCATCTGGCCAGCAGGGGACAAATCACAGGCTTCTGCCTATGATCATATGTGTCCGCTCAGAGCAGAGACACTGGGCAGCAGATACAGATATCGGACCTGTCCCAAATTGCAATGCAGGCAGAGAGGGGACCTGCCTCCCCTCTGTGTTTATGATTTATCAGTTGAGTTACTGTGTTGCTTCGGGGCCCTAATCCTGGAGCAGGACCCTGGTGTGCTAGCACTGTATAGACACAGCACAAAAAGACAGTCCCCAGGACGCCTAGTTAGTGAGTTGCTGATGGGATTTTTAGCACTGAGTGACAGTAAAGCACCCCATCATGGTGGTGGAAGTGGTTAATTATGGGAGTCCGTCTCTCTGACATTCATGCCTGGAGCACATCAGTCCCTCTGCACCAGGTCGGGAATGGGGCAGGGAGCTCATTCAGCCTGAGGCTCTGTTAATTGTATTTCTGAGCCTTCTGTGTGTGGGGGACCCCTTAATAGGGAGCCCTGGGGGCAGCTGCCAAGTTGGGTTCATTGTGTTGTGCTGGCAGAGCAGCCACAAAGGGGTCAGTTCATAAAATTGGGGGGAGGGATAGCTCAGTGGGTTGAGCATTGGCCTGCTAAACCCTGGGTTGTGAGTTTGATCCTTGAGGGGGCCACTTAGGGACCTGGGGTAAAAATCTGTCTGGGGATTGGTCCTGCTTTGAGTAGGGGGTTGGACTAGATGACCTTCTGAGGTCCCTTCCAACCCTAATCTTCTATAATTCTAAATACAATGGGTGGGGTGTGTGCAACAGGCTGAGTCGCTGGCTGTACAGGAGTGATCACATATGTTTCTCTACATCGGGCAGGGAGCTGCGGTCCCTGGTGATTGAGATGGTCCTCGCCACAGACATGTCCTGTCACTTCCAGCAGGTCAAGTCCATGAAAACCTCCCTCCAGCAGCTGGAGAGGTGAGTGAGGGGGTGGAGGTGTTGCGCAGGGTGTCTTTCCGGGCTGCTGAAGGAAAGTGCTGCTTCAAGGGGAAGCAAGAGGTGGTGTGGGCAGGGGGAAGATGCTTTGTGCACATAGGAAGTTTATGAGCACGTGTGGCTTTGTGTGCAGCTGCAGTGGGTGTAACACATGGATTTTGGGAGTGGGATGTGTTCTGGGAGGGGGTGTGCATTGTATGACTGTGTGTGTGTGTGTTTGTGTGCACATGCAAGCTTTGGCTGTGCAGGTCTGTGTGCATATGTGCACACATATGTCTACACATGCCTGCATGTCTGCACATGTGTGCCTGTGCATGTACACGTGTCTGCATGCATCATGTTGACAAATTGGAGAGTGTTCAGGGAAGAGCCACAAGGGCAATTCAATGCCTGGAGAAGCTGCTTGCCGGAGAGAGACTGAAGAAACTCCATCTACTTAGCTTATCAAACAGCAGGGTAAGAGCTGACTTGATCCTGGTGTCATAAACAGATAGCTAAGGGTTAATGTCTCTTTCACCTGAAACACCTGACCAGAGAACCAATCAGGAAACCGGATTTTTTCCATCGTAGTAGACACTGTCAGGCCACTCAGCATCATCTCCCTGGACTGTAAACTGACAAACCTGTAAGTCTCTGGAATAGAAAGGCTTGAGAGAATTAACATGGTACACTTTAGGCTTTAGTGAGGAATTGGGAAATGCTATGAGGTAGTTTACAGCTCCCAGGCGCTCTTGGACCGTGAATGGCCCTTCCCATGATGCTTCCATCTTATGGGCCTGTTGCGCCTTCAAGACCATAACCTGGTCTCCTACCTTGAAGGAACGTTCTCTGGCATGTCTGTCATACCAGGCCTTTTGCTCTTCCTGAGCATCCTTTAGGTTCTCTCTAGCAAGGGCTAAAGAGTGTCGGAGGGTGCTTTGTAGGTTGCTTACAAAGTCCAGAATGTTAGTTCCTGGAGAAGGCGTAAACCCTTCCCATTGCTGCTTCACCAACTGTAATGGCCCCTTAACCTCGTGACCATACACAAGTTCAAATGGTGAAAACCCTAAACTGGGATGTGGTACAGCCCTGTAGGCAAACAGCAACTGCTGCAACACTAGGTCCCAATTATTGGAGAATTCGTTGATGAATTTTCGTATCATGGCCCCCAAAGTTCCATTGAACCTTTCCACCAGGCCATTGGTTTGATGGTGGTATGGGGTGGCAACCAAGTGATTCACCCCATGAGTTTCCCACAGTTTTTCCATGGTCCCTGCCAGGAAATTAGACCCTGAATCTGTAAGGATGTCAGAGGGCCAACCTACCCTGGCAAAGATGTCTGTTAGGGCCAGGCACACAGTGTTAGCCCTGGTGTTGCCTAGAGCTACTGCTTCTGGCCATCGGGTAGCAAAGTCCACTAAAGTCAGTACGTACTGCTTTCCTCTGGGCGTCTTTTTTGGGAAAGGGCCCAGAATATCCACAGCTACTCGCTGAAATGGGACCTCAATTATGGGGAGTGGCTGGAGAGGGGCCTTGACCTGGTCTTGAGGCTTACCCACTCTTTGGCATACCTCACAAGACCGGACATACTTGGCAACATCCTTGCCCATCCCCTCCCAGTGGAAGGACTTCCCCAACCGGTCCTTGGTTCTGTTCACCCCAGCATGGCCACTGGGATGATCATGGGCTAAGCTTAAGAGCTTCTCCCGGTACTTAGTTGGAACCACCAACTGTTTTTGCGGCTGCCATTCTTCCCGGTGTCCACCAGAAAGAATTTCCTTGTATAAAAGTCCTTGGTCTATAACAAACCGGGATCGATTAGAAGAGCTGAGAGGCGGTGGGGTGCTCCGTGCCGCCGCCCACGCTTTCTGAAGGCTGTCATCTGCTTCCTGCTCAGCCTGGAACTGTTCCCTTGAGGCTGGGGTCACCAGTTCTTCCTCAGACTGTGGACTTGGGCTTGGTCCCTCTGGAAGCGATGTAAGTGATGGGGTTGTTTCCATTGCTGGTGAACCGCTCTCCGCTGGTGCACCTGAGGGTATTTCAGGCTCTGGCTGAGCCTTTTGGGTATGGCTGTCGTGCGCTTCTGCCAGTTCTGGCTCGCTGGCGCCCTCTGGCGTTGAGTTTGAAGATGTGGTTGCACTTGCTGGTGCTGGTTGTTGTTCCAGTTCCGGGCCTGGGACTGGAGATGCTGTGGCTGTTTCAGTGGTAGGCATGGAATCCGGGTCCACTACCTCTGTCTGGGTCTCTGGTAACACAGACGGGGCCTCTGTGGACGGCTCAGGAACAGGAATGGGTCTGGAAGCTTGCCTGGTTTGGCTACGGGTAACCATTCCCACTCTCTTGGCCCGCCTCACCTGGTTGGCCAAGTCTTCCCCCAATAGCATGGGGATAGGATAATTGTCATAGACTGCAAAAGTCCACATTCCTGACCAGCCTTTGTACTGGACAGGCAGTTGAGCTGTAGGCAAGTGTACAGCTTGTGACATGAAGGGGTAAATTGTAACTTTGGCCTTTGGGTTGATGAATTTGGGGTCAACGAAGGATTGGTGGATAGCTGACACTTGTGCCCCCGTGTCTCTCCACGCAGTAACCTTCTTTCCGCCCACTCTCAAATTTTCCCTTCGCTCCAAGGGTATTTGAGAGGCATCTGGGCCTGGGGATCTTTGGGGTGATGGTGGTGTAATGAATTGCACTCGCATGGTGTTCTTGGGACAGTTGGCCTTGATATGTCCCGGTTCATTACACTTAAAGCATCTTCCATCTGATGGGTCACTGGGCCGAGGTGAGTTACTGGAGACTGGTGAGGTTGAAGAGTAGGGTATCTGTGGCTTTACTTGGGTGGTATGTAGGGTCTTTGGCTGTCCTCGGTTGTAGGGTTTATGGTCTGTGTGCCCCCTGGGGTAATCGTTCCCCTTGACAGTAGCTTTTTTGCTTTCTGCCAGTTCCATCCATTTGGCTCCAATCTCCCCCGCCTCAGCGATAGTTTTGGGATTTCTATCTTGTATGTACCGTGTGATGTCTTCAGGAACACCATCCAAGAACTGCTCCATTTGTATGAGAAGGTTCACTTCTTCCAAGGTTTGAATGTTGTTTCCTGTTAACCAGGCCTCATAGTTTTTTGCAATGTAGTAGGCGTGTTTGGGAAATGACACCTCTGGTTTCCATTTTTGGGTTCTGAAGCGCCGACGGGCATGATCTGGGGTTATCCCCATCCTGTATCTGGCCTTGGTTTGAAAAAGTTTATAGTCATTCATTTGCGGCTTGGGCATTTCAGCTGCCACCTCTGCTAAAGGTCCACTGAGGTGTGGCCTTAATTCTACCATGTACTGGTCTTCGGGGATGCTGTACCCAAGACAGGCTCTTTCAAAATTTTCCAAGAAGGCCTCGGTGTCATCACCTGCCTTGTAGGTGGGAAATTTCCTGTGCTGTGGAGCAATAATTGGCGCCGGGTTGTTAGGGTTGGCTGGCACATGCAGCCCAGCTTTTGCCATCTCCAGTTCATGTTTTCTCTGTTTTTCCTTCTCTTCATTCTCTTTTTGTTGTTTTTCCATTTCTTTTTGTTGTTTTTCCATTTCTCGGCGGTGGGCCACCTCTTCTTCTTCTAGTTTTCTTTTGTGTGCTGCCTCTTGGGCTGCCTGTTCTCTTTGGAAGGCTGCCAGTTTGATGCTTTCTTCCTTTTCTTTTATCTCCATCTCTTTTTGTTTCATTTCCAGTTGTCGCCTGTGTTCAGCTTCTTTGAATTGGTCTTCGGCCTCCATTTTTGTCCTGGTAGACATGGTTCCTGTTTTCTTGTGTTGGGGTGCCCTCCGGTGTTTATCCTCTGAACTGCAGGTTCTCTGTTGCCTCCTGAAGTCTGCCTAGCAACAGTGCTTTTTTCCTTTTCTCTCTCTAGCTAATGTTCAATTAAGGGAAACAAGAAAAACCACTTTATTTGCATGCATATAAGTGCTGGTACTTTGCCTCCTAATGGGAGGGCTATTGCATGACAAAAGACCCTTAACAGTCTTCTCGCTTAACATGCAAACCACAAACTGCTAGAGAGAGCAGAAAAAAAAATTCTCTCTGGTTCCCTTTTAAAACCAACCTGTTTCTCTCTGCTAAAAAACCCTTAGCAGAGAAAAGAAAAATATAATATTCCTACTGGCTTCTGGATTCTGTCTATCTCCCGCCACTGCCACCATGACATAACCTTATTCCCAGATTTGGACCTTAGCGTCCAAAATATGGGGGTTAGCATGAAAACCTCCAAGCTTAGTTACCAGCTTGGACCTGGTACCTGCTGCCACCACCCAAAAAATTAGAGTGTTTTGGGGCACTCTGGTCCCCCTGAAAAACCTTCCCTGGGAACCCCAAGACCCAAATCCCTTGAGTCTCACAACAAAGGGAAATAATCCTTTTCCCCTTCCCCCCTCCAGGTGCTCCTGGAGAGATACACAGACACAAGCTCTGTGAAACTACGCAGAGTGATTCCCCCTCTCCGTTCCCAATCCTGGAACAAAAGCACTATCCTCTTCACCCAGAGGAAATGCAAAATCAGGCTAGCAATCCAACACACAGCTCTCCCCTTGATTTCTTCCTCCCACCAATTCCCTGGTGAGTACAGACCCAATTTCCCTGAAGTAAAGAAAAACTCCAACAGGTCTTAAAAGAAAGCTTTATATAAAAAAGAAAGAAAAAATACAAATGCTCTCTCTGTATTAAGATGATACAACACAGGGTCAATTGCTTAAAAGAATATTGAATAAACAGCCTTATTCAAAAAGAATACAAATCAAAGCCCTCCAGCACTTACATTCATGCAAATACCAAAGAAAAGAAACCATAGAACTTACTATCTGATCTCTTTGTCCTTACACTTAGAACAGAAGACTAGAAAATAGAACTACTTCTCCAAAGCTCAGAGGAAACAGGCAGACAGACAAAAGACTCAGAGACACACTTCCCTCCACCCAAAGTTGAAAAAATCCGGTTTCCTGATTGGTTCTCTGGTCAGGTGTTTCAGGTGAAAGAGACATTAACCCTTAGCTATCTGTTTATGACACCTGGTCTGTAAATCCCTACACAGGAGCAGATTTCTGAGAGCAAAGAGCTCTTTAATCTCACACTCAAAGGCAGAGTGCAATCCAATGGCTTGAAGCAGAAGCTCAACAAATTCAGGCTAGAAATAAGGTGCCAAAGGTTAAGTGAAGAAAATTAATCCTGGGAACAACTGGTCCCAGAGTGCAGTGGATTCTCTGTCACGTGGGGTCAATCTGTCCTGCAGCTGGAGCTGTAATTCCCAGCTTGGGTGTGCGGACACTCGTTAGCTTTGATGGAGGTGACAAAGAGCAGTGTGGCTGCGGTGGCGTGGGTGGTGGTGCAGGCTAAACTCCCATGTGAAATCTTGGGTGTGTATTCAGGCAGCCAGCCCGTCTCGCTGCCATGACACTGTGGCCACACTTCTGTGTTGAGCGCACTAGCTCCATCGGAGTTAGTGTGTGTACCATCTGCCAGAGCCAGGAATTACAGCTCCTGTTGCAGCCCAAATGGACACTTGGAGTTTGGCTCTAAAAGCTTCACTCTGGCTCGGCTGGATGCTGGAATCCCTGGCGCTGGCCGGGGAGATGCAGATGGACAGAGCAGATGATCGTAATGGCCTGAACACGGTTGAGCTGAATTGTGTCTGTGCTTGGCGGTGTGTGAACGTGCCTGTGTGCTGAGCTGTGTCCGGGCGTCAGGGATGAACAGTGGTGGGCCCAGGCCGTGCTTGGGTGGAGGCTGGTTAGAGAGCAGGGCCCCTCCCTCACAATGCCTCTTGTGCCTCCCTCTGCAGGATCGATAAATCGAAAGCGCTGTCGCTGCTGCTGCATGCAGCCGACATCAGCCACCCCACCAAGCAATGGAGCGTTCACAGCCGCTGGACCAAGGCTCTGATGGAGGAGTTCTTCAGACAGGTACCATGGGGAGGCTCAGCTGGTCCCAAGGCCTGTGGCTGTTCCCAACGCCCTTGAAAACCAGATGAGCCCGTGGGGTTCCAGGTCTTGGCCGGAAGCAGCTCAGGGGACCCAGGAGCTTGCAGCCTCAGGCAGCCTTCACCTTGGGAATCTGTCCCAGGGGGCGAGAGATCCCCAGTGATTTCAGTGTCACCCGCTGCCAGAGAGAGTCCATACCC
The DNA here is from genome assembly GCF_007399415.2 of Gopherus evgoodei. Taxonomy (NCBI): domain Eukaryota; kingdom Metazoa; phylum Chordata; order Testudines; family Testudinidae; genus Gopherus; species Gopherus evgoodei. Next base: position 1,449,415 of record NW_022060063.1, on the reverse strand, counting down.
AGGCTGCGTGTGGAGAGTGGGGTCAGCCTTGCCAGGGCTTCCCCTGAACCGGCTCCTCTTGGCCGAGGGGGGAGAGGGGGTGATTCCCTTACGCAGCCTCACAGCCCCAGGTGAGGCATTGGAGCTCAGCCATCCCTGCTGTGACCTGCCTCGGTCCGCTCCCAACTGTGGGCCTGCCCCAGTGTCGCCCTGTTGGTGGCACAATCTTCCCTGTGACTCTGCATTACCAACCAGCCTTTCGGAGGCTTTGCTGAGCTGGGTATTGCTGGCTGGGGCAGTGATTCCGAACCCAGCCCGTGACAGAGAGAGCCCAGCCCAGAGCCTCTTCCAGCCACGGAGCTTGGGGCTGCACAAAACTAATGGAGCTCCCCAGCAGCAAGGGCGGGGCACAGAGAGAGGAAGGAACGTGGCTCAAAGCCAGCAGCAGAGCTGAGAACAGAACCCTGGAGTCCTGACTCCCTGCCTGCCCCCACTCAATCTCACTACACCCCACTCCCCTCCAGAGCTGGGAAGAGAACCCTGGAGTCCTAACCCCACCCCCCACTCAATCTCACTACACCCCACTCCCCTCCAGAGCTGGGAAGAGAACCCCGGAGTCCTAACTCTCAGCCCCCCCTCACTTGATCCCACTAGACCCCACTCCCGTCCAGAGCTGGAGAGAGATCCCCAGAGTCCTGCCTCCTTGCCTGCCCCTGTTCGATCCCACTAGACCCCACTCCCATCCAGAGCTGGGAAGAGAACTCCAGAGTCCTGACTCCCTGACTCTAACCGCCAGACCCCACTCCCCTCCAAGAGCTGGGAAGAGAACCCTGGAGTCCTAACTCCCAGCCCCTCCCCCCTACTCAATCCCACTAGACCCCACTCCCCTCCCAGAGCTGGGGAGAGAACTCTGGAGTCCTAACCCCATCCCCCACTCAATCTCACTACACCCCACTCTCCTCCAGAGCTGGGGAGAGAACCCTGGAGTCCTGACTCTCCGACTGCAGTTAGACACAACTTTGGTTGCCACCCACCAAGGAAACAGCACAAACCCCATTTTACAGATGAGGAGACCGAGGCCTGGTGAGGAGGGCTTGCCCCGGCTCACACGGTGGGGCTGGATATGGAAACCAGCAGATCATGGCCCCAAGTCCAGCGCTCAGTGAACTTGAATGGATTTTAGGAATGGGACCCAGCCATAATAAGGAACATTCCTGAGGCAGCTCAGCCACCCAATTAACTGCCAAAGAGCCGCTGAACCACCCCAGGTGCCTCCAGAAGCCTTTGACAGGGAGTGGTGTTCCTTCCCTGCTCTGAGCACGGGGCGCGATAGCCATGTGGTGACTGCCATGCCCTGCGGCCATGGGGGGATGGGGCGTGACAGCCGTGTGGTACCGTGTGGCCTCAGAGCGCAACAGCAGCATGGTGACTGCAATGCCACGCAGTCATGGGGCGCAGCAGCCATGTGGTGACTGCGATGCTACGCAGTCATGGGGTGAAGCAGGCATGTGGTGACTGCGATGCCACGCAGTCATGGGGTGCAGCAGGCATGTGGTGACTGCGATGCAGCGTGGCCTCGGGGCGCGATAGCCGCGAGGTGACTGCGATGCCGCGTGGCCTCGGGGCGCGACAGCCGCGAGGTGACTGCGATGCAGCGTGGCCTCGGGGCGCGACAGCCGCGTGGTGACTTCGATGCAGCGTGGCCTCGGGCCGTGACAGCCGCAAGGGGACTGCGATGCCGCGTGGCCTCGGGGCGCGACAGCCGCGAGGTGACTGCGATGCAGTGTGGCCTCGGGGCGCGACAGCCGTGTGGTGACTTCGATGCAGCATGGCCTCGGGCCGTGACAGCCGCAAGGGGACTGCGATGCAGCGTGGCCTCGGGGCGCGACAGCCGCGAGGTGACTGCGATGCCGCGTGGCCTCGGGGCGCGACAGCCGCGTGGTGACTTCGATGCAGCGTGGCCTCGGGCCGTGACAGCCGCAAGGGGACTGCGATGCAGCGTGGCCTCGGGGCGCGACAGCCGCGTGGTGACTGTGATGCCGCGTGGCCTCGGGGCGCGACAGCCGCGAGGTGACTGCGATGCAGCGTGGCCTCGGGGCGCGACAGCCGCGTGGTGACTTCGATGCAGCGTGGCCTCGGGCCGTGACAGCCGCAAGGGGACTGCGATGCAGCGTGGCCTTGGGGCGTGACAGCCGCGAGGTGACTGCGATGCAGCGTGGCCTCGGGACGCGACAGCCGCGAGGGGACTGCGATGCAGCGTGGCCTCGGGGCGTGACAGCCGCGAGGGGACTGCGATGCAGCGTGGCCTCGGGGCGTGACAGCCGCGTGGTGACTGCGATGCAGCGTGGCCTCCGGGTGTGACAGCCGCGTGGTGACTGCGATACCATGCTGCCATGGGGTGTCACTACAGACTCCTCCCCACTGGTGTGTAAAAACAGGCATTTGCAGCTACAAACACTCACTGCGTGAACCAAACTCGCTCCCAGAGACACAGACAGACGGGTGCAGATCCAGTAGATTGGGCCTCACACCTGCTGTCCCTACCCCGGGGGCTGGGCTGCTCAGTGGCAGGTAGAGTGAGCCTCACACCCAGGAACAGTTTGAATCCTGTGTTTTGGATGAGCTGAGGATAGAACCCAGGTGTCCTGGCTTGTATCTCCCACACTCAGAGCAGTAGCTGAGTCCACTGACTCCCTCTCTTGTGCTCAGGCTGCTCTTGCGTCACCCTGGGGCCGGGTGCCCCGGGCATTTGACAGGGTTAATGGTTCTCTTTGTCTTGTTTCCCACAGGGGGACAAGGAGGCTGAGCTGGGCCTGCCCTTCTCTCCGCTCTGTGATCGCAAGTCCACGCTGGTGGCCCAGTCCCAGATTGGTGAGTCGCTGCCTCCCTCCCACCCACCCACACCTGCCCTGATGCATTTGGTGACTTGCCTGCCTGTTGGGCGAGGCCATGCCCTCATGTCTGTGCTTGCAGCCCTGCTAGCGCAGGGGCACATGGCCCAGTGGGGCTCTGGATGCATCACATTCTAATGTCGCCTCCTGCCTCCGCAGGTTTCATCGATTTCATCGTGGAGCCCACTTTCTCGGTGCTGACGGACGTGGCGGAGAAGATCGTCCTCCCGCTGGTGGAGGAAGGCTCCAAGTCTAAGTCCTCCTCCAGCCAGCAGAGCAGGTGAGCACAGCATGGGGGGCTCACAGCAGCTAGAAAGCTCAGGGGAGTGTTACTAGCACTGATTTTCCAGTGTGCTCAGGAATGCAGGGGTCATATCACTATCCCTACATTGCAGGTGGGGAAATTGAGGCCTGACGCAGGGAAGGGACTCAGAGCAAGCATACAATAGATTTGGGATTGGAACCCAGGAGTCTTGGCTCCCAGGCTGCACACTCGGTACATAGGCCCAGTCCAGTCCATACCTCTTGTGCCATTTGTCCCATGGGGGAGTTTGCCCCAAGGGAAGTGCCGGTGCTGTGTTCACCTCTGTCTTCAGAGATCTTCAGGGCACGGCAAGCCGCAAGGCCTGGTCAAAGTCTGGTCAGTGGGAGCTGCCTGGGCACGTCACTGACTCCCTCCCAGCCAGTGCCACAGAGTTCTGGGGTGTCACTGGCTGGGCAGCTCCAGGCCTCCTGGCACAGGGAAGCTGTTGGCACCTTGTGTTGCCTCAGTCCTCCCTCCAGGAGGTGGTTACACTGCTGGGGGCCTGGGGCCTGGATCTCATGGGCAGAGCCCAGTGTCCTAGGGCCAGGTTGTCCCAGCAGCTCTCATTATTCTGGGGGGAAGGGGAATTCTTCATTGTGCTCAAGGATGGGGAAGGGGGGAGGGGAGGATCCCAATTGTTCTCCGTGGGAGCGGGGGTTCAAAATAGGCCTGGCATGAAAACAAGAATTTCATGGTGTGAAAACTGGCCAGGTTTTGGCATTTGGTTTAGTTCCACACTGGCAAAGGACTGAGACCTTGACAAATACCCAGAGAGAAAGCGAGAGAGATGCACCCCAAAGTACCCAGTGGGCCAGGTGCTCACTGGGGCTGGGGAGACCAGGGCCTGCTCCAGCTTTTTTGCTGCCCCAAGTGACAAAAAAAAAAAAGCCCCAATTGGCAGCATTTCGGCGGCAGCTCTACCACGCCGCTTCATTCTTTGGCGGCAATTTGGTGGCCGGTCCTTCCCTCCGAGAGGGACCGAGGGACCCGCTGCACAATTGCCGCCGAAGACCCGGATGTGCCGTCTCTTTCCATTGGCCGCCCCAAGCACCTGCTTCCTGTGCTGGTGCCTGGAGCCGGCCCTGGTGGGGAGGCACAGGGCCCAGGTCCTACTTAGCCCAATTCAGAGCAGGGATATGAGCCTGAGTGTCCCAGAGCCCAAGGATCAGCAAAACCTTTGCTGGTGTCTCCGTTGTTCCGGCTGCAGGATGGTCATTCAGTCTAGAGGCAATTATTTTAATTGTTTCCGAGATGCTCGAATCTGCAGGGCTGGGCTAGCTCCTCACTCAGGCAGTGCTGTGAGCCAGGTGGGCCTGTGTCCTCTGACCCTGCTCTCAGGGGCACTCCCTGTCCAGAAACAGAATTAGACTGAAACAGTAGCCAGGCTAGTAAAGTGAGGCAGCCCCCAATGCTGTCCAGAGGGGACAGACCCCCCTGTAGGATGATGCTGCTGTGATCCCCTGTGCCTCGAGCCAGCAGAGCACAGAAGAATGCCTGTGAGACTGGACAGCAGGATGCCTGGGTTCTGGTCCTATCTCTGCCACTGGTTCATGATGCAGCTGTAGGTAAAGCAGGTCTCCCAATCCCTCGGTTTTCCCATGTGTAAAATGCTGACACTACTAGCAGGGCTGGCTTTAGGAAGTGCGGGGCCTAATTCGAACAGTTTCGATGGGCCCCGGCAGGGATGACTATATATAAAAAAAAAATGTAAAAAACCACGTAGGGCTTGTACTCACCGGGCGGTACTCTGAGTCTTTGGCAGCACTTTGGCCGCACTGAAGGACCCACTGCCGAAGACCCAGAGCAAGCGAAGGATCCACCGCCGAAGTGCTGCTGAAGACCCGGAGCGCTACCGGGTGAGTAAAAATTAAAAAGGCACCTCTAGCCAGGGAAGGGATTCTCACTGGGCGCGGGGCCCTCTTAGGCGCGGGGCCCAATTCGGGGGAATTGGTGGAATTGGCCTAAAGCCAGCCCTGACTACTAGCAAGGGTGAATGAGCCTGATTCTCCTCTTGCTCCATAGTTTAAGCCAGAATGGACCATCAGCACATTGAACCTGGCCTCCTCTCCAATACGGGCCACTGATTATCAGCCAGCCTCCCCTATGTTGAGCTCAATGACTTTAGTCAGACCAACGTATTTCAGGCCTCAGAAAGCAAAGCTGTTGTGGGCCACAGGCAGAGAAGAGGAGAGACCGAGGTGCTGCCAGTGCCCAAGGCCTCTGCCCGGGCAGGGAATTGATTAGGTAGGATCTGCCCAGATTATCACAGCAAACCGATCCATGCTGCAGAAGAAGGCGAACCCCTGCCCCCAAGGTCCCTGCCAATCTGACCTTGGGGAAAATTCCTTCCTGTCCCCAAATCTGGCCACAAGCGTGACCCTGAGCGTGTGAACAAGACCCACCAGCCAGCATCTGGACAAATGAGTCCCAGCTCCAGGACCAGCTCAGAGAAATGGGCCACTTACCCAGTGGAACTTCACTGACCCCAGTGATGTTCCCCACACCCAGCCCCTGGTGTGCTGACTAGCCCTAGTATCCCCATGAGCCCTGTATGTTCCCCCGGGCATCCTTCCCCACCTCCCAGAGATTCCCTTGGCTGCAGTCCGACATGGCCATGAAAGGAAAGATGCTGGAAGCTTTGGGACCTGCCTGAACATCCAGCTCTGGCAATACCGTCAGCTGGGCCTTATGCAAATGAGATGCTAATCTCTCTGCTCCTCGAATAGTCTCCTGATAACAGACCCCCCCCCATCCCCCACCTCAGAGCAGCAGGAATATGTAAAGTATCAGAGGAGTAGCCGTGTTAGTCTGGATCTGTAAAAGCAGCAAAGAATCCTGTGGCACCTTATAGACTAAGACATTTTGGAGCATGAGCTTTCGTGGGTGAATACCCACTTCATCAGTAAAACAACCACCACGGAGACTTCCTCAGACTGCCAACAAAGTGCTGGTTCAGCCTAAGTTTGGGCTGCAGCTCCAGCCCAGTCTGCCCCTGCCACGCTGTAAAGACAGGTTCCCAGCTGCGCCGCCTGCCTGAGTCCCTGCTGAGCCCTGCAGGAGTTACAGGTCATGATTTTTCTCTATGGAAACAAAGCAGAATGTCAAGGTGTTGCTTCCAAAGGTCTTTATCTCCGCACGGCTCTGGGAAGCTGGGGAGCCGGGGCAGGCGTGGCCTTGGGCAAAGTCAGGCTCTGTGTAAACGGCTCCTTATTGTAGCTGGGAGTCACAGCCCAACTTCAGAGCTTCACAGCTGCTCTGTATGCACCTGCCAGCTTCTCTGCAGCGTGAGAGCCGAGGGCCAGGGCCCAGCTGGGACCCTGCCGATGGCTCCAGGCTGCAGTGCCTGAGCCTCACAGACATGAATTAACAGATCCTCACCATTAGCTTATGTTCATTGTTAGCACCATTTCACCAGGGGGAACGGAGGGTCAGATTGAGCCCAAGGGCAGAAGGCCTGATTCAGAGTCGTTCCACTGACTTGAATGCATTTTGGATCAGGCCCCAAACAAGTAAGTGGCAGAACTGGGGATTGAACCCCAGAGTCCTGACTCAGCCCCCCCTGCTCTAACTCACTAGAGCCCACTCCCCCAGAGCAGGGGATAGAACCCAGGAGTCCTTAGCCACAAGACTTATGAAGTGGCCAAAGACCATGGGGTTTGTCATGCTGATGGCAGGTGCCCCTCTAGACACGTGGTGCCTGTGAACACCAACACCATGAAGGGATAACTGAGCCTGGACAAGTTTTGCATGACATTCACGTGCTTGTGTTTGCCAGTGCAGACCCTACAGCCACATGCAAATGCCACACCCCTGGGGCGTTGCTAGGAAAGGTTTGCCCAGCTCCGGTTCCCAGCTGCCTCATGTGCGATCTGTGCTCGCCCCCTGCTGGCCGTGTGCATAACAGCATCGCCGAGGATGGAACAGGTCTGAGGGGAGTCAGTGGGGAGCGCCGAAGGAGGACGGAGCCGTCAGAGGGAGCAAGGGGTCCAACAGAGCTCAGCGCTGCCCCTTCACTGGGTCAGCGCCATTCACTGGGTCAGCGCCAGCAGAGCCTCCCTGTTGGCAGCTGTTCCTGTCCTCAGGCCAGCAGCATTACTGCTCCCCATGCTCCTGCCATCCACTTCACACCCTCAGGGAGCAGGCGCTCCCAGGAGGCAGTGGGCTCTCAGTGTAAGGGACTGGGAACTGCAAGGCAAGAGTCACGGGGTCTCGTCTCAGCTCTGCCCGTTTGTGAACACTGGGCAGGTCACTTCACCTCCTAGACGTCAGTTTCTCCTCTGTGCCAGGAGGGCAATGCTGATGCTGTGGGGTGCCCAGGGAGCAGGTGCATCCAGGGTTATGTGTTACTCCAGCTGAGGGGCTGATTTGCTGAGCTGTTGGGTGCAGGCAGCTCCCAGGTCCATAGGCTGGAGTGGAGATCAAGCCCTCAGTGTCCTCGCCCCAGCCCAGTTCCGACTGCCGTGCCTCCCAGCCTTTGTGTGGTTCCCACACTACACTGCGCTGTCCCCTCTGGTTTCCCTGCAGTTCCCAGTGGAAGCAGCCATCCCTAGATGAGCATTCAGAGCTGGGCGACATCAACGCTGACATCACCAGCTTCCGCTCCACATGGACCAAGTACATCCAGGAGAACAAGCAGAAGTGGAAGGACCGAGCTGCCAGCGGTACGTACTGCCCAGGACCTGGGGCCCTTTGAGGAGAATCCCTCCCCTCCATATCTGAAAAACTCTCAGGGTGATCTCACTGTGCCCCCCGCGCCCTCCAGATCGAGTCATCCCTCCTCGCTGGTCCCAGCGAGGGGCAGTGGTGGCACAGGAGGAAGGACCCGGCTGTGTGAACCTTGCCCCTGCACTGAGGGGTGAGGGAACCAGGTGGGCTCTGAGCAGTAGTTGTGGCTGTGGCAGCATAGCCCATAGGGCTGAGGGTTGCAGGTGCTCCTGGGAGCAGGGCAGATGGGGGCCAGCGGAAGCTGTTCATCTAATTCCAAAACCAAACCAACGCAGGGAAGTGGAGTGAGGTGGAGAAAGGCCAGACACTCCAGCCCACGCTGGCTGCATGGCGGCCGAATGGCAACCCCCTGGAGGCTGGGTCTGCGGCCCTGCATGAGACAAGTTGGCAGGTCTCAGCTCAGTCTGCATGCCTGCCTATTACAGGTGGTGTGAAGCAGCCCCCTCATGGCACCCTGCAGCGAGACCATGGAGCCAATGGGCCACATTCAGTAGCTCCAGTCTCATGAGCAAGGCCCAGTGCCCCACATGCCCTGTCTCCCCAGGGATCACTAACCAGACATCCATTGATGAGCTGTCACCGTGCGAGGAGGAGCCACATGTGCCCGAAAACCAGCACAATCAGAACGGCGATGTGGAATAGCACAGTCTGCGAGGGAGAGAGGTGAGCACCGGTCACCACAAACCTGGAGTCAGTGCAGCCTGGCGCTGTGCCCTGGCACCAGTCACCGCGATGCCAGAGTCAGTGCAGCCTAGTGCCATCACCCTGGCACCAGTCACCATGAACCTGGAGTCAGTGCAGCCTGGCGCTGTGCCCTGGCACCGGTCACCACAAACCTGGAGTCAGTGCAGCCTGGCGCTGTGCCCTGGCACCAGTCACCACGAACCCAGAGTCAGTGTGGCCTGGTGTTGTGCCCTGGCACTGGTCACCACAAGCCCGGAGTTAGTGACGCCTGATGCTGTCCCCTGGCACTGGTCACCATGAACCCAGAGTCAGTGCAGCCTGATGCCATCACTCTGGCACCGGTCACCACAAATCCGGAGTCAGTGTGGCCTTGTTCCATCATCTTGCTGCCTCTCACTGTGAACCCAGAGTCAGTGCAGCTTGGTGCCTTCCCCTGGTGCTGGTCACTGCAATGCTGGAGTCAGTGGCCTGGTGCCTTCGCCCTGCTGCCTGTCATTGCGAACCCAGAGTCAGTGCACCTTGGCACAATAGGCCATCCCAGTTGGGTGGCATTCCAGTCCTGCTCTGCCCTGGTGTAAATGGCACTCAAAGAACTGAGCCTGGCAGGTTCAGAGCTCACCCGGTGATCCTGATGACTGTCCACCGCTCCCTTCTCAGTGGATACGTCAGAACCTGCAGCAGGGTCTGGCCCTTCCTGCCGTGGTGCAGTTAGGGTTGTGGAAATCGCAGTGCTGGCCTTCCCTGGGCTAGCCGCACACCTGCAGGAGCAAGACTCCCTCGCCTCGCATGGGCACAGAGACCCCTGGCCTGGGTGACAGAGCCTTTAGGGCAGCGAGTCCAAATGGCCCCCGCTCCTGTAGTGACCACATGTTATTGCCCTCTCAGCTATTGTGGGCCCGGCTGTCAGATACATTTGGGGCATCTCAGTCCAGATCCTGTGGCTGTCTCAGCAGAGACGCCAAGCAGTGGTTGGGCTGGGGAGACCACACTCCCCTCTCAGCCCCAGCAGAGTTTTCCCTCTAGGGCGAGGCTGGAGCTTGCTGTGCTGCTGGGGTGTGAGTCTGCAGAGCGCCTACCCTCAGCCCCACTCTGGTACAGCCAGCTCTGACTTTGACTGGAGCAGCTCATCGCTGGGAGGTGGAGGGCAGTGGGACGCACTGTTCTGCTCAGGGGGTGCTGTGCACCAAGACACTCTCTGGCTGGCACTATGCAGGGGGTGCCCTGGCTCAGCAGGGCCCAGGGGAGAGAGACTGTGGGCCATGCTGTCCTGCAGAGAGGCATCTGTGCACCAATGCACTCTAGGTTGGCACAATGCAGGGGTGCCCTGACTCAGCGGGGCCTGGCGGGAGGGTGGATCCCACTGTCAAGGCCTTGACTCTCCCGCTCTGACCCAGCAGGTCCCTTTTCCAACTGAATGATGCAGTTTAGTCCAAAGTCTTCGATGCCATCGAAATCAGCACCATTGCAGGAGGAGCCTCCCCCAGGCCGGAGAGCGAGTGGGAACAACCATTGCCAAGATATAAAAATTAATGTAAAACTTAGAGTCAAGGGAAATTCTGATGTCACTGAGCACATGGCCTGAACCCATCAAAGTCCTTCTTCACCGCCGCCACCCCGGAACCCTGGCCTGGCCAGGCCAGTCACCCGCCCCACCAAGCAGGTACTACAGGCCCCTGTTCCATCTGCCTCCCTGCTCCACCAGTCCAACTGGGACTATAAGAGACGTCTCACTGCCCAGCCAGCAAACGCCCGGGGCTGTGGGGCCAGGGCTCTGGCTGTGTCTTTTTAAATGATTTGTTCTCTGGAATCCCAATGTGTCAGACACTGAGATGAGTGAGGAGCAGAGGCTTCAAGATGATCCACGGGGCTGTGGAAGGAGTTCGGGGGAGAATGGGGGGCCAGACTGGTCACTTGGGGAATTGTGGGCTCCAGCAGTGCCCCCAGGGCGTGTCACGGCTGCTTACCTGCCCACTGGAGCCAGGATGGATGACCGCTGCACAATACCTGTCTGGGGTTATGTCTACATCCCCCAAACTCAGAGCCCCAGGGCCTACTCTTAGCACAGAGCGTGGGCTGGGACGCCCCGCATACCCCCAGACAGACACACCCACTCCTCGCAGGCCAGAATCTCCTCCCCGTCTGCAGTGAGGTTCCTGCAGATAAGGGTCTGGCCTCCAGTGGCAAACCCTCCTGACTTGCAGCCCCAATATGTATCTACCCTTGCCCAACCCCCTTTCCCAGGGCTCCCCTCCAATTTGATTGGGTCAGGGCCCACTCTCTTTCCCACGGGGAACCCAGGAGCTCCCTGCAGATGTCATGGGGCTGGTAATTACAGAGTGCTTGTCCTGTGTCACCTTGCAGCGTGACGGGCGGGTCCACTGGTCACAGGGCAGGCAGTGTACACTCTTTTGCCTGGATAAACCCTTGTTAAACAGTAAAGGAGCCAGGTACATGCTCCACAGTAAGGCAAGGTGAAGCCACGTCTCCCTGACGTGCAGGATAATAAACGGAACTGAGACAAGGGCTTCCCAAGGTCTCGTCACCCCCCACCACTCCATCTTGTGTCTCTCCCTAGGCTGCGGAGCCAGACATGTCACTGCTCCCAAGTGCCCCTGAGTGACATGCGTGGAAGGATGAGCAGGGGCAGGTGCATTCACCCTCCACCCTGTGGGGTGGAATGACCATAACAGAGCAGAGTGTTACTCTGATCCATGTCCGTGGCTCCAGAGCAGGCCCCTTTGCACACCTGGCTGTTAACAGGACTTGGCTCCCAAGCGCAGGGTGCCCTGGAGCAAACTCCACAGCCCCACTCCCACCTTGCAGCACAGGGACGTTTTTTTTTTGGAAGGTGGAACATTTGAACCCTGCGCTCTGGGCCTGGTCTAGTCCCACATGCAACGACTGTGGCAGTCTCAGCTTACAACTGTTAACTCTGCTGAGTTGCCATGGGCTGTGGTGCAGCAGGATTCAGCAAGCGCCACAGGGCTGCAGGTTGGGATTGAGGGGCACCGGTAGAGCAGTGACTGGGGAGCCCAGGGCTGAGATACCAGGGGGCTGCAGGTTGGGATTGAGAGGCACCGGTAGAGCAGTGACTGGGGAGCCCAGGACTGAGATACCAGGGGGCTGCAGGTTGGGATTGAGAGGCACCGGTAGAGCAGTGACTGGGGAGCCCAGGGCTGAGATACCAGGGGGCTGCAGGTTGGGATTGAGGGGCACCGGTAGAGCAGTGACTGGGAAGCCCAGGGCTGAGATACCAGGGGGCTGCAGGTTGGGATTGAGGGGCACCGGTAGCACAGTGCCTGGGGAGCCCAGGGCTGAGATACGAGGGGGCTGCAGGTTGGGATTGAGGGGCACCGGTAGAGCAGTGCCTGGGGAGACCAGGGCTGAGATACGAGGGGGCTGCAGGTTGGGATTGAGGGGCACCGGTAGGGCAGTGACTGGGGTCAGAAATGAGGGGTATCAGTGGAGCGCTGGTGGGGACACATGCATGAAGCCTGTCGCTATCCAGCCCGCTCCAGATCTAATAGTAAATATTAAGTCCCCCCTGATTCCCAGGGCCACAGGGATTCTTCCAGCCGGCTCTGCGGTGGGTTTGTTCAGGAGCTGTCCAATGCTGGACTTCCCAAGGGTTCCTGGGTCAGGAAAAACCGGAAGGTTTGTCTAGATGAGGAAAGACCAGCGCTCCGGGTGAGCCTGCTCCCGTCAGCTACCTCGGCCTGACCTCCGGTGACCTCTGTCAGAGCTATGCAATCCCAGCAATAGGGAGGATCACTGTCCGTGCGTAGCCAATGGATGTGAGCTAGGACACCAGGGTTCTTCTCCTGGCTCCAGGGCGAGCTGGGGGGAGATAAATACACATTTAGCGTACGTGTAGTAGTACAGGCTGGGAGTCAGGACTCCTGGGTTCTATTTGCAGCTCTGGGAGGGGAGTGGGTTCTTGTGGATTAGAGCAGCTGCGGGCGGGGAAATCAGGACTCTTGGGTTCTATTTCCAGCTCCGCTACTTGGAGGGTGACCGGGGCCAAGTTACTCTGTGCCTCAGTTTCCCCTGCTGTCTAAGGGGTTAATGACACCTCCCCAGGGGAGTTGTCAGGCTAAAGTCACTGCTGGTGGTCAAGTGTTTTGAGATGTGTAGATGGGGGAGGGGAAAGGGTGTGTGAGTGGGTTGCTGGGCTCCACACCTGGTGCTTCCCGGGCGTCAGATCCAAGAAACCCTTCCGCTAAAGTGGCAGCCTGTCCTGCAGTGCATGCTGGGAGGCGGCATGCTCAGGGGGCTGACAGGTGCACTCCCTATAGGGGCTGGCTGCCCTGTGCTGGGGGCGGGGGTGCTGGAAGCTGCATGCTGAGGGGCCAGAGTCCATGCTGCAGGGGGTAGGGGGGACTGGGCCTGTATTCACTCTAGACTCTGGGAGCCGCATGCTTTGAAGAGCAGGGAGCCACAGACTTGGGGGGTGAGGCTGAAGTACATTTGCTATAGGGGCCAGGCACCCTGGGGGGGTGGCTGGGAGGTATACTTGCTATAGGGGCCAGGAGCTGCACTCTCGGGGAGGGGTTGGGAGCCAGGTGCTCTCGAAGGTACCTGAGGAGCTGGACACTTGGGAGGGAGGGGAAGGTGCACCGCTGTAGGAGCTGGGAGCTTCTGCTTCGGGGGGGGGGGGTGCGTTTGCTATACAGGCTGGGCGCTCTGGCAGGACAGGGAGGTGCACCAGCTGAGCTGCATGCTCTGTGTGTATGTGCGGGGAGAGGGGACAGACAGTTATACCTGCTACAACAGCTAGGAGCTCAGGGGAGGGCGGGGTGGCTGGCAGGTATACCTGCTATAAGGGCTCGGTGCTCGGGGGAGGGCTGTTGGGTACACCTGCTAGAAGGGCAGGGTACTCAGGGGAGGGCGGGTGCGTATACCTGCTATAAGGGCTGGGTGGTATACCTGCTATAAGGTCTGGGTGCTCGAGGGAGGGCTGGCAGGTATACCTGCTATAAGGGCTGGGTGCTTGGGGGAGGGCTGGCGGGTATATCTGCTAGAAGGGCAGGGTGCTCGGGGGAGGGCTGGCAGGTATACCTGCTATAAGGGCTGGGTGCTCGAGGGAGGGCTGGCAGGTATACCTGCTATAAGGGCTGGGTGCTTGGGGGAGGGCTGGCAGGTACACCTGCTATAAGGGCTGGGTGCTCGGGGGAGGGCTGGGGGGTATACCTGCTATAAGGGCTGGGTGCTCGAGGGAGGGCTGGCAGGTATACCTGCTATAAGGGCTGGGTGCTTGGGAGAGGGCTGGCAGGTACACCTGCTATAAGGGCTGGGTGCTCGAGGGAGGGCTGGCGGGTACACCTGCTATAAGGGCTGGGTGCTTGGGAGAGGGCTGGGGCGGGTACACCTGCTATAAGGGCTGGGTGCTTGAGGGAGGGCTGGCAGGTATACCTGCTATAAGGGCTGGATGCTTGGGGGAGGGCTGGCAGGTATACCTGTAAGGCTGGATGCTTTGGGGAGGGCTATACCTGCTATAAGGGCTGGGCACTGGGTCCCTGGATCAGATTTTCCTTTGGCTCAGCTGAGATGGATGTCTGACGTCCCCTGGATTATTCACCTGTTGAGCTAGGGGCCCTGGTTGTCGGGGCTTCAGTCCTGGCCAGCCCATGTGCCAGGTGTCCTCGGCACCCTGGGCCTCAGCCCAGCCTTGGAGCCCTCCCTCTCCATTGGGCTGGCCTGTCTTGCTCGGGGCTGTCTGGCCTGGCAGGAGACACTGATGTCCCTGGTCCCTGCGGGAAGCTGGCTGCTGCACGCTGACCCGGACATGCATGTATTCAGGAGAGGGCAGCTCACGACATGTCTCCAAAGTTCAGAGAGCTGGGTATGGGGTGCTCCCACCCCTCTGCTCCTGCACCAGGCTCAGTGGCACCTGCAGAATCCCACTCACCCCAGAGGGAGCCTCGGCCCTACCCTTAGAACGGAAGCTTTGACCGATGAACCACATTTGCTCCTGGTGCTTCAAGCCGTAGAACCACTGGGATCTAGCCCAGCTATAGGAGGGGCGTGGTACCTAGAGCTGGGGGTTAGAGCACTGGGGCTGGGAGTCAGGGCCCCTGGGTGCCACCGCCTTGTCTGGGAGAAGCTTGGTACCTGGAGCTGGGGGTTAGAGCACTGGGGCTGGGAGTCAGGGCCCCTGGGTGCCACCCCCTTGTCTGGGAGAGGCGTGATACCTGGAGCCGGGGGTTAGAGCACTGGGACTGGGAGTCAGGACCCTTGGGTGCCACCCCCTTGTCTGGGAGAGGCGTGATACCTGGAGCCGGGGGTTAGAGCACTGGGACTGGGAGTCAGGCCCCCTGGGTGCCACACCCTTGTCTGGGAGAGGCGTGGTACCTGGAGCCGGGGGTTAGAGCACTGGGACTGGGAGTCAGGCCCCCTGGGTGCCACCCCCTTGTCTGGGAGAGGCGTGATACCTGGAGCCAGGGGTTAGAGCACTGGGACTGGGAGTCAGGACCCTTGGGTGCCACCCCTTTGTCTGGGAGAATTGTGATACCTGTAGCCGGGGGTTAGAGCACTGGGCCTGGGAGTCAGGGCCCCTGGGTGCCACCCCTTTGTCTGGGAGAATTGTGATACCTGTAGCCGGGGTTAGAGCACTGGGCCTGGGAGTCAGGACCCCTGGGTGCCACCCCCTTGTCTGGTAGAGGCGTGGTACCTGGAGCCGGGGGTTAGAGCACTGGGACTGGGAGTCAGGCCCCCTGGGTGCCACCCCCTTGTCTGGGAGAGGCGTGATACCTGGAGCCAGGGGTTAGAGCACTGGGACTGGGAGTCAGGACCCTTGGGTGCCACCCCTTTGTCTGGGAGAATTGTGATACCTGTAGCCGGGGGTTAGAGCACTGGGCCTGGGAGTCAGGGCCCCTGGGTGCCACCCCTTTGTCTGGGAGAATTGTGATACCTGTAGCCGGGGGTTAGAGCACTGGGACTGGGAGTCAGGACCCTTGGGTGCCATGCCCTTGTCTGGGAGAGGCGTGGTACCTGGAGCTGGGGGTTAGAGCACTGGGACTGGGAGTCAGGCCCCCTGGGTGCCACCCCCTTGTCTGGGAGAGGTGTGGTACCTGGAGCTGGGGGTTAGAGCACTGGGACTGGGAGTCAGGACCCTTGGGTGCCACCCCCTTGTCTGGGAGAGGCGTGGTACCTGGAGCCGGGGGTAGCGCACTGGGCCTGGGAGTCAGGACCCCTGGGTGCCACCCCTTTATCTGGGAGAGGCATGGTACCTAGAGCAGGGGGTTAGAGCACTGGGGCTGGGAGTCAGGGCCCCTGGGTGCCACCCCCTTGTCTGGGAGAGGCATGATATCTGGAGCCGGGGGTTAGAGCACTGGGCCTGGGAGTCAGGGCCCCTGGGTGCCATCCCTTTGTCTGGGAGAATTGTGATACCTGTAGCCGGGCGTTAGAGCACTGGGACTGGGAGTCAGGGCCCCTGGGTGCAACCCCTTTCTCTGGGAGAGGCGTGGTACCTGTAGCCGGGGGTTAGAGCACTGGGCCTGGGAGTCAGGACATCTAGTGGTTGGAATGGGAGAGTGGGACTCAGGACATTGGTTCTAGTCCAGGCTCTGGGAGTGAATGTGGCTGGTGATTAGAACAGGGGGCTGAGTGGATCTACCTTTGCTGCTGACTTGTTGTGTGGCTTTGGGAGAGTCACCCCATGGCCCGTGCTGAGACCCCTCCTCTGTACAATGGGGCTAGTGATGTTGCCCCACCTTGCAGAGTGAGGGCTTGTTTGGGGGCTGAGTCTGATCTGCAGGGAGGTGGGAGGGCAAAGGTGCCGGAGAGGAAGAGCAAAGGGAGACAAAGCCCCCACCCCAGTCAGAGCCAATGGCCTGTTCTTAGAGCACCCAAGCATTAACCCCGGGCCACATCCTATTCTTGTCCACACCATGGAAAATCACCTAAGTAAAACCTTCCTGAGGGCCTGACCCAGAGAGCACTGAGAACCAGCACTGTCTCTGAGGCCAATGGGAGGCAGCAGGGCTCAGCACCTCTCAGGATCAGGTGCTAGGTGAGACAGAATCAGGCCCAGAATCAGCAGCTCCCCATCATGAGCGTACCTGGGACTGACATCAAACTGGCTTCCTGGTGGTGGGGGGCTCTTTCAGCTGGGAGGACCTTTAACCTGGTCGCTGCTTAGTGGTCATACAAGAGTGCAGCCTGCCCCAATGGCCATGAGCTGCTAACCTCTCCTGCCCTGTCCTGTAAATACACCCGAGCTCACCTCCGCCATGGGTATTCTCTGTATGTGTTTGTACTTCGGGCATAATTTTCTACCATGCAGTTACTCTTTGTTTCTCAAAACTGGTTATTATCCGAACAGCTCCACATTCCGATGCTGAACCCAAACTGTGCGCATGTAAAAATGAAACTAAGGAACTAAGCAAAAGAACTACGTGAAGGACAAATAAAAAACAAAAGAGAATTAAAAATGGTTTCTGTTGTTGTTTTTTCCCCTGGCTTTGGAAATAATTTTTAAAAGGCCCCCAAAAGGAAAGAGACCAATTGAGAGAAAAAGACTTCACATGGCAAGAAAGGAGAGAGAAAAAGGGATTTTTTTTTTAAGGAAAAAGCTCATGTCTAATTGAAACCCTTGCTTGGGAAAGGGAGGGAGATATAATTGTTAGAGCAGGATTTTTTTTGTAAGTATATCAGAAGCAGGAAGCCTGCCCCCCAAAAATCAGTGGGGCCACTGGATGATCAAGGTGCAGAAGGAGCACACAAAGCAGACAAGGCTGCTGCAGAGAAGCGAAATGAATTCTGTGCATCGGTCGTCACTGGAGATGTGAGGGAGATTCCGACCCCATAGCCATTATTTTGTAGGTGACAAATTGGAGGAACTGTTCCAGATTGAGATGTCAATAGAGGAGGTTTTGGAACAAATAGATAAATGAAGCAGTAATAAATCACCAGGACCAGCTGGTATTCGAAGGAACTCAAATGTGAAATTACAGAACTGCACCAGATGACTGGATGGTAGCTAGTGTCATGCTGATTTTTTTAAAAGAACAGGATTATCAAACACCTAGATGAACACATGTTGGGGAAGAGTCAACGTGGCTTTTATAAAGGGAGATCATCCCACCCCCATCTACTAGAATTCTCTTAGGGGAGGTATGTGGCCAAAGGTGATCCAGTCAATACAGTGTACTTAGACTTTCAGAAAGTCTTTGCTAAGGTCCCACACCAAAGACTCTTAAATAACGTAAACTGTCTTGGGAAAAGAGGTAAAGGACCAGTAATTGGTTAAAAGATAGGAAACAAAGAATAGGAAAAAATGGTCTTTATCACAATGGAGAGAGCTAAATAGCAGGATCCCCAAGGAGCTATACAGGGACCTGTGCTATTCAACATAAATGACCTGGGAAAGGGGTTGGGGGGTGGGGGGTGGGGATGAGGTTGCAAAATTTTCAGACAATAAAAAATGACTTGACAGTTCAGGCCAAAGCTGGCTGTGAAGAGTTACAAAGGGAGCTCACAGAACTGGGTGACTGGCAACAGAAGTGCAGCTGACATTCACTGTTGCTAAGTACAAAGTACTGCACACTGGAAAACATAATCCCAACTGTCCATAGAACATGATGGGTCTAAATGAGCTGGTCCCACTCTAGGAAGAGATCCTGTGGATAGTTCACTGAAAACATCCACCCAATGTGCAGTGGCGTCAAAAAAGCGAACAGACTGTTAGAAACCACTAGGAAAGGGATAGATAATAAAACAGCAACTCTTATACTGCCGCGCTAGGAATCCATGGTACAAGGATACTTGCCTACTGTGTGCAGTTGTGGTTGCCCCAGCTAGAAAAGCTAGCTTAGAGCAAGGAGCAGCAAAACTGATGAAGCATATGGAACAGCTTTTGTATAAGAAGAGATTAAAAAGACTGGGCCTGTTCCACTTAGAAAAGAGCTGAGTAAGGGTGGATATGAAGATGATAGACGTCTCTAAAATCCTGACTGGTGTGGAGAATGTGAATAGGAAACACATAACACATAACACAAGACCCAGGGGTCAGTCAATGAAATTTGCAGGCAGCAGGGTTAAAACTAATATAAGGAAGTCCTTCTTCACACAGCACACGGTCAACCTGTGGAACTCATTGCAAGGGGAATGTTGTGAAGGTCAAACGTACAACTGGGTTCAAAAAATAGTTACGTTCATGGGGCATCAATGGTTATTAGCCCAAATAGACAGGGACGCCGCCTCATGCTCTGGTTGTCCCTAAACCTCTGACTGCCAGAAGTTGGGACTGGACGATGGGATGGCTAATTCGAAATTGCCCTGTTCCATTCATTCCCTCTGAAGCACTTGGCACTGGCC
Organism: Gopherus evgoodei; assembly: GCF_007399415.2. NCBI lineage: Eukaryota > Metazoa > Chordata > Testudines > Testudinidae > Gopherus > Gopherus evgoodei. Next base: position 1,430,515 of record NW_022060063.1, on the reverse strand, counting down.
ACTGCTGGAAGACAGGCGACTGGGCTAGCTGGACCGTTGGCTGGACCCAGTATGGCTGGTCTTAGGCGCTGGGAGTCAGGCCTCCTTGGCTTTATGCCCAGCCTAGGGAGGGGAATGGGGTCTTGTGGTGAGGGCAGCGGGGTGCGGTGGGGCAAGACACACATCTTTACTACTGAGAGCATAGGGCATTAATCACAGGGCTACGCCTTGATCAACTGGCCATTTCCTAGTGTCATTGTTGCCCAGGCCCGGCCTCCCCTCTCCAGCCAGCAGGTGCCTCTGTTGCTCCTCTCCTAATCCCTTGGCAGCAGGGCTGAGCCTGGGACCAAGCTCAGGGCTGGCTGCACCAAAGGCCTCCTGGCTGCGATGGAGACACAGGAGAGGGCCTGCCATCATTGACCCCAGGATATTGATGCCCTTGAGCTGTGAGAGCAGGGCCGAGAGTAGGGGACCTGAGAGCTGGAGGCATTTCTGTGCTTGGTCAGCGCTGAGGAGGGGGCAGCAGGAGAACCCCAGAACCACAGCAACAAACCCCCTTGCCCCAGCGCCAGCAGGAGATGGAGGCCCCCCCACCCCAGTGAGAACAGTGGAGACCCCCACCCCAAGTGAGAACAATGGAGGCTCTCTCTCCACACTGAGAACAATGGAGGCTCCCACCTCCAGTGAGAACAATGGAGGCTCTCTCTCCACACTGAGAACAATGGAGGCTCCCCCCTCCAGTGAGAACAATGGAGGCTCTCCCTCCTGTTATTCCCAGTGGAGGCTGCTGGGGGCTGAGCAATTTTGAAATTCGGAGCCATGGCCCAGCTCTGCCCTCACCCAGGGCTGCCTCCCGCCATCACCCCCAACCCAGGGGTCTGGCTCCAGCAGCCCAGGGCATGGGAGCTGACTGCCCTTTATACGGACATGAAAAGAACTTTGAGATATGAGGCACACAAGTCCTCAGCCAACAAACTCCCTGCACTATCCCATCTTAACCAATGAGATACCCTTGCTGGCTCTTCTCAGCCAATGGGTTACCTTCACTGTCCCTTCTTAACCAATGACCTACCCTTGCTGTCTCTTCTCAGCCAGTGTGTTACCTGGACTGTCCCTCTCACCCAAATGAGCTCCCTGCACTGTCCCTCTCAGCCAATGGACTAGGCAGTTGCCCCTGCACTGGCCCATGCCTCATCCCCTAAAGTGCCTGGTGCGTCTCCATCACTCGCTGTCTGAGCCCGTCTCAGGCTGGCCGGCCCCAATGTCCCCCAGCCAGTGAGCTGGGGTGTGTGCAGGGGTGGCAGGCATGAGACGCTGCTCTGAGCTGGGGGCTCCCCATGGGGCTTCAGGCCTCCCAGCCAGAGCCGCTGCACCGGAGAGGGCCCCGGTCGGCCATCAGATCTCCTACACCCCACCTCCAATAGGAATCTATCTGCTGAGGAGCTAGAGAGTCACTAAGACTGAACACTTGCCCCTGTGTTTGCAGGGAAGGAGCAGTTGCCAGGATCACAGTGGCTTGGAGTGGTTCTTGCAGCTCTGATCCTGACTTTGCTTCCCTGGGTTTTATTTTCTTCACTTTCCTTCCCACAAATTAAAGGCAGGAATTTCAAAACTGATCAAAGGAAATACTTTACTACCCAGTGAGCGCTTGGCCTGTGGAACTCCCTGCAACAGGATGTCACCGAGATCAAGAGACAATGGTCCCTGCTGGCCTCAGAATCTGTGAATCTAGAGGGATTGGACATTGGATCTATTTATGTCGATCATAAGAACAGCCAGACTTACTAGGAATAAACAATGAGACCAAACCTTCGGGAAGGGTTATTAAATCGCCTGCTTCAGGAATGAAGCTGATCACTGACCATTAAAGAGCAGGATTAGACCTTCACAGGGGTGGGGGTGGGTGATTATCATCCATCTGCTATAGCAAGATTCTTACCCCTTCCTTTGCAGCCTCTGGTGCTGGAAGACTGGGCTGATCCTGTCTGGCACAGCCTATTGTTCCCTCCCGCACTCCATCCCCAGCACAGAGGTGCAATGAGCAGCAGGCGCTGACATGAGATCAGTTTATTGATTGACACGAGAGGTTTGGTGCTCCGGACAGCCAAAGCTGTGGTGACGAGGGGGGCTTGTAGAGGGCTGAGTGCAGGCGATGACAGACACACCGGGCAGGGCTCAGCCTCCTGCACCGCTGGACAGGGGCAAGGGCAGCCGGGCATGCAGCGCCGCCAGGCTTGGGGCACAATGCATGCTCACATCCCAGGCTTGCCCTGGGATCAGCAGATCCTGGGCCCAGCTTGGCCCATTTGTCCTGGGACCTGGCTGAGGACGGCAAGAGTCTTGTAGGGTTAAAGACCCTGGTCAGACCCAGGGCGAGGGGGAAGCACTGGGGTTCTGCTGCAGGAGATTCCCATGTAGCTGGGGAGAAAGAGGTGTCCCCCTAGGTGCTGTGCTCCTTGGGCTTGTCCACACTAGCACAAAGGTGTGTTTAAACCATGACTGACAACATGCTTCAAACCCTCAGTGTGAACAGGGCAGGTTGTAGCTTCACCACGTGTCAGTTGGGTGAGGGGAGTTCAGGGGTGGCCTGGCACAAGACCCAGCCATTCCTACACTCCCGCTCTGGTCTCATGCAGGGTGTGAGGTCTGAGGCTGGGCTGGGTTGTGCGAGGGGGGATCTCACCCTCTCTGGACTCTGCCTGGAATTACATGTCCACGCCCAGCACTGTCAATCCTGCCCAGGATCATTGTGTTTACTGTGAAATGCCCCATTTGTGCTGCGCTGCCCCATCCACCATGAGCCAGGAAGGGCTGGTGGGGCCAGATTTCAGCCTTTACCTTCCCACTCCAGGGTGTCTTCTCTACAGCAGTAAAAAAAAATCACAAACATCCAAACAGCCATTGTAATCTTAGAAAACACTCATTAAATCCCCCATTCCACCCCAGTGATCTTCCTTCTTCCTTCCTCCCCGCCGCGTCGCCCTGCCTCTGTCCTCGAAACACCACTCACACCTGGAACAGAGCGCCACCTACAGGAGGGTATTAACACAACAAACATTGGGGTTGGGACCCACACTATGAACCCACAAAAGTAAGGCAATCAAAAGCCAAGCTGCCTCCCAGTTCACCCTGCTGCTCCTCCCCTTACAGGCACATGCCCTCCCATTGCCATGGCTACTGAACACCACAGGCCATACCCTGTAACCTCAACTCTGCCCATTTCCTTAGTGTGCACACACCTGTTCCCCAGACAATGGTCCCTCAGCACTAGGGATTGGGGAGGGTTGGGACAGTCACTGGCTGTGCTAGTAGGGTGATTCAGTGCAGAGCTGAGAACAGAAGGGGTGAGGGCAGGGTGGCATCACTAGGGGCAGAGTTAAGGCTGCCATAGGTGGTAGGGAGGTGTCCAGCCCGAGTCAAATAATGTCTACCCTTAGAGCTCAGAGGGAGAGCCCCAAGACCCAGCCTGAGTTGAGGTTCAGACTCCAGGGCTCATCTGCTCCTTGGCCTGGCTGCTGGGGCTGCCCAGGAGGGGACCAGTAGCAATAACTGTGGTGGTGGCATGTGTGGAGTGGGCACCTGTCTCCATTTTATCCCATAGGTGCCACATGGAGCCGGAGTTCGGGGGCAGCTGAGATGAGCCAAAAAAGAATCTTGTGGATTTAAAAAGTGGCTCTCAGGGCACTCTCGTAGGGCAGTGCAGTGGCATCCCCTGGTGACCACGTGCATTATGAACGGGCCACTCGGGACAGTCAGTCTAAAGCTTCTGTGTCCACGGAAAAACATCGGCATCTGCTAACGGGAGAGCTGTGAGCCAAGCCCAGAGGGGTCAGTCGAGCCCCACACCCATTACCACGCCCCTGGGCAAACAAACTCACAGCCCACGGGATTCCCATGCTCATGAAGCTGTTCCTCATGCTCGGTCCCTTTCCAAATATCAGCCCTTTCCTCCTCACTACCCCATGTTCCACCCTGAGCAACTCTGCTCCTGGCATCTGGCTGGTCACACCCTCCAGATCCTTGTGTGTTTCCTGTCCCCACCCAGTGACCGCAGAGCCAAGCCAGACCAGGCAGCTTTTAACTTCTCTCCCCTCTGCCTGTGCTGCCAGCCCCAGTATCTGGGTCCTCTGGGAATTCTCATCAGTTTGTTGATCAGTCTATCTTCAAACACACCCACTCTCTCCCTGCTCTGTCATATGGCAGCACCATGGACTATTCAGCTGAGGTCTGCTCGGGTCAGCCTGTTCAGGTTAGATTTAGTTGGGATTGGTCCTGCTTTGGGCAGGGGATTGGACTAGATGACCTCCTGAGGTCTTGTCCAACCCTAATCATCTATGATTCTATGATTCCTGCCCCAGCTTCCCATGGGTTCCTACCTAGACACTTGCAGGAGCCTGCTTGCCTGAGGAGTCCTTTGGGAGTATATGCACACTCTGCTTCTCTGAGGACAGTCCTGGCCTTCCATTGTCTTCGCTTTTAGCACAAGCTCCTGTTGATTCTTCCTCTGCACAAAATAGGCCCAAGGAGCATGAGCACGGGGTTCAACATGGCCTGCTCCAAGGTGCAACCCCACCCCCCACAGGATGTTCCCAATGCAGCCTACCCCAGGGATCTCCACACTGCAGGACGTGCCTGACGTGGCCGGCTCCAGGGATCTTTGCCCTACAGGACGTTCCCAACACAGCCTTCCCCAGGGATCTCCACGCTGGAGGATGTGCCCGATGTAGCCTGCCCCCGGGATCTTTGCCCTAAAGGACGTGCCTGACATGGCCTTCCCCAGGGATCTCCATGCTGTAGAATGTGCCTGACGTGGCCTGCCCCAGGGACCTTTGCCCTACAGGACGTTCCCAACGTGGCCTGCCTCAGGGATCTCCACACTGCAGGACATACCTGACATGGCCTGCCCCAGGGATCTTTGCCCTACAGGACGTTCCTGATGTGCCCTTCCCCTAGGGTGACCAGATGTCCCGATTTTATAGGGACAGTCCTGATTTTTGGATCTTTTTCTTATATAGGCTGCTATTACTCACCACCCCCTGTCCCGATATTTCAAATTTTTTGTCTCGTCACCCTACCTTCCCCAGGGATCTTTGCCCTATGGGACATTCCCAATGCAACCTTCCCCAGGGATCTCCACCCTGCAGGACATGCCTGACGTGACCTGCCCCAGGGGTCTTCGTCCTGCAGGACATTCTCATCGTGGCCTGCCCCTGGGATCTCCATGCTGCAGGACGTTCCCGACTCAGCTTGCCTTAGCATGCCACCTCCTTCCCGTGCAGACAGAGGCTGCCACGGAGACGTGACTGTGTAGCGGTCACTGGGACATGACTTTATGTGGGTTGGACACTGTTCTCATGAGTACCAAGGGATCTGGGCTGCCCTGCACAAAGCTCTTGAGCCAGACTGCCCCCCTGGTAGGCCCTGATGCCAAAACATAGGGCCAGGGGCTTGTGCCTCCTCTATCCAGCATAGCCCCTAACATGGGCTATGGAGCCCTTCAGTGCTGCCCTAAGTGGCTCCCTTGTTCCAGGGACCTGATAGGGCTTTTCAGAATGGAAGGGAGGGGGCAGGTCCCCGGTCAGAGCCACGGCAGACCAGTCCCCCAGCCCAGTGTTCTGAGTCCCTCCCCTAGTGGCTGAGTCATTAAAGAGGATAAAAATCTAGTATCACTTCCAACTAGGGGCCATTATCCTGTTAGCTGAAATGGGGCTTCTAGTGCTTTAGAATCCCAGGTCCAATATTCAGTGGTGACCACAGGGGGCCAGGAAGGCCAGGACCAAATGCAGGTGGGATGATTTAGGGAAGCTATCTACGTACAGCTGATATGCAGTGGTGTTGTAGCTGTGTTGGTCCCAGGATATTAGAGAGACAAGGTAGGGGAGGTAACATCTTTTGTTGGACCAGTTTCTGTTGGTAAGAGAGAGAAGCTTTCCAGCCACACAGGGAAGGCAGCTGAGGGGGATGGTTAGTGGGTTACAGATTGTTGTAATAAGCCATAAATCCAGTGTCTCTTGTCAGTCCATGATTTTTAGTGTCTAGCAAAGTTAGGAGTTTAAATTCCTACTTGTCTTCAAACTCATCTTTTGAAAGGGTTGTGCAGGTTTCTTTTCAGGATGAGGACTGAGAGGTAGCATTGCCACCTTTCTAATTGTCTGTAACTGGAGTCCCTGCCTCTCCCCCCAAGGCCTTGCCCTCTTCGTTCGCTCCTCTCCCTTCCTCCCCGCATGGCTCACTGGATCCTCTCAAGGAGCCTGCATGCAGGTAGGAGGCAGTCACGGTTGATGAGGGCCTGGCATGGATTAACCCCTGCCCTGCGGTAACTAGACTTTTAGTTGGGGTGCCATTTAGGGTTGTCAAGTCCCCTTTTCAACTGGACTTTCTGGTTGAAAACAGGACACCTGGCATCCCTAAATGGCACCTGGACACAGAAGCCCACAAGCAAAGTGTCTGGGTAAAAGCCGGATGGGTGGCAACCCTACTGAGAGGTCAGATATAGAGTGATCATTTTATGAAAAGTGTTCATCCACAGGTGACAGGATGTTCTTGTCTTTTATCATTTTCCTGTGTGAGTTCACTGGAGAGCACAGTGATTGTCTGGTTACACCCACATCATTGTTACTGTGTCATCTAGTGCACGGGATGAGGTGCTCCACATGTTATGATCGCCTTCTATGATGTTATGATTGCCTTCAGAAAGAAAGTCTCAGAGGGGTAGCCGTGTTAGTCTGGATCTGTAAAAAGCGACAAAGAGTCCTGTGGCACCTTATAGACTAACAGATGTATTGGAGCATAACCTTTCATGAGTGAATACCCACTTTGCCAGACGCTGGTGGTGGAAATTTCCAGAGGCAGGTATAAATATGCAGGCAAGAATCAGTCTAGAGATAATGAGGTTAGTTTAGTCAGGGAGGATGAGGTCCTCTTCTAGCAGTTGAGGTGTGAACACCACGGAAGGAGAAACTGCTTTTGTAGTTGGCTAGCCATTCACAGTCTTTGTTTAATCCTGAGCTGATAGTGTCAAATTTGCAAATGAACTGAAGTTCAGCAGCTTCTCTTTGGAGTCTGGTCCTGAAGTTTTTTGCTACAGGATGTGATAGGATAGCTCACCTGGTTAGAGCATGGTGCTGATAACCCCAAGGTTGGGGATTTGATCTCTATATGGGCCATAGTTGCAGGATGGCTACCTTTAAATCTGCTATAGTGTGTCCAGGAAAGTTGAAGCGTTCTCCTACAGGTTTTTGTATATTGCCATTCCTAATATCTAACTAGGTCCACTTCCTAGACACCACGATACAAATAAGTGAGTCAGGTTAACACCACCCTATACTGAAAACCCACCGACCGCTATGCCTACCTTCATGCCTCCAGCTTCCATCCCAGACACACCACACAATATATCATCTACAGCCAAGCACTAAAGTATAACTGCAATTGCTCCAACCCCTCAGACAGAGATCAACACCTACAAGATCTTCACCAAGCATTCTCAAAACTACGATACTCGTGCGAGGAAATAAGGAAACAAGTCAACAGAGCCAGATGTGTACCCAGAAGCCTCCTGCTACAAGACAAGCCCAAGAAAGAAACCAACAGAACTCCATGGCCATCACCTACAGTCCTCAGCTAAAACCTCTCTAATGTATCATCAGGGATCTACAACCCATCCTGGACAACGATCCCTCTCTTTCACAGGCCTTGGGAGGCAGGCCAGTCCTCGCCCACAGACAACCCACCAACCTTAAGCATATTCTCACCAGCAACCACACATCGCACCATAGTCACTCTAACTCAGGAAGCAATCCATGCAACAAACCTCGATGCTAACTCTGCCCACATATTTACACCAGCGACACCATCACAGGACCTAACCAGATCAGCCACAACTTCACCGGTTCATTCACTTGCACATTCACCAATGTTATATATGCCATCATGTGCCAGCAATGCCCCTCTACTATGTACATCGGCCAAACTGGACAATCCCTACGTAAAAGGATAAATGGACACAAGTCAGACTCTAAGCAGATGGGAAAGAGCTCTTCTATTGTCTTAATTACTCCACTTCCCACAAGAGGCAGTAGCTCTGTTGGCAGGAGAAGCTCGCCCATCAACATAGCAGTGTCTACCCTGGCTCTTAGGTCGTTGTAACTTATGTTGTTCAGGGATGTGGATTATTCCAAAGTTATATTGAAGAAATTTGTAGTGTAGACAAAGTGTGGTGATCTGTGGGGTTTTTGTATATAGTTGCCTGTAGGGTTCCATTGCTGAAGCAGAGCGTGATATCCAGGAAGTTGATACTGGTGTGGGAGTTTTCTAGAGAGAGTTTAATGGATGGATGGTGGTGGTTGAAATTGTGGTGGAAATCTTTGAGCGAGTTTAGGTAACTTGTCTGGAGTATGAAAATATCATCGCTGTGTATCAGGTATATCATTTTTTTTGTGGTGTATTTAAAACTGCTTTCCCCAAACAAGGACACTCCATCAAAGAAGTAGATCACATCCTGGAATGGGCCACCCAGATACCCTAAAGAGCATATGGAAATAAAACTCCCTCCATCAACACACCCCTAGCTGCAACCTCCCATCTCACACTAGAACCCGTATGGGGCATCATTAAAAAATTACAGCCCATACTTAATGGGGAACATGTCCTGATAGAAATCTTTCTTGAATGCCTTCTTCTGGCCTTCACACAAGACCAGGACCCACCAATTCAAAGTGGCACCAGACCTTGCCCGAACAACAGTTGCAAAACCTTGGACATATCTTCACTGCTATGATGATCAATACCCCCCACAACACACATGTCAAGATCCAGGGGTCCCAGCATATCATAGAATCATAGACTATTAGGGTTGGAAGGGACCTCAGGAGGTCATCTAGTCCAACCCGCTGCTCCAAGCAGGACCAATCCCCATATTTTTACCCCAGTTCCCTTAATGGCCCCCTCAGGGATTGAACTCACAACCTTGGGTTTAGTAGGCCAATGCTCAAACCCCTGAGCTATCCCCCTCCCCCCTATCAGAACATGTGGGGCACCTCATCCAGTGCACTAAATGCCACAGTAATAATGATGTGGGTGTAACCAGACAATCACTGCGCTCTCGAACAAACTCACACAGGGAAATGATGACAGAGAAAAACAGCACATCACCTTGGGGTGAGCACTTTGCACAAAATATCTGACCTCTCAGTCCTCATCTTCCAAGGAAACCTCCACAACTCCTTCAAAAGATGAACCTGGGAACTTAAATTCATAACTTTGCTGGACACTAAATACCATGGACTGAAGAGAGACACTGGATTTATGGCTTATTACTACAATCTGTAACCCACTAACAACCCCCTCACCCAAGCTGCCTCCCCCTTGTCCTTCCCCCCCATGACTTCCCCCTATGTCACTTCACCTTGACTAGTCCCTTGAAATATGTATTTACTTTCACTAAACAATCTGTTCCATCTTGTGTTTAGCTGTGACACACTGAGCACATTCCCAGCCCTGAAGAAGAGCTCTGTGCAGCTTGAAAGCTTCTCTCTCACCCACAGAAGTTGGTGCAATAAAATCATTTACCTCACCCACCTTGTCTCTCTGTGTACAGCTTATGAATTCTGTTTGATTTTGGAAACTTTATGGGTATCTGTACCACGCTGCAGACTCCACTTTGAATGTTGGGTGTCCGTGGCGCCATTTGTCTTCATATGGAGCTAAAATGCACAGGAGCTGAGTGGAGAAATTCAAGTCCTGGCACAGGGCTAACAAAGGAGGGTCGTTAAACTTTGATGATTTTCTGTTCAAATGGAGCGCCTGTGAACAAGGAGATGGCTGCTGCCCAAGGCACACCAGATGAGGCTGATTGGGAGGTCACATGACAAAGGGGGTATGGGTTATAAGAGAAAAGGTCTCTCATTGGCCATTTGAGACAAGAAGCAGAAGGAAGCTGGCTGCAGGAATAAGAGAAGACTTCATGCTCTGGAGGAGAAGCCATGTGCAGAAAGAGGTATTTGTGCTCCTTAGAGAAGTCCAGAGAATGCTCCACAATGGTGAGGAAACTGAGGCAGGGAAATGCATCCAGATGTGTTGTTAATTTGTCTAGCTCTGGGTAATTTTTGTGCTATGTACAGTAAAGAAAAATTGGATTTAGACTCCTCTGCAAAGCTTGTGTGTCTGTTGGCTTCCCCATCACAAGTCCTTGAAGGATGTGGGACCCTGGGGACAATGAAATGACTAATGGACATGCCGCCATAGAGCAATGATGCCATGATGGGGTAGCCATGCTGTTGATGGAAGAGTAGACAGGTAAGGATAGACAGAGAGAGAAAAAGAGCCCTGTGCAGATCTCAAAGTCTTTTGAAGATATTCGCTTTCAGCCCTATGTCAGGCAGGGAGTGTTCATCTCTCTGCAATAAAGAAGGGGAAGCTGAGGCACAGAGAGGGGACAATATCTGCTCAAAGTCAACAGAGCCAGGGGTAGAACCCAGGCATTCTGTCTCCCACGCCAGCAGCATCCCCTCTGCCCCAGAAACTGCAGGAGAGTCTGTGGTGTCTGTGCATCTGTCCTGCACTTAGCCAAAGCAGCACAGATCAGAAAGTGAGTGAGAAGCTGGGGAACCGGTTCTCGTTTGGCTGCATCAGTTGCTCTGGAGTCAGTGATGTGCGTGTCCTTTGCAGGCTGCTGGGAGGGGGACAGAATTTCATGGTAAATATTTGATGAGGGTTTTAGAGGAATTTGTTAAAAGGCTGCTCCAGTGCGTCACGCCAGGAAGAGATTAAATCATTTCCCTGGGCTGCATCATCGCTCCTTGGAGCATCCAGAGCCCCAGCTGCTCTCCCGTGCGCTCGCCAATAGCGCTGATCTGGGCAAGACACTCCTGAGCCTCTTGCCTTGTGACCTGGGTCCATCACTCTGCCTGTTCGGCGGCTGGTGGCATCAATGGGTAGCTGCAGCTTTTCCCTGTGAACACTAGAGGCCAGTGTTCCCATGGCTGCTGCAGATGCTTTCTCTTGGCCATCGGACCCAAGACCTTTGCCTTTCACCTCGTTCCTACAGCCTCTCAAAGACATGGCTTCACTTAGCCCACTGGGGCGGGGAAGCAGGACACACTGAAGGTGGCAGGAGGAGCATGGAAGTAGGGGGCACCACGGAGAGAGGGGAGCATGAGGCAGGGGGCAGAGAAAAGGGGGGTTGCCTCACATGGCACCAGTGCGGGGCACAAGGAGGTTGGGCCTTGCGGGTCAGAGCTAAGGTTAATACTGAGATATGTCATGTGAATTTCCACACCTAAAGCCCTGCTGTTAAGTGAAAGCTGTTGTCAGGGTAACAGGCACTGTGTTTCCACTCCCTCAGCTGCTCCTTTGCAGAGCTTTGAGGCCTCAGCCTGGCAGAATATTGTGTGCTTTGCATGTGGACTTTATGAGAGTATTTATGGTAAATGCCTCCTTGCAGTACAGGATAGGAGGTTTCCAGTTCTAGGGGCAGAAGGGCAGGGATGGTCCCAGCTGAACTGATCTCACAGCCGGGGCTGAGGGGGCATCTTCTGGGGAGGTAAAACTCTCTCGTGCCGCAGGTCCCCTCCTGTACCCTGGGGTGGATAACCCTGCCCATCTCCCCAGGGAGGGTAATGGCATAAAGAGGCACCTCAATACCATGGTGATGGTACCTGAGACAGAGAGGGACATGCAGGCCCAGGGACACAAAGCAAAGCTCAGTGCCACATTTAATCACCCACGGGCCCAAACTTCCTGGGAGCTGGGAGCAGACATGGGATAGAGCAGCCAGGCTGGGCTCTTCCCCAAACTCCCCACAGCCGGAGGCTGCCACCTGCCCCAGAGTCTGGAGGAGCCTGGGTTGAGCTCGGAGGCCGGATGAGCTGCAGGTTCTGCCTTGGGGCTCAGCTCCTTCTGACCTGCTTGTGGCAGCGACACTGACACCAGCGTGTGTGCAGCAGGCTGCGTGTTACAGCTGCCTGGCTCAGGTGTGAGCGAGGCACAGGCACTAGGTGCCAGACAATGGAGAAGGGGGGGAAAGGGCCTGGTACAGAGCAGGCCACACAGAGGGAGCAGGTGCCCAGGGATGGACTCTGTCCAACCGAGGACATCACTGGGGACACCCTAATATCCTTCCTGTGTGTCCATGTTATACTCACTCCCGTCTGGTCCAGCATGGTTGCCCTCCTGAAACTCCAGTCTGGTCTTGGCCTGGGCAATGGGGCAGGTCCCCCCGGGGCTGTGGCTGGGGTCTGTGTTACCGTGGTGGCAGCACCCGGGGCTGTGTGGTTCCTGGCTGCCCACACTGGCACCCTCCTCCTCCGCCTGCTGCTTGCATAGGTGGTGCTCCACCATCATCTGGAGCTCTGCAGGAGAGAGAAAGGCCGGGGATGAGCAATGCGTGGGGGTTTGGGGCTAAAGGGGGAACTCCTGGCCCACGTGGGTAATCAGACATGTGGACACATGCCCAGTGTCTCGCCAATGGGGGGCACAGTACATCCAGCGCTGGGTCACCCCAGGTCAGACCTGATCCTGATAGCCCCCAGGCCTGCCCCCAGTGCTAAGCCACCCTGGTTAGAGCCGGTGCTGATCTGTCTGGGCCTGTCTCCAGCACTGAGTCACTCTTTGCCCATTCTCAGTGCTGATCCTCTCCCCGGGTCAGACCTGGTGTGGATCCCCTGATGGCGACTGGGTGTGAGCAGGGTGAGATGACAAGATGGTTTTAACCCCTATGTCCTATCAATCAGGTCCATGAGTCTAGGCCCCCACGCCCCTGAACATGTACAGGGTCAGCCAGCAAAGCCCAGCAGAGGGAGAGACGCAGCAGGGTGAGGCCAGTGCACAGCCAGGTTCTCAGCGGAGGGGAAGATGAGAGGGACAGGGCATGAGGTGGACAGAGGCAATGAGCTGTGGAAAAGGTTCTTGTGCCAACAGTGGCTGGGCCCTGCCAAGGGACAGAGGAGGCAGATTCCCAGTGATGGGAGGGCAGGCAATAGAGAGAGATGACTGCTGAAAAGTGATTGAGCTTCTAACCCCAGGGTCTCAGGGGAGGGAGGGCAAAGCAGGGGGTGTTAGAAACAAAGACGACAGCCCAGTCCTGAGATGGACATGGAACAGGGGCTGAGGTCCCATGTGCTGGGAGGCAGCAGGGAGGACATTTGGGGAAACTGCAGCAGCCAAGGCGCTGAAGGGAGCAAAGTCCGTGACCAGGTGGGGAGGGGTGGAGATGGGGCCATGCAGATCCCTTGCTGCTTTGCTGGCTGCAATTGGTGAGGTGCTCACTGCAGATGGACTGGGAGGGACTGAGGAAGGCTCCAGGCTCTGCAAGTCCCTTACTGACTTATCCTTTCTACAGCACCTTTCACCTGGAGATCCTCACAGGAATCCCTCCACCCCCCTCTGGCCCTCCGCACACTGAAATGCAGCCACCTTTGGAGTGAAGCACAGCAGCTGTTCAACAGCCTCACTGCCATGCGACACAACCATGTAGGAAGGAGGTGAAGAACAAAAGCCAGAGGAGGGATTTATTGTAGCCATATTTGAGGTGAAACGCCAGAGCTTCACCCCCTGAGAACAACACCAGGGTATCTGCACCCCCCACCAACACAGGTTCAGAGAGCAGAGCGCCCCCTATGGCATCACCAACCTCACTTCTTCTGCAGCACCTGAGCTGCCCTTGGGCACCCATCCGAGATCAGGTTATGCCTAGTACTGTTTAGCTTGCAAGCTCAAAGCACATACTTAGCTCACTGCCTTCTTTTCCTATACTGCTAGCCACACAATTATTCGTTTAAAAATAACTCCACAGACATGTTAGCTGCTGCATCATCAACCGTGGAGTGGAACTGGGACACACCGTCAAGCCACATGGCTACTCAGTTTAGCAACCCAGTGTGCTTAATAAGTGTTCAAAATGGATCCAAGCCCAGCTCACAGCTCCATACACCTCAAGCTAGAGGGGATGGGCAATGCCCCAGATACCCACAGCCACTTCCCAGACCTTCAAGTGACCCCGTCTTTACAATGGGGGAAGGCACACTGGCCTGTGAGCACAATAGCAGCCTGCAGTGAAATGGGCAGGACTCCCCTGCATTATATAACACCAACTGCTCGCTGGCTGGTAAGTGTCAGGAGGGGAACGGGGCTGTTCCTTCCCTGTGCGCAGAATGAATACAAGCAAGCGCCTATCCTCTGCTCCCCCAGTTCAGAGGGTCTCTCCAGAGGCCCCTACTGCCAGATGTTGGCATGCATGAACACGGGACAAGACTGGGGGAGGACAAAGGGGGAAGTTGGCAGGGAAATGGAGCAAGGCTCAGAGGGAGAGGGAGGGAACGTGAGATGGAAGACGGAGTGGATGAAGGAAGCATGAGAGGACAGAAGCATTTCACAGAAAGAACCAGGTGTGAGATGTGCCCGCTGCATGTCCTCGTGCCTCCCAACAGCAGCGTGAAGCGGAGGTAGTGCCATGGTACCTTTCATGGTGGGGGTCGTGCGAGGGACCTTCTTCCTTTGTCTGGGTGACATGGACAGACCCGGCTGCAAAGAGAGGGGAGGTCAGGTCACAACAGGATACTGCACAGCACTAGAGCAACCAGAGCCAGAGGCGCCAGCGGGTGCGTTGGTAGTTTGGTGGGGAGTGGGGCTGGCATCCAGCAGGCACAGAACAGGGCACACTGCCCCCTCTGCTCCCCACAGCACAGGTCCCAGGGTGCTTTTGGTCAGGATGGAACAACGCCTGCTGGGACCTGCCCACATTCTCATGTTCAGCCTGGGAGGGTGACACAGGGGTGTGCGGGCAGTGAGGTCTCACCACCTGGATCCCAATGGAGCAATGACCAGCTGGCAGCCCTGCTATAGCTAAGGGGCCCCAGACATCAGTTGATTACAATGAATCAAGTGCAGCGGTATCCTGTACGTCCCCGTCCTTCAGCCCCAAGTGCATCCCCAGACATCTCACAAACCGCTGGACACAGAGGTGCACATGCACTCTCACTCCCCTCCCCCCTTTGGAAGAACTTTGGTGAGGGAGCCTGTGGAGTAGCTAGGAGCTGCCTGCAGATGGGACTGGGGGCTGATGAGGGCAAGTCCTGGGTGTGGCTCATTTCACTGTCGCAGCTAGGACACAGGGGGGACTGGTTACAGATTTCATATAAATCCTTCCTGGATCTCAAAGAGAACTGAGATTCCTTCCTGACACCTGTGCATGCAGTCTGTCTGCTTCCATGGCCCTCACCCATCCACAGCCCCCACCCGCCCGCCCCCGCTCATGCCCACTCCCGCACAGCTAGGCACATGCACATTCACACACCACACAGAGACTCCCACACTTCCTTTACTGCCCACCCCCCCCCGCCTCCTGACTATTAGCTCAGGTCTGGAGTCGCCCGGGGGAGCTGGGTCCTGGGAGTAGCCCAATGGCCTCTCCTTGTCTGCGCTCTCTACACCACTGTTCTCCAAGAATGGCAGGCTTTTGGCTCACTGGGCCCAGGGATCAGGCTAGGCTGAGTCGACTGACAGAACCGCTCTGCCCTGCTGCTCTGGACTGACCAGGAACATGAGACTCGGGCATGTTCCTGCTAGGAAATGCAAGGCATGTAGGAGTCCTACCGTGCTGGGCTCCCATGTGCAGGCCTGCCAGCCCCTTCCAAACCACCAGAGGAGGGTGCGTGAGACAAGGAGGCACCTACCTTCAGCAATGGGTTGGGGAGCCGGTCCTCATCGATTTCTGTGGGGCAGAGGAGATATGTGGAAATGGAATTGTGTGTGTGTGGGGGGGGGGGGGGGAGAGAAAAGGAGCAACAGGTTAATAGAGAGAAGACTCCAGGAACTGATCACAGCCATGTGGATGCTCAGGGACAGATCCAGCCCTGGTAGGGTGACCAGATGTCCCAATTTTATAGGGACAGTCCTGTTTTTTAGGTCTTTTTCTTATACAGGATCCTATTACCCCCCACCCCCATCCTGATTTTTCACATTTGCTACCTGGGGAATCATCATCAGCTGCTTTATAATACACTGCATTCAAACCATTAACCTTCCCCCTGCTGACTATACAAATCATGGAATATTAGGGTTGGAAGGGACCTCAGGACATTATCTGGTCCAACCTACTGCTTGAAGCAAGACCAATCCTCAGATTTCTAACCCAGTTCTCAAAATGGCCCCCTCAAGGATTGAACTCACAACCCTGGGTTCAGCAGGCCAATGCTCAAACCACTGAGCTATTCCTCCCCCTGTATGAAATCCTTTGTATTTCCATAGTGTCCCCAGCTGGGGATCTCAAAACACTGCAGAAATATGGATTAACTTCATCACAGCATCCCAGTGAGAGAGAAGGAAGATCAGAGGGCTCAACCCTGGGTCTACAGAGGGGGAAATAGCTGGGCTGCTTGCTCAGATACTCTTCCTGCCCCATCAAGCAGCCAGAGGCTGGGCCCTACTGACCACGCCTCCCATGTGTCATTCCCACCACTGCAAAGTGGGTGCAAAACACCACCCATTCACCATGGCAGCACTTTGTGTCCACTTAGAATCATAGAATTGTAGAAGATTAGGGTTGCAAGAGACCTCAGGAGGTCATCTAGTCCAACTCGCTGCTTAAAGCAGGACCAACACCAACTAAATCATCCCAGCCAGGGCTTTGTCAAGACTGACCTTAAAAACTTTTAAGGAAGGGGATTCCATCACCTCCCTAGATGACCCATTCCAGCGCTTCACCACCCTTCTAGTGAAAAAGTTTTTCCTAATATCCAACCTAGACCTCCCCCACTGCAACTTGAGACCATTGCTCCTTGTTCTGTCATCTGCCACCATTGAGAACTGGGCTGAGCAGCAGTGGGTCATGTCCTGGCCGGAAGTCTCAATTTATCGCTGGTGAATGCACTGGCTCAGTTCCAGGGAACATGCTGGCTCCTAGCACCCAGCAATGGAGTCTCTGTGCCAGGGCACCACAGCCCATGCTAGTGTCGGACACACAGCACAGCAGGCCTGATGCTGCCCGACTCACCCTGGCCCACACTGAGGCAGCTCTAGTAGCTGATGATTTCCAGCAGCATTGCTGAGATCAGGATCAGGCCCAGCCTACTCGGTTTCTTTGTTCCCCATTTTTCCCTGGTGAGGTGGGCTTTGTCAGAGCCTGTAGAGCTGAGTCGTTGCTGGGCAGCCTGGGTGAGTGGCCTCCTCTCCTCCCAGGCACAGGGACCGGGTGGGGACAGCATGAGCCTCGCAGAGCATGTGTGTGTGTGTGTGTGGGGGGCTCTCTCTTTGTACAGAGCAACTTTGGAATGGGTGTATTTGTGGATGGTGGTTTGTGTGGGGTGTGTAAAGTGTGTGTGGGGAAAGCATGTATCTGCACAGCAGGGGAGGGTGCGTATGTGTGAGATTCCATGGGCTCTCTGCCTGTGTCTCTCCATCTCCCGCCAGGACCGAGCTGGGATGCTGTTGCCATGACAATTTCTGATCCAACAGACTAAAAAAATCCCCCAGTTTTAAAATACTTTCCCACTCAGCAATGGGTACCTGACCCGTAGCGTCTCGGTTGCCTGAGAAACAAAAGAGGTTGTTGCCACGGTAACCAGAATTTCACTGAGAGGCTGCAGGAGCTTGTGGCCCTCAGGAGGGTCCTCAATGGATCCAGGGTCAGCAGGTCAGTGGGTCATCATAGGACAGGGGAGACTAAATTTCCCCTAATCTAGACTGTGGCCCCACCCACGCTCCCCTCTCACCCTGCTCCGAAGCTGGCAGAGGCTCAGCTCCAGCCCCAGCCTGGAGCTAGGGGTTTGGCTGGCAGCTGGGGGCTGCCACAGGCTGGGGTGTCTTAGGCCAGCCCTGGGGTCAGGCTGGCCAGAGCAACTGGAGCAGGCAGGCCAGGAGAGGGGAAGGGGCTCTGGCCACAGGGTGTGTATGTGAGAGGGGAGCTCAGTGGGTGGAGCCTCCGTTGGAAGAGATGGCAGGCTAGCCTCCCCGAAGGGGTGGGGTTCACCTGCCACCTATGAATAGAGCCCTTGGTCCTCTCCCCTTCCCAGACCTCAGTGGTCCCTCATTCCTCCCCTCAAGCTGCTCTGAAGTGCAGAGAGAAAAAGAAGAAAGAAAGAAAGAAAGAAAGAAAGAAAGAAAGAAAGAAAGAAAGAAAGAAAGAAAGAAAGAAAATTATGTTGGCAGCTGGAGAGAGGTGGCTGCTGGTCGGGAGCCCAGCTCTGAAGGCAGAGCCACCTTCAGAAGCAGTGCAGAAGTAAGGATGGCATGGTATGGTATTGCCACCCTTACTTCTGCACTGCTGCCGGTGGGGCACTGTCTTCAGAGCTGGGCACCCAGCCAACAGCTGCTGCTCTCCAGCCACCCAGCTCAGAAGGCAGTGCATAAATAAGGGTAGCAATACCACAACACCCCTAAAATAACCTTGCAACCCCCCTGCAACTCCCATTTGGGTCGGGACCCCCAATTTGAGAAATGCTGGTCTCCCCTGTGAAATCTGTATAGTATAGGGTAAAAGCACATAAAAGACCAGATTTCACCAGGGGAGACCAGATTTCACAGTCTGTGATGCATTTTTCATGGCTGTAAATTGGTAGGGCCCTATTTATACATTGCTGTAGTAGCTTCCCAGGTAACAAGTCAGACTGACTGGTCTGTAGTTCCCCGGCTCCTCCTTCCCTCCCTTTTAAAGATGAACACTAGGTTAGCCCTTCTCCAGTCATCCGGGCCCTCTCCTGTCATCCATGAGTTTGTAAATATTATTGCCAGTGGCTTCAGCTAATTCCTTCAGTAACCTGGGCTGAATAGCATCTGCCCCACTGATTTGAATTCATTCAAACTGGTCAGAAGACCTCTGATGTCTTCTTTCCTTATCCCGATTTGCACCCCTTCCTCTTTATTGTCCATGGTAACTTCGCTAGTTGTCTGGTCGCATGTTACCTGGGCACCTGCCCAGAAGACCATGTGAAATCATCCACAATGAATTGTTATTTGGAGCAGTGCCGGGGATTCTGGGATTAACATGACTGAGTGCAGCATGGGATGTAATAGCAAGTCCACTGCTGTTACAGAATCCTAAACTCTATTATACTGTTTGGCCACTAGGCAGTGCTGTGTGTAACCTAACTTATTTAACCTAACCTCAGCCATACATCGCCGAGCAATGAACAGACTAAGGCCACGTCCAGACTAGGTATTAAAATCGATTTTAGATACGCAACTTCAGCTATGGGAATAACGTAGCTGAAGTCGAATTTCTAAAATCGAGGTACTCACCCGTCTGGACGGCGCGGCATCGATGTCCGCGGCTCTCCGTGTCGATTCCGGAACTCCGTTCGGGTTGATGGAGTTCCGGAATCGATGTAAGCACGCTCGGGGATCGATACATCGCGTCCAGACTAGACGCAATATATCGATCCCCGAGCAATCGATTTTAACCCGCCGATGCCGCGGGTTAGTCTGGACGTGGGCTAATAGTGCACACATCTAGTGCGTATCTTGCTCAGAAGGAAGCTCTGTGACCAGACCCTGTCTGGTACAGGATCATGACATGGCATCAGAAATAAACTAAGAATAGAAACAGATGGGAAACAGCAACAAAAGCTGGAAACAGAAGGAACAAAGCATCAAAGGTTGCAGGATCTCATCAAAGTGCCACTCTTCAATGCCCCGGAGAACTTCAGCTTTGACAAACCCTCAGAATGGACAGACTGAACACAATATTTTGCAAGATTTTGCATTTCTACCAAGTTCCACAGTGAAACTGATGATATTCGGGTATTTTCTTTGTTTATGCTATTGGGCAGCTGGCAAATCCTTTGACTTTACTGAAGACAGTCATAAAGATGACTATGAAAGGGTTCTGGCTATGTCTGATGCATATTTTATACCTCGGAGAAATGTGGTTTATGAAAGAGCATGTTTTCATCTGAGAAATGCTGAATGTTTTATAAGAGCTCTCTCTTTCATAAGAGACCGAGTTAACACATAAAAATCTTTCACAGAAGCTACAGTTGAAGATAGAATTAACCCACATTAGCCACAATTGAATAGAGAGGCTAGAATAAGATGTATAGACAGCCAACAAAATCCTACAGCAGGAAGATCCATTCCTTGCTCTTCTAAGTTACAGATCAACACCAATAGTGGCTACTGGATATAGTCCATCACAAATCCTGATGGGAAGACAGCTTAGAACTATTGTTCCAACTTTGGAACAGAAACTATCTCGAAAGCAGCCAAACATGAAGACAGTAGCCAAATCAGAGAAAAAGGAAAAAAATACCAAAAAACACTTTTACAACAGATGTCACGCCGAGAACAGCTGGGTCTAGAACCCAGTGACTGTTTGTGTCAAATTGGATGCAGAAAAAGGATGGATAGCTCCAGCTATTGTAAAGAAAAAGAATTTATCACCCAGATTATATGTGATCGAGACCAACAGTGGATAGTTCAACAGAAACTATTGTCATCTACAATTTGTTCCTCAGCAAGATCAACAGAGCAAACTCTACAGATGGCGGATGCAGAAGAAGTAGACACAAGGATTCCAAACTGAACATAGCCAGTCATTGCAATTAATGGACAGCCAGATGAGCAAGCTGTTATGTGTTTGGGTTGTGTAATCAGAAAATCACTATGATTCAGAGGCACTTAACAGACTGATACGTGCTGAGCTTCAAAGATAGCGTGATAGTGTACATTTTGTAAATGGCAAGAATGTAGAACTTAAAGGGGGAGATGTAATAGAATGCTAAACTGTATTATATAGTTCAACCACTAGGCGGCATTGTGTGAAACATACCTTAGTTAAGTTAACCTCTGTCATACCTGGCAAAGTATTAAAGGATCTTGCAGTGCTCACATCTGGTGTGTATCTTGCTCAGCAGGAAGCTCTGTGACCAACCCATGTCTCTCCAGGAGCATGACATGTGCCACACGTGTGCCCGCTGAGTGTGGAGGCACTGGCTTGTGCTAATAAGGTCAAGATAATGACAGTGAGGTAAAGTACAATCGATGTCATTCTCTCGTAAAGACAGGGCTTAGCCAGCCGCTGTGGAGAACGCAATTCCCCCAGCAGCAGATAACCTGAATAAAACGGACGAGCCTACTCTCCATCAAAATGAGCCTCCATGATCCTATCATGCAGCGCAGGTGAAGTGGAAAAAATAATTTCTTATTAATGTATTGTTATTATTTGTTATTTAGATGTGGTCAAGCCTAGAGCCCTGATCTTGGATGCTATATGCAGGTCACATTAGTATAGGATGAGACACAACCAACAGACAAGGGTGCTTGAGTGATCACTATAATAAGAAGCTGTCACCTAAGATGGTCCCAGGCTCCATCCACAAACAGCCACCAAACGCTACTCCCTTGACATGCCAAAGGAAGACTCAATGCACAGAGCTTTATAACAGGATGGTTCTGCTCCTTTTAAATATAATTAGTAGGCTTCAGAGTCATCACACATTGAGATGAATGGGGGCAGTTCACTCCTCCTACAGCCACTGCTCTAGTCTGTGCACACTCAAGTGAATTTCACTGCATTTGTTATACTCGCTGATAACTGACTGCACCGGTGTTGTGCTCGGGTTACATCAGCTGAGGATCTGGCTCTTACTATATTTTTAATGAAAACTGAGATTCTGGAGAACAAGGAGGCAATGGTCACAGAAAGACACTGGCACAATGGCGGCTCACAGAGCCCAATGCAAGAGTCTTGTGGATGCCCCTCCCTCTCTCTACAGTTGTGTGGCAGGCTGCAAGGATGCCTGAGCCCTGCAGAACCCATGAGTTGGGTCATGGAGGGCAGCCAGGGCCTGGTGTGGCTCTGGCTATGCTAAACCTCCCATCGTTAACATTTCATTCCTGCTGTCACTTTCCATCTCTCTGAGAGGGAGATTTTACCCTGGCTGACAGAGCGTCTGCCAGCTCCTTTCATGGTAAGAGACAGAGCGTGGAGCTTTCTCCCTGCGATCTGGCTGCAGGGAGAATACCTGCATTGTGTGCATCAGAGGGTACCATGGCTGAAAAGGGGTTAGCAGGAAAGACAGACCAATTACAGCATAAATAAGTTTGGTCCACCTGCCAGCTCCTCTCAGCTCCATGCATTCAATTAGTTTTTGTTTGCAGAGACTTAATCAGTGCAGCTCTAGGAACCTCGCTGGCTCTGGCATTTATAACAGGCTGAACCAAACCCCCAGACCCAAATGCCATGGGGCTTTGGGATGTTTAAAACCTGGATCCAAATCAATGGCTCCAGCTGGAGTGAGGGACTTGACATTTGAAAATCTGCTTGCCGCTGGTTCCCAGCTGCTGTCCCTCCATCTGAAGGAGGCTCTGCCCAGCCCCTCAGAGAGTGAGGGAGTGAGCGGCTGCGGCATTGCGAGCTCATTCATATTTGATCGCCCAGGATTGTTTTTAAAAGACTGCAGCTCTCTGTGGGTCTAAGTAGCGTGTCACAGCTCATTTGTCAGTGGAGTGGAGGGAGCTGGGGCCTTAGCTGGAAAAGCAGCTAAATCTGCCAGCAGTGCTTCTCCCAGAAACAGGCCTTTCCTGGCCCCTGAAGGCATGGAGCAGAGCATAGCACTGCATCAGGGGGGATTGCAACCCAAACCCAAGCAACAGCTGCCATTTTAATGGAACATGTGAGTGTGAGAGTGACCCTGGCTGTTCTGCCTAGGGTGACCAGACAGCAAGTGTGAAAAATTGGGATTGAGGTGGGGCAGGGCCGGCTCCAGGCACCCAGCCAACCAATCACGTGCTTGGGGCGGCACCTTGGGGTGGGGTGGCGCTCGGGTTGTTTTTTTTCTTTAGTTTGGCTGGGCGGCACTGGAGGGTGTTTTTTGGTTTGTTTGTTTTTGGTTTGGCCAGGCAGCGCTTGGGCGGGGGGGTGGGGGACTTTGGCGGCGCGGAGCTTGGGGAGGCGGGGACTTGGGCAGTGCGGCGCAGTGCTCATGGGGGCAGGGGCTTGGATGGTGCGGTGCACGGGAGGGCAGGGGTGTGGGCGGCTTCAACGGCGTGGCCCTTGGGGGGACGGGGGCTTAGGCAGCGCGGTGCTCAGGAGCGCGGGGGGCTTCGGTGGCGCAGCACTCGGGGAGGTGAGGACTTGGGCAGTGCTGCATGGCGCTTGGGGAGGCGGGGACTTGGGCGGTGTGGCGCTCGAGGGGGGCAGGAACTTGGGCTTCAACAGCATGGCACTTGGGGGGGCGGGGGCTTGGGTGGCACTGTGCTTTGGGGGCGGGGGCTTGGGCGGTGTGGTGCTTGGGGGAGTGGGGGCTTGGGCGGTGCGGCGCTTGGGGGGGTGAGCTTGGGCGGCGCGGCGCTCGCGGGGGGGTGTGTTACGGCAGGGCTTTGCTCTCTTTTTTTGCTCTGGGTGGCAAAAATGTTAGAGCCGGCCCTGGGGTGGGAGGTAATAGGAGCCTATATAAGAAAAAGAGCCAAAAATCAGGACTGTCCCGATAAAATCAGGACATCTGGTCATCCTACTTCTGCCATAGGAATTAGCAAGCGGTGATTCCTTCCCCAGAGCTGGGCACAAAAAGCAAGCCAAAGGGAGTCATTCTAGCTTGGCCTACAACAGAAAACACTCTCACCTGAAACAACTAACACAAAGGGAGACCCACTAATGGTCTGCACATATCAGAAGGGAGGAAGCTATCCAGCAGGCACAGGGCCCGGTGCAACGATTTAGGTGACCTAGGCGGTCGCCTAGGGCACTGGCATTTGGGGGGGCATCATTTTCTTCAGCAGCAACCACGGCGGCCAAATCTTCAGCCGCCCCGGTTACTGCCGGCATTTAGGCAGAGGGAGTGGGGAAGGGGAGCACAGGAAGGGCTGCCTGCAATAAGTAATGGGGGGGGGCAGCATGCAGAGGAACTCCCCGCTCCAGCTCACCCCTGCCCTGCCTCCTCCCCAAGCACGCCATGGCTGCTTCACTTCTCCTGCCTCCCAGGCTTGCGATGCCTAAGCTGATTGGCACCGCAAGCTTGGGAGGTGAGAGAAGTGAAGCAGCCACAGCGTGCTCAGGGTGCTTGTGCGCGGAGCAGGGGTGAGCTGGGGCAGAGGGGTTGCCTCAGGGCGGGCGGGAGGAGGGCGCAAGGTGGAAGTTTAGCCTAGGGTGCGAAACATCCTTGCACCAGCCCTGAGCAGGGACAGGCCTGAGGTGAGGAGGGGTGAGCACTAGGAACGGTGGCACCAAGTTCTGAAAAGGAAAATCTAGGAGAGGCGATTGGAAAATGGGATTGTTTTTTGAAGAAAATTTCAACTTTTTGGTGCGAAACAAAGTATTTCCATCTGGAAATGCCTCATGGGATCTGTAGTCTGAGTGCTCCAAACTCCCATTCCCCTCTATAGGCCAGGCTCTGGTCTGACAGCATCTCCCAGCTGGTGAGGGGAGGCAGTTGCATCATGAAGTCCTTGTGTATCTTGGGAGACGTAGTCCAGGCCAGCTCATAGAGGAGAATGGGGAGATGAGAACTCCCATGAGGCCTGCAGCAGGCTCTCTGAATTGAAATATTTCTGTTTTCAGGTGTTTGGTTATTTAACAAAAAATGTGTTTTTCCTCAGAAAGCAGACTCTTTGGGCTGCTATCATTTAATCAAAAACCCAATTTTCCATCAAAAATAATTTGATGGAATTCTGTGGCACCTTATAGACTAACAGACGTTTTGGAGCATGAGCTTTCGTGGGTGAATACCCACTTCCTCAGATGCAAGTGTGCAAATCCTGCATCTGAGGAAGTGGGTATTCACCCACGAAAGCTCATGCTCCAAAACGTCTGTTAGTCTATAAGATGCCACAGGATTCTTTGCTGCTTTTACAGATCCAGACTAACACGGCTACCCTCTGATACTTGACACCATGCAAGGCACTGCATTTAGCCGTATGGAATGGAAATCCATCAACCTCATGAAGAAACTTGCACATGCATCTGAGGAAGTGGGTATTCATCCACGAAAGCTCATGCTCCAAAACGTCTGTTAGTCTATAAGGTGCCACAGGATTCTTTGCTGCTTTTACAGATCCAGACTAACACGGCTACCCTCTGATACTTGATGGAATTGACCAGCCTGAAAATGTATGGCAGGCATCCAGAAAACACTGTAACAATGTGATCTATATAGAGCTGAATGAAATACTGATTTTTTCATTCACTGGCTGAACCAAAAAATCCGAATTTCTGTTTGGTTTGCGCTGATCCAAAACAGAAAATTTTCAGGTTTTTTGTTTTGTTTTCAGGTGATTTTTCCTCTTTCGTTTTGGTTTTTCAGTTACCCTAGCTACACTCTGAAATAGAACATTGGTTTGAAAGTAAAAGTCAAAATGTTTCATTTTGAAAGTGTAAAAAGTTTCAACTTTAAAAAAAAACACCTTTTTTTTAAAGGCAGAAATGATTTGCCAAATTCAGCCTGAATTCATGAAAAGCTTCAGTCAACCTAATATTGATTTTTTTTGTTAAATAAAGTATTGAAGGGGTGGCTCTTTTACCACTGAAGTGCGGCTCACAGAGTCCCTCCCTCACATCTCCCATTCTCCACCTACTAGCCTGGGAGAGGGGGGAGCTTGGGATCTCTACCTTGCAGCAGGGTGGTGTGGTAGGGGTTTCTGCCCAGCAGGGAGTGGGGGTCTCGGGGCTTCTGTGCAGCGGGAGGGGGGTCTTGGGGCTTCAACCCTGTAGGGTGCACCTGCCAGGGCTAGTGGCTTCAGCAGGAGCTGAAGCCCCAGTCTCTGGCTCCCAGAAGGTGTGCCCCGGCTCTCAAACTTCTGAAGATTGTAGTATGTGGCTCGAAAGGCCAGGAAGTTTGGCCACCCCTGAACTATTGTCTGAAAAAGTTCACCCAGCTCTAGTTCTGTGTTGTTAGTGGGACTCACCAGGTGGTGCTATTACACATAGTCTTACACGTTCTTTTCCCAGAGAGTGAGCAGCATCCAGCCTTTGAAGAAATGCTTTATTGTTGTTAGCTTTGCAATATAGTTTCTTTGGGGGAGCTGTTGCAAACAACTGAGAGTTAGCTCCTTGTCCAACTCTCTCTAGCTAGCACCAATTCAGGGGCAGGGTTACTCCACGGGCACCAGGCATTTAATAAATGTATCTTTCCAGAAAGCAGCTTGGAGCGTTGCTAAAGAGCCTTTTGGTCATGGGTTTGAATCCCAGTGTAGCTGGGCTCAGAACTAGCAATTCAGTCATGCCAACACACTCCAGAGTAGCGTTTCAGTACTTCTGACCAGCTCCCTGCTCCGGGACAGTACTGGTTATTGAGCTGCCATTACTCCTCTGGAGTGGGGAGCTGGGGCTGGGGGCTCCGGCACTCCTTTTTTGGGACTCAAGTACTGTCTGAAACTTGTTCCCCTCAAATTAGGTGGTCCTGACATGACATGAATTTGGCGAATCTCTATTCCAGCTTATACTCTACATGTATCACCCTGCTGCATGTGAGATGGTGAACTGCTGGGGGCAGGGACTGTCTGTGCAGTGCCCTGTTCTTAGTTGAGACCTCTAACAAGAGCTCCAGCAGGAGGGGCCACACCTGCCTTACTTGTGATGACTGGTAGAGTTGACTACACTGTAAACCACAGGGGGACAGTCCATGATTTTTCAGACAGGCTCATGAGCTGTAAACTTCTAGGGTTGTCGATATAGCCACTGTGACCATCTGAACACATGCAGGTTGCAAAATGCCTTAACACAAGCCCCTTCCAAATCAGTGGCCTGATATCAAAGGTGCTGATCATCTCCCTATCCCCCTCGAATCAACAAGAACTGGAAAATCAGAAGCAAGAACAATCAGGCCATGTATTTCAGAGCCTCAATACGGGATTCAGGGCCAGACTGTGGTGGGGTCCACATTGGAAATCGCCGTCGGTGGCCTCTGCAGTGCAGTCTGAGTCCTGCTGCTTTCTTACCCACTCGCATGGCTCATGCCAACCTCGACTAACTCGCTCCCCTGTGTCTGGTGCACACAATCATCCCATGCCCAGAGGAAACACCACCCCCTTCCTGACAGGCCCTAGGCGCAGCCTGCAAGGGGCCGGGTGTGCGGCTGGGAGGGAGGCACAGCAAAAGACAGACCGTAAGAGGGAGGGAGAGAGCTGGAGAGAGAAGGAGGGAGAGGCATAAGGAGAGGAGGGAAGCAGGAGAGATTCAAGGAGGGGGAGTGAAGCACAGTAGACAGCCACATCCCTGTCCCCCAGCCCAGAGGTTGGGAGCCCCATGGCTGCTGTCAGAGTCTACACGTCACATTGTAGGTCAGATGCAGCCCTTGCAAGCAGAGGGCAGGCAACTGCCTTGACGTCTCCCTAGACAGAGAGACAGACAGATCCCAGGGACATGTAGTTCAGCCAGGCAGCTGCTGCCTGGTGCGGGGAGATGCTGCCAAAGGGCTCCTGGGATGGGACAGTGCAGGCCAGGGCTCTCGGATGCCAGAGGCAGCTGTTTCCAAAGGAGAGGGAAGATTGACAGGGTGAGGCAGGGGGCTGAGCCCCCAGGGACTCTATGACTGCTCCTGCCCTGGGAGCAGAACAGGAAGTGCAGCCTGGATTGGAGCAAGGTGGTGCTGGTGGGGGTGGGGAAGCAGCTGGAAGGGAAGGTGAGGGCGAAATCCCGCTCTGATGAGGGACCAAGTCCCCCCGTCCCCGAGTCTGGGGGTTTGCACTGTGGGGCCGTACTAGAGCGGTGGTGCCTACAAATTCACCACTAGCACGTGGCCAGAAACCAGGACTGCTCTTCCGGATGTGGGGACCTTACAACCATGATCCCTTGCCCAGGCCCACTCGTTAATGGGGAGCAGGTTTTGGAGTGGGGTTGGTGTGCCTGGAGAGGCCCCTGGCATATGGGCATGGGCTCTGCAAGTTCCACCCACCCTGGCTGGGCCTGAGAAAAGAAACCTGTTTCCCAGGGTCTCTGGAAGAGAGACCGATTCCTGCAAATCATCCGCTGGCTACAACTCTCACCTGGGGATGACTGGTCGCTGCTCAGAACCAGGGTGGCTGGAGTTGGCCGGCGCCTCCGGATCTAAACAGAGAGAGGGGACAAAGATAATCTCTAAACATCTGCCGTGCAACAGGAGACAGTGCAATACAATACGGCAGCACCCCAGAGACAGAGCCAACAGGCTGGGCCAGCCTGCTACTGCCGGGTGCAGCAAGCCGTTTGAAACCGGCTGCGGCACTGCTGTTCAGCCTGATGCTCTGTCTGTAGGTACTTACTACACCCTGGCCAGGGCTGGCTCCAGGCACCAGCCCAGCAAGCAGCTGCTTGGGGCGGCCAACGGTGAGGGGTGGCACGTCCAGGTCTCCTGCGGCAATTTGGCGGCGGGTCCCTCACTCCCTCTCAGAGGGAAGGACCCACCGCCGAATTGATGCTGAATACTGAAGCAGCGGCAGTAGAGCTGCAGATCGCGATCGCGGCTTTTTTTTCCTTCTTCTTCTTTCTGCTGCTTGGGGAGGCAAAAACCCTGGAGCCGACCCTGACCCTGGCCATGTGTCTCTTGCACAGCAGCTGCAGGTGGGCTGATATTTAGTACAGCATTAATTAGAAATAGCTCAAGCCCCAAAATCTGCATCTGGGGAAGGATTTCATACAACTATAAAGTTGCAAGGAGGTGGGAATTCACTCTGGGATTCTGGTTCTATATCACTCTCAGTTGAGGATCCCAAAGCACCTGGCAAATATAAATGACTCCTCCCCTGGGCAGGTAGAGAAAGAATGTCGTCACCACTTTATAGATGCGGAAACTGAGGCACGAGAGAGGCCCAAGGTTGTGCATAAAATTGATGGCAAACATGACGATAGAATCCAGGTCTCCTGTCTTGAACCACAAGCCCAGTCTCAGTCCTCTGTTAGTGTATCCAACATGGCAACATGCAGCAATATTGACTAGAGCTGTCAAAAATTTCCCATAAATATTTTTTGATAGAAAATGGTTTTTTGACCAAATGGAATTTTTCAAAAAATAATTTCCGTTTCCATCCAAAATTGGGTTTTTGTCAAAAATACAAAGCCCCAAAAGCTGAGATATTTTAGTTTAAATCCACTTTTTTTTTCAGTTTTTCACCAGAAACAAAACTGTTTTTCAAAGGAAAATTGCAGCAGAACGGCTAAACTTTTCACAGGGGGGAAATGAGTGCCCAACCAGCTCCACTATTCCCATATGTAACATGGGGCTTGTCTATGCTTACAGAGCTGCAGGACTTACTGAAGAAACTACCTACACCCACAGGAGAGCTTCTCCCATCAGTGTAGGTACTCTACCTCCCTGAGAGGCGGTTGCTATGTCGACAGGAGAAGCCCTCCCATTGACAGCGCTGTCTATGCTAGGAGATAGGTCAGTGTAACTGCATCACACAGGGGTCCTGACAGACATAGTGATACCGACATACGTTTGTAGTGTAGACCAGGGCACAAACAATGAAGAACACCGTCTCTTTAAGAAAAGGCTGAAAAAGTGACAAGGGAGCCATATATAGTTTATAACTGATACAATCATTGCATCATCAGCCCAGAGCAGCAAGCTTGTAGATTCATTGGATTACAGAAATAATCAGGTAGTGGCACCCAGTGGATAGTACTGCACCTGGCCTGCTTAGTGACCTTTGGAAAGTCAACTTCCTTGCTCTGTGCCTCAGGGAGGGAGAGGAATTATTTAAGTTTAGTACCAATGTGGACACAAGAACAAATGGATATAACCTGGACACTAGGAAGTTTAGAACTGAAATTAGATGAAGGTTTCTAACCATTAGAGGAGTGAAGTTCTGGAACAGCCTTCCAAAGGGAGCAGTGGGGGCAAAAGACATATCTGGCTTCAAGACTAGGCTTGATAAATTTATGGAAGGGATGGCATAATGGGATAGCTTAATTTTGGCAATTAATTGGTTTTTTATTATTAGCAGGTAAATATGCCCAATAGCCTGTGATGGGATCTTAGATGGGGTGGGATCTGAGTTACTACAGAGAATTCTTTCCTGGGTGCTGGCTGGTGAGTCTTGCTCACATGCTCAGGGTTTAGCTGATCACCATATTTGGGGTCAGGAAGGAACTTTCCTCCAGGACAGAATGGCAGAGGCCGTGGAGGTTTTTCGCCTTCCTCTGCAGCATGGGGCATGGGTCACTTACTGGAGGATTCTCTGCACCTCGAGGTCTTTAAACCATGATTTGAGGACTTCAATAACTCTGACATAGGTTAGGGGTTTGTTACCGGAGTGGGTAGGTGAGATTCTGTGGCCTGCATTGTGCAGGAGGTCAGACTAGATGATCATAATGGTCCCTTCTGACCTTAAGTCTATGAGTCTCCCCATCTGTAAAACACGGATAATGATCCTGACCTACCTGTAAAGTGCTTTGAGATCTACTGATGAAAAGTGCTAGACAAGAGCTAGGGATCTCTAATTTCTAGAGTTTAGGATCTATGTGTTACTGTTTTGAACATCTGGCCCACTTCTCTTGGCATCTAAAAGGAAGCTGAGATCTTTCAAAAATCTGGCTCAGGAGGCAACACTGGATAGGAGGAAGGCTGGACTTGTAGGCAGGTTGTTGGGACTCTGGTAATGAGGGCTAAATTCCCAGCTCTGCCATAGCCTTCTGGTGTGACCTTGAGTTAATCACATAATCCCTCTGGGCCTCAGCTGGGATCTGGGGATCATGAACCTTCCCTTCTCCCCTCTAGGGTGCCTGCTAGGTTGTGAGTTCTTGGGGCAGGTGAGGTGTTTGGACTTGGGTGCAATGGGAATGGAAACAGTAATGAGTCTTGAGATGATGTAGCTGGAGGCAAGGGTGCAAATCAGCAAAGCTCCAGCCAAGGAGCTGCCCCCTGATGTCTCTCTAGCACCATAAGTTCCTCCATGGCTGGGTGGCTTGGAGCCTAGGCAGCTTCCAACAAGCTCAGCATGATGCAGATGTCCTTTAAAATCAATGTCTTAAACAGTTCCTGGCAAACATGGAAAATATTGACTATAATAAGGTACGTGGGCTAATTATACCCAGTGCTGATAAACACTTGGCAATGTCTGAGCTGTTTGTGGTCCTGTTTAGCTCCAGTCTTCCTCCTCCACTGAGGCTGCTTCTTATTAATAGTGCTCTTCATCGCCAGAGCACTTCAACAAGGGTAATTAATTAATCATTTAATTCGAGCGCTTGCTGTGTTCAAAGCAAGGTACAGCCATTAACTACCAGGGCATGTTTAACAAATTGATCACACCAAGGCCGGGTGCTGTCCATTGCTCAGCACAGAGAGCAGAGCCCACCTGCACTGTTCGATCATTTACATTTGTTTACTCTGGGTGACAGGTGGCTGGATGGGGCATTGAGATTGAAGCCTGACTAGTCATGGGGCGGGGTCCCATGACAGCTGGGGGAGGCAGCTGACCAGGATAGAATTATAGCCTTGTACTTAAGGTGTTGTATTGAGACTCAGAAATTCTGGGAGCAATTGTTGGTTCTGCCACAGGTGCTTTGTGTGACCCTCGGCAAATCCCTTAGGCCCAGAGCCACAGAGTATTCAGTTTCCTAACTTTCCCTGATTTCAGGCTGCTTTCAGTAGAACTTAGGAGCCTAAATACCTTTGTGGATTCAGGCCCTTAGTGTCTCTGGGCCTCAGCTCCTCATGTGTAACATGGGGCAATTATATAACATTAGCCTGTCTTGCCTAGTTAAGAGTGTGAGCTCCCTGGGGCAGGAAGAGCCCATCCAGCCCTAGTGATGTGGGGCCCTGATCTCAGCTGTATGTCTTTGCTTTCCATCTGGCCAGGTTCAGCCCCTGCAGACAACCTTGTAAAGGGGCCTTGGTTCGCATGGACACTGGGGGGATGGCTATTCTTGGTGCTGCTGCCCAGAGGGGCAGGGGTTTCACCCACCAATACCAAGCATTTGCTCTTTGCCCGAAAGATGCAGCTTGTGCCCGGTTTAAAAAGCTTTGGTCAACTAATCAGGGTGCATACTCAGCACCACGGGGTTTTGGTGGCCAATCACAGCCAGGAGGAGCTGAGCTTGTGCTGCCCATGGGGAGCTGAGGCCAAGCTGCCTGTGGGAAGCAGCACAACCCAGAATTGCCATAGCAGTGTCCCCTACAGCCCTGGTCCCTCCCACAGCTGGCCTGCCTCCTCCGGTCCCAGCCTGCTCCAGCACCCCGAACCCTGGGGCTGATGGAGAGGCCTGTGATTGTCAGTTCAGTCCCTGCACCAGGGCCATTCTCCCCCAGCTGCATACAGGGCCTTTCCCCTCCTGGCAGCAGCAAAAGGGACATGGTGGGATGCAGAATCTCGCCCCCCTACACCTCCAGTCAAAGGAGGCCCAGCAAGTCACACCCCAGGCTAGGTGTCATAGAATCATAGAAGATTAGAGTTAGAAAAGTCCTCAAGAGGTTATCTAGTCCAACCCCCTGCTCAAAGCAGGACCAACCCCAACCAAATCATCCCAGCCAGGGCTTTGTCAAGCTGGGCCTTTAAAATCTCTAAGGAAGGAGATTCCACCACCTCTTAAGGTAACCCATTCCAATGTTTCACTACCCTCTGAGTGAAATAGTTTTTCCTAATATCCAACCTAAACCTCCCCCACTGCTCCTTGTTCTGTCATCTGCCACCACTGAGAACAGTCTAGCTCCATCCTCTTTGGAATCCCCCTTTCAGGTAGTTGAAGGCTGCTATCAAATTCCCCCTCACTCGCCTCTTCTGCAGACTAAATAAGCCCAGTTCCCTCAGCCTCTCCTTATAAGCCACGTGCCCCAACCCCTTAATCATTTTCATTGCCCTCTGCAGGACTCTGTCCAATTTGTTCACATCCCTTCTATAGTGGGGGGACCAAAACTGGACACAACACTCCAAATGTGGTCTCACCAATGCTGAATAGAGGGAAATAATCACTTCCCTTGATCTGCTGGCAATGCTCCTATTAATGCAGCCCAATATACCGTTAGCCTTCTTGGCAACAAGGGCCCACTGCTGACTCAGATCCAGCTTCTTGTCCAGTGTAATCCCCAGGTCCTTTTCTGCAGAGCTGCCGCTTAGCCAGTCAGTCCCCAGCCTGTAGCAGTGCATGGGATTCTTCCTTCCTAAGTGCAGGACTCTGCACTTGTCCTTGTTGAACCTCATCAGATTTCTTTTGGCCAAATCCTCCAATTTGTCTAGGTCACTCTGGACCCTCTCCCTACCCACCAGCATATCCACCTCTCCCACAGCTTACTGTCATCCGTGAACTTGCTGAGGGTGCAAACCATTCCATCATTCAGTTAATTAATGAAGATTTTGAACAAAACTGGCCCCAGGACCGACCGCTGGGTCACTCCGCTTGATACCGGCTGCCAGCTAGACATCGAGCCATTGATCACTCCCGTTGAGCCTGACGATCTAGCCAGCTTTTTATCCACCTTATAGTCCAGTCATCCAATCCATACTTTTTTAACTTGCTGGCAAGAATAGTGTGGGAGACTGTATCAAAAGCTTTGTTAAAATCAAGATATATTACATCCATCGCTTTCCCCATACCCACAGAGCCAGTTATCTCATCATAGAAGGCAATCAGGTTGGTCAGTCATGACTTGCCCTTGGCGAATCCATGTTGACTGTTCCTGATCACCTTCCTCTCCTCCAAGTACTTCAAAATGGACTCCTGGGTTCTGTTTCCTGTTGTGCTATCTGGCTCTGCATAAATCAGTTCCCCTGTTTTGTCCCTGTTTCCCCTTCTGTAAAATAAGGGTGAACTGTAGGATTTAAAGCCAGAAGGGATTCTCAGATCATCTAGTCTGACCTCCTGTGTCACAGAGGCCATTCAGTGTCCCCCAGTTACCCCTGTACTAGGCCCAGTAACGTGTGTTTGGCTGAAATCCCTTTCAGAAAGGCCTCCAGACTGGATCTGAAGACAGCAAGAGGTGGTGACTCCAGCCCTTCCTTTGGCAAGTTCCAATGGTTAATCTCCCTCCCAGTTACAAATCTGCGCCTTCTCGGCAATTTGAATTTGTCTGCCTTTTGGATGGTTCTTAGCCTGTTTGTAAAACCCTCTGAGACCCACGGACGCTGAGAGCTATCAGCAGCCTCAGGTGGGAGGATGTCTGCACACAGTCTGCATGGATACTGATCCACTGTGCGTTAGAGAGCTCACTTGATGGAGGAAGAGTCAGGCAGTAACAGCCTGCAGCCAGGGCTGCTCTGAGCAGGCTGGATTTGAACCAGTTACTGAGCAGAGGCTGAACCCAATACTGCTCCCCTGAGCCTCCAGCTGGGGCTGGACCATATAGCAGAGAGCAGCCCAGACTACTGCTGTTTTCACAGGCTACTTCCACTTTGCTGCCTGCCTCCCATCAATATCAGGAGCCATGGGATGGATCAGTGGTGTGGGGAACATAGAGCGAGGCCTTTCTGCACTGCAGCTCCCAAAGCACCATCAGTGTGTTATTTATACAATACACACAGGCACCCCCTTCATCCCCCAGCTGCCATTAGCTGCTCTGGGCCTGAGGCTCAGCCAGGGCTTTGGGATCCCCGGCAGATTTTCTACCATCCCTCTTTGGTTCTTACTTGCAAAGATGCCAGGCAGACTGTGCCAACTGTCCACAGCACGGTCTGGCTGGCAGGCAGGGCAGAGTCCTGATTAACAACACACCCTTTGGCCACATTGTGTCCGTCTTGCTTCCAAGGAAGGAGGGGAAAATATTTAAGTGGCAGAAGATTCCCCTCCTTTGAGCCATTTCCACACCACATGGGCCTCTGCCATCCGTCCCTCAGACCCGCCCGAGGCCCTCACAGCGATGGTGCTGTGGCTCAGGAGGCCGCAGCATGGGATGAGCAAACCCAGAAAGGTGGTGGTAGCCGAGTGAGTCCCTGGCAGAGCGAGGCAGTGCTAGGTTAGAGAGCAGTCATGGTAGCTTGTCCCAGAAAAGATCCAGAAACTCCCACACGGCCAGTTCATGCACAGCAACGTTTATGACTCCTCGGTGGTTCACGTGAAGAGTGAAAAGTGAAACCAGAAAGAAACCAGTCACTATTCCCCATCCGCTTTTCTCCTGCTTCCCAAAAACGTTCTCTTGGTAGAGAACAGGAACAATGTCATGTGACCAATCCTGCCCCCGGACCTGCATAGCAAACAGTCAACGTGAACAAGACGGGACCACGATGTCTAAAGGCTTCAGACGATACGTCGCAGCAGCAGATCTGCCCAGTGGGGGAAGGGGCTGGGGTTAGGGTTGGGGGGATGCAGCGTGGATTCTGCTCTAGACCATCCTAGCTCCAGCAGGGGTGCTTCTCCTCCTGCCCTTCCTGCTCCCCCAGCAGAACCATCGGCTCCCCTTTTCAATGCCGTGATACAACCTGTTCCCCAGCAGCCCCCATGAGATCTCTGCACTTCCTGCTCCCCAAATTCTGTCCTCTCTCATGTGGCACAGAGGCGACAAGGGGAGGGTTTGGCAATCACTGGCAGCAATAGCAGCCCAGGCTGGGCTGATTCTCTCTCCTCCGCCATCTTGGGCAGAGCCCCTTCTCAAGGTAAGGGCATTGCTGCCACTCTGTCTCTGGAGCCAGTCTGCCAGGTGGGGCCTCTGGATTCTCCTGGGTGGCTGGAGTTCACTCTCTGCAGCAAACAAAACAAACTGGTCTCATGTTGTCAGTGATTAGAGCCAGCCTCGTCATTGCCCAGCCCTGGGGGAACTCTGGGCAGTTGTATCCCAGCTGCAAGCCACTTCCTAAGCAACTAGTCCTGCTTTCCTCCATTGCCCTTCAATTTCCAGCCCTCCTGAGCAGGTCTCCTGGGGAATGTGCCCTGGCACTAGCCCTCTGTTGGCCAGAAATGCCTCTTGCCTGACATGGTTCCCCAGCAGGCTCTGTTGTCAGTAGCTGGTTTTCTGCACCTAGGATGGATGGATTTCCATGCCGTGCTGCAGCCATCCTGGGGGAGGGATCTCAGGGGTGCCTAGGTACCCTCTGGCCATGTCGATTTGCCCTGAGGATGGCAGCTTGCTGCTTACTGTGGATACTGCCATTTTCTGTTGGAAAATGAAGGCAGCTGTGACAGAGATCCCTCTCATCCCCAGAGATCCCATCAGACTCCATCCCCCTCTCTCTCTGTCGGGCACTCTCGGAGGCACTGGAGCCAGTTGCTCTTTCCAATGAGACCCACTGGAGATTATTCAACCAGAAATGACGTTGAGGCAGCAGGGTCTCCAGGATCAATACTCCAGGTCTGCAAGGCCTAGTAATCAGCTGTGACCGTGTCCACAGGCAAGGAGATCTGGGCCACCAGAAGAGTGCCCAAACCACCCAGAATGTTCCTGAAGGCAGTGTTGTGATATGGTTAGTGCTCTCTCCTCTTCACCATCTGTCATACAGTTATCTCCACATACCCCAGAAGCCAGGACAGTGGTCTTAGTCACATGTTACAGGTGGGAAACTGAGACCCAGAGACATTGAGTGACATGCCCCAGGTGAGGCCCTGAACTGAAGCCAAGAGTCCTGAGCCCAGGCCAGCACCTACCCACGACACCCTCTTCCATCCTGAATTGTACTAAAATATTTATGTTGCAACCAGCCAAAGCTGTACAATCCCCCACTTGGGCTGGGTACTGGGAGAGTTCACTTGGGCTCATGATCCCAGGTAGGGAGGGTACAAAATTCACTCAGTAGCATAAAGCCAGCTCTGCCCTGGATGAGGGGTCCCTTCGGTCAGGCACAGGGAGACAAAGCACCAGGGAGATCTGATGTATCAATACATCACAATTAGCATAACAACACTTTACCCTATGCAAAAGTGGGAACTGGTGGCGTTTCTGTGACAGGTAATGACCCTTGCCATAGGCCGTCAGCAGGGTTTGGCCCAGGGCCCACAGCCCCAGGCACATACACTGTTAGAGAGTCACAGATCTATAGGTGAGAAGGGTTCATTATGATCATGTATAACACAAGCCCTCTAGAGAACCTCACACAGCGATTCCTGTACCGAACATAGTAACAGCTGGCTGAGACAGAGTGGGTCTTTTGGAAGGACAGCCAGTCTGCATCCCAGGGCCAGAGGGCTCAGAGGGATTCCCGGCAAGGTTCAGGGAGATCTGTGCTGGATGACAATGCAGTGGCAGATGCCCTGTCCCGCCAAGCTGGGGGTTCAGTGTGGGGAGACCACACGCCCAGCTACAAGAGCAGTGGGTGTA
This sequence comes from Gopherus evgoodei, assembly GCF_007399415.2. Lineage (NCBI taxonomy): Eukaryota > Metazoa > Chordata > Testudines > Testudinidae > Gopherus > Gopherus evgoodei. The sequence continues at coordinate 1,393,454 of NW_022060063.1, read as the reverse complement.
ACTAAAATTGTTACTATGAGTCCAGTGCAAACGCTGGGGTGTGGGGCAGGCCAAGGGCATTTTAGCTCAGGAAACACAACCTGCTCAGCCATGTCTTCAGTGCCTTCTGGACTCCCACTCCTGGCTGTGCAAGGTGGGCCTGGAACAGGTGCTCTGTCTCAGCCAAGGAAGCACCTGGTTCTTCAAAGCCCCTGTGGACACAAGTTCCCTGCTCCCTCCCCAACCTGGCCAAGGTGATGGGAAAAGAGATGGAAGTAGCAATTTGCTCCATTAGCTAGCTGGCTGCAGCAGGCTCTCGCAGTGCCATCTGAGAAGCTCGCTGCTTGGTTTGTTAGCACCATCTTCTCCCCCCCAGAGGCACCAGCTCCAACAGACCCTTCCTTATTGACTGGGGCCGGTTGTCAGATCCCATCCAGCAGCAGGAGAGACTGGTGCATCCACCTCAGCAGTGCTGCTGTTTGGGCACATAGCCACGCCCAAGCATCCATGAAAGGTGGTGGGGAGCGCGGCAGTGAGCTGAGAGATCCTGAAGCCCAGGGTTGTCCACCATGTGGGTTTGCCATTACCCCTTGATAGGCAAAATGAGGCTGGAATTATACAATGAATAGCTAGTGCTATCCCTTCTCTCTGGGCTCATGGAGCAGAAAGGTATTAGAGGCAGAGCTTGCAGGGACACCTATAGATAAGGCTGTCTGACATTTCCCAGTGTAGGACCCTGTTTTCAGTTGGTTATAATTTTGCCTGATCACAGCACTGGGACAGCTCGGATCCATACCCAGTCCTCTCTCCAAAGGGCCAAACAATCAGCTCTCTCCCCCTTCCCAAAACCCAACATCGTCTGACCTTCAAGGAAAGGTGGCCATGGCCCCTCTCCAGTTGGGGTAACACACCCTGTCCTGTGGAGACGGGAACCTGCTGGGGTTCACCCCTCCCTAGAGGTTCTCCAGGGATGGGATGTGGAGTGGCCCAGTCTCCTTGCTAATGGAGCAGTTATTGCCAGTGGCTTTCCAAAAGGCTACTCACAGCTAAAGTCTTGTACATGCTGCACTGGGCTTGGCCTCTGTGCAAATATCAGCATCCTCCCTGACACAGGCCTCTGGCAGCAGCCTCACACACAGGGCAGGGGCGGCTGGGAGGGCGAGCGATGGGGAGGGAAAGAGGGAGGAAACATTAGACCCAAAGAGTCTGCTGAGCAGAGAGAGATGAGATGAACCTACTTTGTGTTCAATAACTGTAGAGAGCAACTGCAGACCCGTAAGGGGCAGAATTGGCTTTGTTCATAAGGTGCTACTAGATTGCACAGCACCCACAAGTATGTCACTGGTCCCCATCACCAGAGTATCTCAGCATCTTACTCTCACCATGTCTCCTCACACCCCCTGGGAGGCAGGGCCAAGCAATTATCTGCATAGCACAGAGGGGGAACCGAGGCCTACAGACATTAAGGGCTGGATTTTTAAAGGTATCTGGGCCCCTAAAGATGCAGATATGTGCATAGCTCTCTGCAAGGCACCTCCCTGCATCTTTAAGGGCCTTACAGACCCTTACAAATCTGACCCTAAGCCACTTGCCAAGTGCCACCCAGGGCACCAGTGCTAGAGCAGATCTCCCAAGCCCCAGGTCATCACTTGAACAACTCACCCCTCTTCTCTCTTCACCTCACGTGCCAACTCCTGTTTGCATTTGCTAAGCACCCAGGTCTCTGGGCCTGCGCTCGTAATCCTGAATCTCTCCAAATGCTGATTTCCAGTAGAATCATTTACTCTTCAGTGCCCTGAGGAGATGCTCATGAGACCTGGATTGGTGGCTGGAGCTCAGTACAAGGGTAGGGAGGGAAACACCTCTGGTCCTTATGCGGTAATAATCTGGGTCCTCCCTGTCCCCCCCTCCAACTAGGCTGGGGGAGGGGAGGGGCTCTTTCATGCCTCTTCTCCTTGTTAGATTAGTTGCCATAGAAACCCACTATCTGAATTTTAAGCAGAGATTAAAAAGATACAAAAATGGATGTTTCCCTGGTGATTAAATTACTTGATTGTTGCCTGTTCCCACAGGAAAGGTGTGAATGGAGAGCAAAGGCTGAGGCCTGGCGGGGGTAAGGGGGTGGAATCCAGTCATGCCCCCTGCCTGCCCCAGTGCTAATCACCATGTGTGAGGGCCACGGTTGGAAGGTCTCAGTCCAGCTCGCCGTGGGCACGTGTCTGTTCCATCAGCTAACTAGCCCCCTTCTTGGCACTCTCTGCTCAGAAGCCAGGGCCTCTGGGCCTGATCCTGTCAGGCAATGGCACCCACAGCTCCCAGCACCTCAGTAGGAGATAAGGGCACTTGGCCTTTTGGGGACCAGGTCCTGCAAGGTCCACAGAGGCTGAACTGCCTCCCATCTCACCCATCATAGCTCCTGGGAGACATGCACCAGAACAGGAACTCCTGCCTGCCTGCTTGTCAGAGACCCTGCCTTCCAGGGCATTGCTCCCTCCATCCGCAGACTGCAGCCCCTTGCAGGGTGGGTACCCTCTCACTCTAACCCTACCCCAGGGCATGGTGTGTAGGGCTGGGGAAGGACACGGCTGGCCCCTAGGTGGGGCAGTGAGAACTGATGAGTTTTGCTCCTCACCTCTAATTTCCCAGCAGTGCCCAGCTATGCCCTGCTTCCAGCATCAGCCCAGCTCCCGAAGACTCACTGCTCTTTCAGCCGGCCAGGATCTGCCCTGTCTTTGGCCTGCGACAGGGGACCCGTGTGAGGCAGGCACAGGCAGTGTGTGCTGAGGGATCTGCCACCAGCCTCTGCGTCTTTCCCCTCTGCCCCCAGGAGAGCTGCAAGGGGCAAGCTCTGCCCAGCTGTGCCCTGCCCCATGCACTAAGCTTCGCTCTGCTGGGCAGACGGTAGGAGAAACAGGTTGCAAGGGCAAGGGCCAGCTCCGCAATGGGACTCCAAAGAAATGATGCTGACTAGCACCTGCTGAGGATCTGCCTTAAACCTGCCCTGGTGCAGAGAGTGTGGTTGCACCCAGGCTTGGCCCAGAACAAGGTTACATGTCATGGGAGCCCAGGTTCACCATGGGACCTGAGCGCCCTCCATCATGAGCAGTCTGCACAGAGACCCAAGCTGAAGTTCATATGTTGCTCCCCCAGGTCTGAGGCTGCAGTTTCACCAGGGAGGGGATTTGGCCCAGCCTGTCTGCTGGCTAGAGGAAGTGGAGTGTGGTGGCGGTGATGGCTTGACAGCACTGACTGATCCTAGCACTCCCCGAGCTGCACCTGCCATGGCATCAGACACCATCGCAGCATGCGGCAGCTCCCAAAGTGACATGCGTGGTGCCTGGTGTTTGATCAGAGGCACTGAGGAAACAGGAACAAAACCCAGAACAAAAGGCAGTGACAGCATCTGCTCTGGGTCTGTGCAGCCAGACACGGCACCAGCTCAGCTTGCGCGGGACACCGGGGGCCGGCAGCTCCCCTCAGCAGAAAGTCATGGGGGGGTTGTCAAGCAGGGCTGGACTCCTGTTCTGCTGAGAAGGGATGGTGTGAGGGAGACTCAGGGCCAGTCTCTGGTCTTGTTCACATTGAATTCTCTGGGACTGCTCTGTGGGGAGAGCATGACTCATATATGATGTGCAGGGCATCCCAGCGATGCCAACCCAACTGCCCGGGGCCTGGCTTCCCCACCCCTGCAGCAGAAGAACACAGCTGATGTGCAGGGGGGTTGTTAACCAAATCTCCCTTTTCAAAGAGACATGGATTTAAACTGGAGGCAGAGAGAGGGGTAATGGAAATGCCTCCATGCTGCCAGCAGAACGCCTGAGCTCCTCCTGCTCTCTGGCTTAGAGGGCACATCCTTTCCCCTCCCTCCCTGCAGATGGGGAGGCAAGGGACAGGCTGTAGTGGCCAGCAGGCCCTAGAAGCTGGACAGGCAGTTCTGATGCTCGTGGCTTCACCCTCCGTAGGCACACACAGTCTGCTGTCAGCACCGCTAAGCGAGTTTTATTCACAACCACGTTCCCATTATTAAACCCTCAGCCACCCTCTAATGTGGAAGCCGTGCTGCTGGCAGACCAGGTGCCAGCTCATGCCACGGTCCCCATGTCTCAACTGGATGCTGGCAAGTACACAGATGGATCAGCCTGGCTCACCTGTGTGCTGTGCGGTCACAGTGGATATCGGGTATAAGAATGTGTTTTGTGTTTAGACTCTGTTGGATGTTGGTGAGCTGCTTCAGCATTAATCTCACTTAGGGCCTCTGGATCCCATATTGTAACATGATATTTGAGCACTGGCATTGTGAGTCTCTGGGACTGTGTAAATCACCAGCCAGGAGAGAGACATTAACTAGTGGGAAATGCTGGTCTCCAACAGAAGGTGTCAAGCCCTGCCTCATCAAGAAGGTCCATCAACACCAGACATTCCAGAGTAGAACCACAAAGAGGACAAAAGACTTTGTTGCTTATTCTCCACACACCCCACCCATGAAGATGAGCCTGGCAAGTGAATTTCTCTCATCAGCTAAGTTTGAAACTCAAAGCACAAGTGGGGAAGGGAATAAAACCCTGACAAAGAGGAATCGTATCTCACTGCTGCTTGGACTCTGGGTTTTTAGGCAAGATTTCTAGGCATAAGCCAGAGATCCGCAGTGCTTAGCTTGGGTTACCCCTAAGGGACAGTTAAATCTTGCTTACTATAGAAGCTTCTATTCCCTTTTGAAACTTAAGACTGTAGCTTGTGTGTGTGTTTGTGTGTGTGTGTGTATTTACCTGCTTCACCCTTGTAAAGAACTCTCTGGTTTCATTTCCCTAGTTAATAAATCTGAATATAGTTTATTATAGGAATGGATACAAGTGTTGTCTTTGATCTAAGGTGACATTGACATGGGTAAGTGGCTGGTCTTTTGTGACTAGGAGTAACCTGACTATTGCTGCAGTCTTTGGTGTAAGGGATCATCTGTCACAAAGGGATGCACACCTGAGTGGTGAGATAGATGGAGTACTAGGGGGACTGGCTGTGACTCCACATTAAGGCTGGTACAGTGCCTGAGGAGTTTACACTTAATGGTAGGTGAAATCTCAGTGTAGCACTCACAGCCAGTTTGGGGGTTGGGCCCTGCTTCCTAACAACCTGCCCTGAGGCTTATACTCATGCTTCATTGTAGGACAGCTTGGCAGGAGCGTTGAGTGGAACTGCCTGTTGGCTCAGGCCTGCTCTGTACCCCCGACCCCTCCAATTACGCAACTTATACTGGGTCTGTACCCCCGATCATGCAGCTCACACTGGGTCCATATCCTCAGTCATGCAGCTCACGCCGGGCCCATACCCCTAATCTTGCAGCTCATGCCAGGTCCATACCCCCTGTCATGCAGATCACACCTGGTCCGTACTCTGGATCATGTAGCTCACGCTGGGCCCATACCCCCAATTGTGCAGCTCATTCCAGGTCCATACTCCCTGTCGTGCAGCTCACACCGGGTCCATACCCTCAATCATGCAGGTCACGGTGGGTCCATACCCCCAGTTGTGCAGCTCACGCCGGGTCCATATCCCCACTCGTGCAGGTCACACTGAGTCCATACCCTCAATTGTGCAGCTCACGCCGGGTCCATATCCCCAGTTGTGCAGCTCACTCCGGGTCCGTATCCCCACTCGTGCAGGTCACGCTGGGTCCATACCCCAGTTGTGCAGCTCACGCCGGGTCCATATCCAAAGTTGTGCAGCTCACTCCGCGTCCGTATCCCCACTCGTGCAGGTCACGCTGGGTCCATACCCCAGTTGTGCAGCTCACGCCGGGTCCATACCCCCAATCGTGCAGGTCATGCTGGGTTCATACCCCCAGTTGAGCAGCTCATGCCAGGTCCATATCCGCACTTGTGCAGCTCATGCTGGGTCCATACCCCCAGTTGTGCAGCTCACGCTGGGTCCGTATCCCCACTTGTGCAGGTCATGCTGGGTCCATACCCCAGTTGTGCAGTTCACGCCAGGTTCGTATCCCCACTCGTGCAGTTGGGGTTGAGACAGAGCCAAAGGGCAAGGGGCGCTGATCCACTTTTGTGTTCCTGAAGCCTAGGGCAGCCTTCCCAGCCTTCCTGGTGTGAGTTAGAGCCACCTCAGGGCTATTCTAACTCATATTCTACTCCCATGGCTTCTTATGGGTGCTGGGGAGCAGAGCCGAGCAGAAGTGCCCTGCCCCTGGTGCTGCCCTGCTCCACTCCCTATGCGAGGGGTGCCCTACTTACAGGGGATTCTCAGGGGGTGTTCCCCCCCTCATCCAGACCCCTTCGTGTTGCAGCATGGCCCAAATGGGCCTTAGCGTCATTGCCGAGCAGGCCCGCTGTCCTAAGGCCACAGCTTTCAAAAGGAGCTGACCCTCCGTATGTCCAGAAACTGCCTCCTACCCTTTACATGTCAACCCTGCTTCCCTGACTCCTCCTAGCATCCCTCCCTCCTTCGCCTATGCCCCTCCTCGCCTTGCATTTATTACCATTCTCTCCCCCAGCACAGTGGCTCTGGGGCACATGGCCCGGGCAGCCCCCTCCCACCCCACCACAGCAATGTCCCAGGTGAAGTGCAGTCCCCATCCCTGCTGCTCCTTCCCAGGGACATTCTGGCGACAGCAACCAAGCAGGCCATGCTGAAGCAGTGTCCTCTCTGCCCTGGGGAAGACCTTTCACCTGGCGGAACCAGGAGCAGCTGCTGGAGGAATCAACGTGGGTTTCTCTCCAGTCGGGGTGTGTGAGACGGTGGCTCAGGGCCCACCCCCAGCATCACACCCTCTCCTCTCCCAAACTCTGTCCTTCGGCCCTAAGCAGCACTGGGCATGGCCTGACTGTCCCCTTAAAGCCCTTAGCATGGTGTGGGCCTTGGCTCCTCCCAAGGAGTATTTGTGCTACTTGCACCTTTCTACACCAGCTGGTGATTGGGCACCAGGGGAGTGGAGCTTGTCCCAATACCCCCTTAGCTCCTCCCCCAAACCCTCACTTTTAAATAAATGTATTTGAACCCCAAGATGTTATTTTTGCTCCTCTACTTTGGTGGCCTGGGCAGGGGGGGGGGGGAGGTTTCCAGCATTAGCTAATCCCTCTTCCCAGTCTCTGTTTCAGAGAGAAAAGGGCATTTTATTAATAAACAGAATACGATAAAACACGGCTAAATGGCTTCATGGAGAATAGGTCCATCAATGGGTATTAGCCTGGATGGGCAGGGATGGTGTCCCTAGCCCCTGTTTGCCTGAAGCTGGGAATGGGCGACAGGGGGTGGATCACTTGGTGATGCCCTGTTCTGTTCATTCCCTCTGCGGTACCTGGCACTGGTCACAGCTGGAAAACAGGATACTGGGCTAGAGGGATCTTTGGCCTAACCCAGTATGGTCTCATTCTCCCTGATTGAACTAACCTTGTTATCTCTAGCCTGCTTCTTGCTTGCATATATATACCTGCCCCTGGAAATTTCCACTATGTGCATCCGACGAAGTGAGTATTCACCCACGAAAGCTCATGCTCCAATACGTCTGTTAGTCTATAAGGTGTCACACGACTCTTTGCTGCTTTATGTTCGTATGATACACTAGGTGTAGACAACCTATGGCATGCGTGCCGAAGGCGGCACGCGAGCTGATTTTCAGTGGCACTCACACTGCCTGTGTCCTGGCCACCAGTCCGGGGGGCTCTGCATTTCAATTTAATTTTAAATGAAGCTTCTTAAACATTTTAAAAACCTTATTTACTTTACATACAACAATAGTTTAGTTATATATTATAGACTTATAGAAAGAGACCTTCTAAAAACATTAAAATGTATTACTGGCACATGAAACCTTACATTACAGTGAACAAATGAAGACTCGGCACAGCACTTCTGAAAGGTTGCCGACCTCTGTGATACACTCTTGGCTCACCTTTATTGCCTCCAGTCCCATGATCTCACAGTACTCTACAGACACCAATGAGTTAACCTTCATAGCCCCCTTGGATATGATCAGTGTCATTATCCCCATGGGACAATATAGGGAAACTGAGGCACAGAGGGCTGAAGTGACTTGCCCAAGGTCACCCAGCTAATCAGAACAGAGCTCAGAGCAGATTCCCAGCTCCCTCCCTGCAACTATTAGACCCCATTCCTCACCCAGAGCCAAAGACAGAACCTATGAGTCCAGGCCCCCAGCCCTACCGCTCTCACCACTAACCACCACTCCTCTACCAGAGCCAGGAATAGAGCCCAGGAGTCCAGAGCCACCAGGCCTGTGTTCCAAGCATGGACCTATACACCTGCCATCCGTACCTCTGAAAGGGGGATGACCCCACTGCTGCTGCTGCTACTCCCTGCCCCACAGTCAGGGTTCTTTGCTCCCTGCCCCAGAGGTGCTGGGAGTTTTGCTGTTTTCCTTTCTTTGATATTTCTGCATCAACCTCCACCATCGATAGACCATTGCCAGGGAGAACAATAACTATGTGAATGACAGACCATGCTGAGAGTGCGTGTCTGTCTGTGCATGTGTATGTTTGTTTGCATGTACATGCATGACTGCCAACATGCATGTGTCTCAAGCTGTGTGAGCTTCTGTGAGTTAAAGGAAAGGGAAAGATTATGTTCTCTGTGTGACTGAGTGTGCATGCGTGGGACAGTGTGCGTGTGAATGGGACAGTGTGCATGGGTCAGTATACATGTGTGCATGTGGGACAGTGTTCATGTGTGCATGTGGGACAGTGTGCACGTGTGTATGTTGGGACAGTGTGCATGGAACAGAGTGCATGTGAGACAGTATGCGCCTGTGCGTGTGGGACAGTGTTTGCATTGAACAGTGTGTACATGGGGCAGTGTGTGTGGGACAATGTGCACCTGGGCGTGTGGGACAGTGTGTGCATGGCACTGTGCATGTATGGGACAGTGTGCATGTGGGACAGTGTACGTGGGACAGTGTGTGTGGGACAGTGTGCGTGTGCATGGGACAACGTGTGCAGAATAGTGTGCACGTGGGACAGTGTGTGTGGGACAGTGTGCCTGTGCATGGGACGTGTGCAGAATAGTGTGTGCATGGGACAGTGTGCGTGTGTGTGCATGGGACAGTGTGCACATGGGACAGTGTGCATGTGGGATAGTGTGTGCAGAATAGTGTGCACATGGGACAGTGTGCGCATGGGACAGTGTGTGCATGGGAGAATGTTTGCGGGACAGTGTGTGCGGAATAGTGTGTGCGTGGGACAGTGTGAGTGTGCGTGGGACAGTGTGTGTGGGGGGGCCCTCTGGCTGCAGGAAGCACACCCCTGGCGATGGGTGGCACTCTATGCACATGCCCGTCTGGCAGGTTTGAACGCCTGACAGGCGACACAGTAAAACACATGGCCACAGGTAGCCACAAATGCTGCAAGCCCCTGTCTGTGCTGGGGGAGGACTCACAAGAAGCGTTAGCCCCCGTGATGCTGAGTGACACCCACCCAGGGACTCTAGATCCGTAACAGTGAGAGCACCAAGCAACTCCAGCGCTGGCACCGGGCCCTGCTTCGGTGGCCAGGCTGGCCCCACTGCCAGGGAAGGATGCTTTCCATCTGCTCATTAGCGCCCCAGACCAGAGGTTGCCTGACCCCACTTCAGTGCTGCCCTCTCAAAGCTTCTGGAGCCAGACACACCCAGTGATGGAGCGACCTGACCCTGGCTCCTTGTTCACTGTCTCTGCGCAGAGATCCCTGCCCCGCCCCCACCCTGATTAGAATCTGAAGAACTCGTGTAGGCATCAGGATCAAACTATCTAATGGCAGGTGCCACCCTGGCAGTCAGGACGAGGCTGTTCAGTGCATGGCAGATTCTCTGCAGGCCCCTTTGTTCTCCTCTCCAAATCACACAACGTGGCCTGTGGAACTCACTGCCACAGCACAAAAGCTGAGCAGGACTCTACAAAGGATCAAACTTTCTTTGCGTACGAAGGGCTTCCAGTGTGAGAACAGTGTCCATCACCTGGAGGCTGAGGCCTGGAAACACTGACCAAACCCTAGCTAATGGGGGCTGGGCGGGAACTGTCTCTGGGGGCAGGTTATCCCATAATTCCCTTCTGCAGGAGTTTCTTGCATCTCCCTCTGAAGCAGCGGGTGGTTGGGATGCTCAGAGGCAGGATATCAGGCTAGATGGGCCTCTGGACTGATCCACTGTGACAAGCCCTTGGCTTCTCCTGCTTCCCCCACCCAAAGAGCCAAGCAGGCACCTCCGTCCCATTGCAGGGAAGCAGCAAAGCAGTGGGAAGTCTTCTTGGGAGCGCAAGCCCCTTGTGTGTCCCCTCTCGCAGACTGCTGACCTCCCTGCAGCGGACTGCCTGGCCCTGCACATAGCACAGCACTTTGCCATTTAAAGGCACAGTGTTAAGAATACCAAAAGCCACACAGACCCACCCCACTCCCCAAATCCCACCTCCTGGTGCCAGTCTCGCCTGCCCCAGGACTGCTTTAAACCAAACCTCCCCCCATCCTCCCCAAACCTGGCCTTCGCTGTGATCCACTGTCACCGTGTCACACAGAGGCAGAGAGCAGCAGTGGCCGCAGATGCAGACTACGGGTAGGCTGGGCTGTTTGTTCAGCAGTTCTCAGGAGACATTCAAATGCCCTTCCCGAGCAGAGTGCTGGCACCGGCTGGGAAACACAGACCTGCTCGGTAGCTCGTGGCAGAGCCAAGCTGTGGTCTCAGCTATGCACTACCTTCCCCAGCCCTCCCTCAGCTTTCCGATCGCACAGCTAAGCCCCAACCCAGGGGCGACACCCCGTCCCGACTCGAGTGCCTAGAGACCTGTCCTGAACAGAGCCAGGGGAAGTGATGCTGATCCTGTGCTGTCAGCTCCCCACACTGCTGCTTCCTGCGCCAGGCCAGTGTCTACCATGATGGCAGTGTGATGGTGCCAGGGGGTCTGAGTAGGATTTGGCTTTGCCCCAAGCCTAGGCCCAGCCACACATGGGATCAGCAGCGAGGAGAGCTGCAGAACCTTGCAATATGAAGTCAGAAACACAGCCCCTGCTCTGCCTGTCTGATCCCACTGCACCTCCGCCCCGCCTCCCCCCGAGAGAGCCAGCAGATGGTATAAGTGCTGCCAGGCAACTGGCTGTGGGGGAGGGAGCAGGTTAAATGCCTCCTGTGAAAGTAGAATGAATTATATAGTAAGAATAGAAAGGATTAAAGAAATGTTCTCTGTACCTTTAAGCAAAGTTGTTGGAATGTTGCAACCAGGTGTCAGGAATACAGACATTAACATAGAACAATTGCACCATTTAAGGGCAATTGGTGAAGCATTAGCCTTAGATCGATAACAGTTAGTAAGGAAATAGGATATGCATGCTGTGCCCCAGGTGAATTTTACTGTTTTGATTTCTTTGTCCCATTGTCTAATTCCCGCTCTTTTAGCTGTATAAATAAGGCCATGTCTACATCTAAAATTTTGCAGCGCTGGTTGTTACAGCTGTATTAGTACAGCTGTATAGGGCCAGCGCTGCAGAGTGGCCACACTTACAGCAACCAGCGCTGCAAGTGGTGTTAGATGTGGCCACACTGCAGCGCTGTTGGGCGGCTTCAAGGGGGGTTCCGGGACGAGAGAGCAAACCGGGAAAGGAAACCAGCTTCGCCGCGGTTTGCTCTCTCGGTCCCGGAGCCACCCAGCAAACCGCAGGGAAGGAGACCTGCTTGCTCGGGGTTCCGGGACCGAGAGAGCAAACCAGGAACGCCGCGGTTTGCTCTCTCGGTCCCGGAGCCAGCCAGCAAACCGCAGGGAAGGAGACCTGCTTGCTCGGGGTTCCGGGACCGAGAGAGCAAACCGGGAACGCCGCGGTTTGCTCTCTCGGTCCCGGAGCCACCCAGCAAACCGCAGGGAAGGAGACCTGCTTGCTCGGGGTTCCGGGACCGAGAGAGCAAACCGGGAACGCCGCGGTTTGCTCTCTCGGTCCCGGAGCCAGCCAGCAAACCGCAGGGAAGGAGACCTGCTTGCTCGGGGTTCCGGGACCGAGAGAGCAAACCGGGAACGCCGCGGTTTGCTCTCTCGGTCCCGGAGCCAGCCAGCAAACCGCAGGGAAGGAGACCTGCTTGCTCGGGGTTCCGGGACCGAGAGAGCAAACCGGGAACGCCGCGGTTTGCTCTCTCGGTCCCGGAGCCACCCAGCAAACCGCAGGGAAGGAGACCTGCTTGCTCGGGGTTCCGGGACCGAGAGAGCAAACCGCGGCGAAGCTGTTTTCCTTTCCCGGTTTGCTCTCTCGGTCCCGGAACCCCGAGCAAGCAGGTCTCCTTCCCTGCGGTTTGCTGGGTGGCTCTGGGACCGAGAGAGCAAACCGCGGCGTTCCCGGTTTGCTCTCTCGGTCCCGGAACCCCGAGCAAGCAGGTCTCCTTCCCTGCGGTTTGCTGGCTGGCTCCGGGACCGAGAGAGCAAACCGCGGCGAAGCTGGTCTCCTTTCCCGGTTTGCTCTCTCGGTCCCGGAACCCCGAGCAAGCAGGTCTCCTTCCCTGCGGTTTGCTGGGTGGCTCCGGGACCGAGAGAGCAAACCGGGAAAGGAAACCAGCTTGATTACCAGAGGCTTCCTCCTTCCACGGAGGTCAAGAAAAGCGCTGGTAACTGTCTACATTGGATTACCAGCGCTGGATCACCAGCGCTGGATCCTCTACACCCGAGACAAAACGGGAGTACGGCCAGCGCTGCAAACAGGGAGTTGCAGCGCTGGTGGTGCCCTGCAGATGTGTACACCTTCAAAGTTGCAGCGCTGTAACTCCCTCACCAGCGCTGCAACTTTCTGATGTAGACAAGCCCTAAGACTGTTTGGGCCTTGCATGGCCACTCACATATTCTGAATGTTATTGGCGGAGCGCTGCGCTAATAAACAGAGTGGTCTGACAAATTGTGAGTCCTGATTCTAACTTTGACACTCCCTTGGAAGGGGCTTGGAGCTGCTCCTGAGCCAGTGAGGTCAATGGGAGCATTGGCAATTTTGGCATCAGCTGTAACAAGCCCAGGTCAGGGCCTTTCCCCATCACTCAGGTGTGGGAGAGGGGAAGGCAGGTGAACTGGCTAAGATTAATAAACTGCTGCTGTTGTTGTAGCAAAGGGAGAGGTGCTGGCACCCTTCAGTACCGGAGGTGGGGGCAAGTCAGCACTGAGGACTGGGAAGAGCTACAGGAGGTCAGGAGCCCAGGGCCGGGAAGGGCCCAACTACTGGGGGAGGGCATTAGCCAGCAGCGAGATGGGGACCCAGCTGTAGGGGAAGGGGGGATGAAGGGCCCAGAGACAGGGGGATGGAAGGCCTGACACCGGGGCAGGGTGTCCAGGCTGAGTTCGGCAGGACTGGAGCACCTTGGCTGCCCCTCCCTGCCAGCAGAGCCATAGAATCATAGAATATCATAGACTATCAGGGTTGGAAGGGACCTCAAGAGGTCATCTAGCCCTGGGGCCCTGCTGCTTTGAGATTGCAGAGCACGGCTCCAGGCAGGGAGTCTTCTCGCCAAATCCACATAGACCCAGGGAGGGGAAAGTTACGTTCTCCAGAAAGGCTTGCTCTGGCCCCAGTGAGGAGCTGAACTGGGCTGTAGGGTGAGGGCCATGCTTTTAGTCTGAACAACTCTAACCAGAAATCCCCACAGCACCCATGGGGCCAAGCTGGGGCAGAGGCAGGCCTGGGCCAGTGGCCAGATCAGCACATAGGGTTGCCAGGTGTCTGGTTTTTTACTAGAATGCCCAGTCGAAAAGAGACCCTGGCGGCTCCGGTCAGCACCGCTGACCAGGCCATTAAAAGTCCGCTCAGCGGTGCTGGAGGGGTAAGGCAGGCTAGTCCCTACCTGTCCTGGCACTGTGCTGCACCCCAGAAGCAGCCAGCCAAGGAGCTCCACGTGCTGCCCCCACCCGAGCACCGGCTCCGCACTCCCATTGGCTGGGAACCATGGCCAATGGGCAGTGCCTGTGGGCAAGAGCAGCACGTGGAGCCTCCTGGCCCTCCTGCCTAGGAGCTGGACCTGCTGGCCGCTGCCGAGGCACAGCACGGTGCCAAGACAGACAGGAGCCTGTCTTAGCCCCACTGACCGGGAGCCACCCAAGATAAACCCGTGCCCCAACCCCAACTCCCTGCCCCAGCCCACATCCCAAACCTCCACCACACTCCAATCCCCTGCCTCAACCCACAGCCCCCTCCCACATTCCGAATCCCTCAGTCCCATCCCCCAGCCTGGAGCCCCCTCCTGCACCCCAAACCCCTCAGCCCCAGCCCCAGCCCAGAGCCCCCTCCTGCACCTCAAACCCCTCATCCCTGGCCCCAGCCCAAAGCTCCCACCCCCAGCCTAGCCCCTGCACCCCCTCCCACACGCCAGCCCCCTGCCTCAACCCACAGCCCCCTCCCACATTCCGAATCCCTCAGCCCCACCCCCAGCCTGGAGCCCCCTCCTGCACCCCAAACCCCTCAGCCCCAGCCCCAGCCCAAAGCCCCCACCCCCAGCCTAGCCCCTGTACCCCCTCCCACACTCCAGCCCCCTGCTTCAACCCACAGCCCCCTCCCACATTCCGAATCCCTCGGCCCCACCCCCCAGCCTGGAGCCCCCTCCTGCACCTCAAACCCCTCATCCCCAGCCCTAGCCCAAAGCTCCCACCCCCAGCCTAGCCCCTGCACCCCCTCCCACACACCAGCCCCCTGCCTCAACCCACAGCCCCCTCCCACATTCCGAATCCCTCAGTCCCACCCCCCAGCCCAGAGCCCCCTCCTGCACCTCAAACCCCTCATCCCTGGCCCCAGCCCAAAGCTCCCACCCCCAGCCTAGCCCCTGTACCCCCTCCCACACGCCAGCCCCCTGCCTCAACCCACAGCCCCCTCCCACATTCCGAATCCCTCGACCCCACCCCCTAGCCTGGAGAACCCTTCTGCACCCCAAACCCCTCACCCCCAGCCCTGCCCCAGAGCCCGCACCCGCAGTCGAAGCCCTCATCCCCTCCCTCACTCAACCCCCTGCCCCAGCCACTGAGGGAGGGCAAATGTAGTGAGCAGGGGTAGGGCCTCAGGGAAAGGGCCGGGGTAGGTTGTTCATTTTGTGCTATTAGAAAGTTGACAACCCCATTAGCACATGGCTCCTGTGCCCTATCCTGGGACCAGGGCCGTGGGCAGGGACCAATCTGAAGCGATAGGCCTGGGGGCTAGTTCTGTGCTCACCTGCAGGACCCTGGTGCTACAGGTTTGCAGTTGGTCAGGCAACACTGGTGGGGGGCCAGGGCAGGAGCGCGGGGAGGGGCAGGGAGCAAAAGGATCCTAAGCATCAGTGTCCCTGCAAGAGACAAGGGGGAACCACTGGAGCTGTTCAGAGGCTTGGGGGTTTCAGAGGACCCTGGAGAAGCTGTCACAGCCCAGACTGGCTGCACCACACCAAGAGCACAGGGATGGCCAGGGCCCCGCTAGTGACGGGCCTGGCAGGAACCAGATGTGCTGGCGGCACTGGTAGGGAGGGAGGGGCTGGGGTGCTGCTACCAGGAAGGGCTGATCCCTGCACCTTGGAGGGACAGCGTGCCCGTGGCCTCCCCTAGTCCCATAGCATGAGCTGATTGGCCCAGGGTGGGCTGGGGGTCAGGGGCAAAGTGGAAGGGCCAGAGAGCACTACGGCAATGCAAGGGGGGCGGAACTTGTTTTGGGCTGGGGCTGGACATGGTTGAGTGGAGATGGTGCAGGGGGTTGGTAACAAGCTAGAGAACGTCCTCCCATGGACACCCCGCCCCCACAGGGCCCCCAGGCAGCAGTTTTAACCCAGCCCATATGGCCAGGTTTGTTCCTCCCCAGGGCACTCACTGACCCCATGAGACAGCAGCTCTGGGATTTCACTGAAGTTCCCAGGTGTCGCCGATCCCCCAAACTAGCCCTAAGGGGTACCCCCATCAGAGAGATAGGGGGGCGGCAGCGGGAGGCCCATTTAGCGCCAGGCCTGGGCAGGGTGTGCAGGTGCAGAGGGGGGTGGCAGGAGGCCCATTCAGTGCCAGGCCCAGGCAGGGAGCACAGACGCGGAGGGAGGGGGGCAGCGGGAGGCCCGTTCAGCACCAGGCCTGTGCAGGGAGAATGGATGCGGGGGTCAGGGCGAGGAGGCCAATTCAGCAATAGGCCCAGGCAGGGTCTGCCTTGGCAGTGGGCAGGAGGCCCATTTAGCAAGGGAAGCCCCGTTCAGCACAAGTCCAGGGCAGAGCAGGTGAGTGCAGAGGGCCAGCCTGGGGGATGGAAGGTTGGGTAACCCAGTCTCCCTGGCTAATGCCGGGGGCTTTCGCCCTGCAGTGCCTCTGCTCCAGGAGAAGCTCAGGGCTGGTTCGTTCAGGCTCTTTCTCAGCAATGAATCCACTCAGAAAAGGTGAAATAAAAATAAACCTGCAATTAAAATACTCCCGGGGGAGGGGAGCCGCCAGGGCTGTGCAGTGATACAGCTCCCAGCCCCGCTCCCTGCACTGGCAAACCTGCACCTGCGCCGAGTCTGCTCCCAGCGCAGCACTTGCTAAATGAGACGTCTCCTCCGCAGAGTTGGGGAATGTGCCCATCTGCGCAGAGGCATGAGAATGGAATCGAACTCAGCGCCTGTTCATTGACTGCACCCTGGGCTCAATCAGCGCAGGACCCAGTCCTGCCCTGCGGTGACCGGGGCCTGCGCAATGCCCTGGGGAGGACAAGAATGGGGAGGGGAGAGCAGGGGGCTGCGGGACATGGGCGAACATTCCCACTCGCCGCAGCCACGTTCAAACTGTTCATTCTCTTCACTTTCAATTCTTGCTGTATTTCATTTCCACAAAAGGCAGGGGCCGGCAGAGCTGGGGAAGGCAGGTGCTCTGCAACACTGGCACATCTGACACACAGCCATGCAATGCCTTCAGTCCTGACCCATAGCCCCCTGCTAGCCCAGCCCTGGGCTCCTCACACCCAGCTCTGCTGGTGCCCCCAATCCCGTCCCATAGCCCCCTGCTAGCCCAGCCCTGGGCTCCTCACACCCAGCTCTGCTGGTGCCCCTCAATCCCGTCCCACAGCCCCCTGCTAGCCAGCCCTGGGCTCCCCACACCCAGCTCTGCTGGTGCCCCCAATCCCGTCCCACAGCCCCCTGCTAGCCAGCCCTGGGCTCCCCACACCCAGCTCTGCTGGTGCCCCTCAATCCCGTCCCACAGCCCCCTGCTAGCCCAGCCCTGGGCTCCCCACACCCAGCTCTGCCGATGCTCCTTAATTCTGACCTGCATCACCACTGTGGCCCTGTCTACACAATAAAGGCCTGTTTCAAAACTTGCTCACTAACCCATTTTCACACCCAAGGGGGCCAGGGCAGGCCATAGCTTTATTATACATTGGCTGGGCAAGATGATCCCTACAGGAAGCCTAGACATCACTTAACTCCCCCTGCAGGTGCCAGCAGGACGGGAGCAATATCTATACCCTTGTGCCCTGGACTTTACCGTGACTGGTTCAGCACGTGTTGGAGGCCGTGTGGCCTTATTTATACGAGACTTCTTAAAGCTGTGAGTCAAGCCCTGACAGCTCCTTGGTGCCAAACACCTTGCAACCCATGCTAGACAGGCCTGTGAGAGCAGGGTCAGGGGATGCTGCTCAGAGGAGAACAGGTTTTTGAGATGCTTTCCTTCCCTGAACACAGGAGTGGCCATTCTTGGGCCCATCTTACCCGGCAGCCGAAACCAGAACCCACCTAAGTTCCCTGTAAGCTGCATGGCCATGCAGCTGTGGCCAGTCCTCTCTCCCTGCTATAGTCCCAGAGCACCCTCCTGCACCCCAAACCCCTCATTCCTGGCCCCACTCCAGAGCCCTCACCCCCCCAACCCTCTGCCTCATCCGTAAGCCCCCTCCTGCACCCCAAACCTCTCATCCCTGGCCCCACTCCAGAGCCCACGACCCCAGTCAGAGCCCTCACCCCCCCACACCATACCTCAACCCCCCCAGTGCTCCCCAGAGCCCCCCAGAGTCCATGCCCCCAGCCAGAGCCCTCACCCCCCCCACACCCCAACCCTCTGCCCCAGCCCTGAGCCCCCTCCCACACTCCGAATCCCTTGGCCCCACCCCTGCCACATGAATTTTGTTATATGCGCCAATATGAAGGTGATGCGTCACATGCCACCTCCGTATTGGTGCACATAACAAAATTCATTCCGCACATTAGAGGGAACACTGGAACCCACCCACGCTGGAAACACTGCAGAAAACGAGCAGCGTTTTGGGGGTTGCGCTCTCGGTTCTGAATGGCAGCAGGAAGCGCACAGGGCTGTGAAAACATCCGGAGAAAGCGAGACCCCAAACTCCAGCGGATGTCAACCAGGGGGCCTCCCTTTGCAGTTTTGGTTTATTTGAACCCCAAACACCCACAATCCAGCCCCAGAGCTATCCATTACAGATGGTCCCTGTCTGTGTAACTCAGCTCCTGCAGAAGAGTTTCCATCTATTGATCTCAAAGCACTTCACTGGATTGTCCTCTCCATGCTACAGGAGGAGAGACTCACTTGAGGTCACACAGCCACGCACTGGCAGAGCTGGGAACGGAAGCCAGGTCTCCCTATTCTGAGCCTGGTGCTTTAACCAGTGGACAGTGCTGCCCCAAGCATGGCTGGGGCTCAGAAATAAAATGAAGCTTTTGCAAGATGCTGGTGCCAAAGCAAGTGGAGAAAGGCTCATCTGCTTCCCTTGTTTTACCCTCCTCCCCTGAAATGTCCCCTCGCGTGGCTGGAAAGGCTGCTCACACTAGCACGCTATGCAGGAATCTCTCCTTTTCCTGCACAATGTTCCTCTGGGCTGGAGCAGAGTGGAGCTCACTGTGACCTGGAAAGATCTGAGGTTTGGTTACACACAAAGGAGGAGGATGTAAACAAAGAACTGAGCAGAGGAGGGGAGGACAAGATGGGAACAAAGCAAAACATTGGAAGGAAATAAATCCCACTAATCCTTGCCGGGGAGAGGCAGAGCGAGCTGTAAAAGCAGCAAAGAATCCTGTGGCACCTTATAGACTAACAGACGTTTTGGAGCATGAGCTTTCATGGGTGAATACCCACTTCCTCAGATGCAAGATTCCTTGCATCTGAGGAAGTGGGTATTCACCCACGAAAGCTCATGCTCCAAAACGTCTGTTAGTCTATAAGGTGCCACAGGATTCTTTGCTGCTTTTACAGATCCAGACTAACACGGCTACCCTCTGATAGAAAGAGCTGGTATCCAGAATGGGGCTGAACTAACAGGGATGGGGTTCTGTAGCCATCTAGCTCCTCCTGCCCCAAAGGAATCACAGCACCCAGCACTGAAATGCAGCCACCTCTGGGGTGGAAAGTGGCAACTGCTTAGGGAGCCACAACTCAGCCATGGTGTCAGAGGGCTCAGTTCACCCCGTGACGCCAGACAAGCTGCATTCACTTACACCAGCCCTGAATTTAGCCCTGGGACAGGACATGAAGCTGGATGCTGAATCTGGGGAGATATTGGACCTTGGCCTTGGCCAGGCCCCAGATCTGCTCTCTTTAACAGCCTTAGTGATGCCGTGTGGACTGCAGAGCCCGTGTGCAGGCACTGGCCAGTGCAGACTGGAGGGCCAGAGAGACCCACAAGGCGTGTCTGTGTCCAGCAGCCTCCATAAAAAGCCCCCGTATGTTCTGTACATTCAAGCCTTGTCTCTTGTCTCCTACTGGGGGCACCACAACACCAGAACTCAGGGGCAAGGCTGCTAGCCTGGGGCTCTGGATGCTTGAAACCAGTGCGGCTAGTGCGGTGCCATTCCCCACACTCAACAGATCACAAAGCCAATTGACAGCACCTAGACCACTTGTGGCCCTTCAGCTCTAGGACACCAGCTCCAGCCCAGCCCAGGGCCTTTATCTTCACAGCTGCTCAGTGCCCTGAAGTGAGTTGTGATGGGTCTGAGCCTGGTTCTGCCACACACCATCTTTCACCACAGCCAGCACAACAGGCAGAGAGGCTGTGGGCTGCACACAGCTCAGGGTCCCAACTGGAGAGGGCAGGTTCGAGTGGAGCTGTGGATGCCGTGGGCGCTCCTGTGTGGGCTGTCTCTGCTCTGCTAGAGTTCAGACTCCACCTAAGGAGCACGTCACATGGGCGCTGAGTTCTATGGGAACATTTGCTTGGCACCGAAGTCACCGATGGGTGCAAAAGGGCCAAGCGCAGCATTAATTAGCACCAGTTCCCAAAGCAAAAGGTGGCAGCAGCAGCCTTTCCTGCTCATCACTAGGAGAAAGCAAACCTGGGTCAGTGGCTTGTGTTGCAAATCAGAGCATTCACCTTGGCAGTAAGCCAGGCGCCAGCACTGAGCCAGCAGCACATTAGCATACATTAGCATGTGTGCGCTGGTTGGCCGCTGGCATGGATGTGCAGAGCCTGGGGGCAGGGCTGTGCTCTCCACACTGTGCATGTTGGCTCAGTTGCTCAAAGGATCATGCACAGGGCAGGGACTGGTGCCTGGTGTGGGGCTGGCTCTGGGGTTCCCACAGCCTGGTGCCAAAGCAGTTATTCGGGGCCCCAGGCAAATCTACCTGCCTGTCCCCATGAATACCCCAATCTATCTAACGGTTTTATCCTGCTGCCTGCCAGCATGGCGTCTGGGTGCCTTCCATGTATGATCAATAGCAGCAGCCAAGTCCCTAGAAGACATCATGGCTTCTCTGGCAGGGGTCAGAGCTGTGCTTGGGGTGGGTGTTTGGTTTGGTTTGGTTTTTAGGGGGAGGGACATTCCCCTGGTAACCCAGCCAACAAAGTAACCTGGCTCTGAGAGAGCGGGGATGGGGGTGCATGGCAAAGAGGGAGCAGCAGGGGAACCCCCATGGAATGGCATGCACAGCTGGCTGCAGCAGGAGCCAGGGAACTGCATGGGAAGCGACTGTCATTGGTGGACACCATAACAGGGGCCTGAGTCTGCGCAGAACCTGTGGGGGAGCAGCAGAGATGGGGCAGAGGCTGTACAGAGGGGTCCCAGTGAGATACAAACTCATGAGCCTGGCCTGGAAACAGCAAACTCCTGTTTGGCTCTAGAAGAGACTGGGAGGGCACCTGAGTACAGGGCCTGAGGAGCCCTCTGCTGGACTATCCCCTCCCACCCAGGAGCCAAAACAGAACTGCTATGGTTTTACTTTGAATCAGAACTGTTTAAATCCACTGGCCCAAGGGGATTTCCCCTCCCTGTCAGTTCTAGTCCAATGCCCTTTGCTCAGCCACGGCTGAGTCATTGGTGGGACCCCACCGGATGTAGCGCTTACAGGGTCTGGCAAATGGAACCTGTGAATTTTGGTTTGCCTGGTGCACAACTAGCACCAGGGGCTGTAACAATGACTGCAGTATTGACCAGCAGCTTTCACACCTCTACAGCAAAACCACCTCTTCTAGGGAGACTGAGGATTGAGAAATGTGACATGCCGGCCCCTCGCTGCAGAGCAGGGACAGCCCAGCAAGGGGCTCCCACTGCATCCACATCTCAGCCCCTGGGATACAGGATCACATCCTATCCTCCCAGAGTTCCAGACCCCAGCAAATCGAGGCACTTCCTTCTCTCTTCATCCTTGACTAACCGCAGGCTCCACCTCCTCCCATCACCATCACCACCAGGGGGGCTATTGTCTTCAACCAAGCCCCTCCCTGGGCTCACCGCTCCCTCTCCACTGGCTGAACCTTACCGTTTCAGTGCATTCAAAGCTAATTCTTCTAGTATCAACTTTCAAACAGACATTGGGATTTGAGTGACACAGAGGCTCAAATAATGGATCCTGCTTCCCAACCTTTAACCTCCACCCTACCCCAACAGCTATGCTGGTGCACCTCAGTCCCAACTCAGAGACGCCTGCTAACCCAGTTCTTGGCCCCCCACCTGCCAGGCACATGGCTCTGCCAGTGCCCCTCAATCCTGACCCACAGCCCTGGGCTCCCCTCTCCACAACTCTGCCGTGCCCTTCCATTGTGACCTATGTTCTCGAGCCCCTGGCAGATGAGCTGGGCTGATGTTGCACCTGTTTAGGGTCACGCTCCTGCTATCACTAGGTGACTGTGGGATCATGAGTTGCTGCTGGGAGGAATGAGACCCCAGCACATCAGGGAAGGCTCCCTCCTAAGGAGCTGGAGAAGCAGGGAGGAGCTGATCGCTCCATGTCTCTCCCATATCCCTGGGGCTTCCCCTTCCCTCTCCAGCCCTGCTATCTGCTCAAGAGCCGGAAAGCAGTGGAAGGAGTGTGAAACAGGCTGTGACTGCCCTGGAGGGACCATGGGGGCTTACCAGCTGCAGGAATGTAGAGAGGGAGCAGCCAGCTTCTGATGCCCCCAGAAGGAAGGGAGCTCCCACCCTCCAGGCAGGGTCAGGATGGACCCGAGTAGAATCAGAAGCCAGGACAGCAAGAAGGCGGCTTTGTGGCAGGCAGGGCCTCTCCTCCCTCTGCACAGAGCTGCTCACCCCAGCACCCTCTGTGGCCATGGCCATCTGGAGGTCTGGGTATGCTGGGCCTCAAGCAAAGCCCCGATCTGGCCCCACTCCATTCTTTGGAGGGTCTGACATGTGGAGCTAGGCCTGGGGCTGGGTCCATACACTGCCCTGGGCCCATCTTGGGGGGTGGGGTCATTTTTCTACCCCTCTGTGTGTGGGAGGGAAAGGGGGAAACAGAGGCAGCTCCACTAACCCACCTTCTGCCAGTGGCCAGTCAAAATCCAGACCAAAAGAGAGATTTATTTTAGGAACAAACATGTATAACAGGACCACATTCCTCACTGCAAAGCCCTTATGCAATAAGCGACCCTGAAATCCAGCCACCTCTGCAGTGGAGGATGACAGCACAGCAGCCTCCGTGGGGTTTTCTGGTCAATAACCCCATTTCGACCATGTTCTAGCAGAGCAGACCTGGACCTCTGCTGTTTTAAGCACACATGGAGCAAACAGTATGAACCACATGGCATCTACGCAGCAAGAAGGGAGGGCTCTCACCCCCGATGCTCTGGCACTCAGGCATCCTCTCCTGCACCAGCATCTGGGCAGGGAGAGGCCTGGCAGCTCAACTGAGGGGCTGTGGCCTGTCTGTGCCTGGGCTCAGCACCACTGGGCTGGGAGGAAAATTTGGCTGAGGCATCACGGCTCAATCACCCAGGCAGGAGACAAAGCCAACCCCAATACCTCCTCATCCCATCAGGCAGATCCCACTCGGGCCCCAGGCTCTCCCAGCAATAACCAGCTCCTCCCCCACAATGAGTCACTGCCACACTCATTGCCTTTGGCTTTCCTGGTAGATTTGCTCCTCACAGACTTCGGGAGACTCCTGATTTGAGTCTCTGCTGTGAATGTTCAGAACCAGGGGTCAAACTGGGGAAAAAAACTAGCTGTTATGCCCCAGGCTCTGCCCACAATCTAGGCTCTATCCCCTCAAGATGCTCCATGAGACCCTGCACAGGGCCATCCTTCTGTAACATGATCGTCCTCCCCCTTCACCAGCTGCTTTGATCAGCAGTGAACAGTGCTGACATTTAAACTATCATCATTACTCTTCAGAGTCAACACCCTTGGGAAGGAACAGAATCAGTTCCCACAGTGTGATCGTACCAGAGTCCCTGCAGACTCAGAAAGACAGTGCTGCATTGCTGATGCTCAGGTCACACCTCTGAAGGCATCTCGTAGCCATAAGGGCTAAAGAATTCATTCTGGTTTTGAGGAGAAGCTCAGGATGGCAGCCCCCAGGAGAGTCACATCCCCCAAAAGTGCTGTGAATTGGCCTGGGATGGCCCTGGCGGACAATTCATCCACTCAAGAGGGCTGAGCACTTGGAGCTGGACTCCCTGCATCACACCAGCTTCATCATCAACCCTGCCCTGTGTCCCTCGGCTGATGCTCTCAGACACTGCACACCCCAATGTGAACACACGTTGCCTGACAGGCTTGCACAGATGCATGCCGGTGCCTCAATGCATGAGGCTGGGTTACCTGGCATGGCACTAGCTGACCCCACTGGGTGCCTGGCAGCCACACTGCCCAGCCGCAGCCACCCTGTATTTATAAAGAAGTGCCTAAGAGCCTGTCCACTCACTGAATGTGCCTGCCGCACATAGGCCCCCATGGTACGGCACAGACAGCAGCTCCAGATGTTTCCTATCAACCCACTGGACAGGCCCTGGATTATCAAGTGCCCCCCTCCCTGCTGCTCAGTATATCCCGCCCCTGCCTCGTTCTGCCCAAGCCTAACCCCTCGCTCTACTCAACCCCCGCTTCCCTCCTCCTCTTCCTAAACAGCCTCCCATTCCCCTGCTCCTGGGAAGCCTCCTACCTGCTGGCCCCCCAACAGGCTGCCCCCTGACCCTCCCAACCCCCTGCCCATGGCCTACTCCCCTCCAGCCCAAGAGAGGGACTCTGCAGCTCCTCCTGCTCTGCCGGCTGCCTCTGAACTGTGTGAGCTCAGGGGCTTCCTTGGGGTTAAAGAGCGGAGTTTAGGGAGCCAAGTGCCTCTCCCCACCCAGCAGTGTCCATTGCCCAGTGAGAAGTGACCTCCTGTCTGAGCAACAAAACTCTGCAAAAGTGAACAAAGGGATCATGGAAAGTGTGATGACAAGGACAATGCTCCAGCCTCCCCAGGGCTCCTGGCCAGGCCTTCGTCACCCAGCAGCTTCTATTGCTTTTGGCAGGGAGAGGGAAAGTCTCTGCTGTTCTCTTTGGGAACCGCTGGGGGCTCCACACTCTTGAAACTCTGAATCTTAGCTCTTTGCAAACATCTATGATCCCTGCCTGTGAGATGTCATTGAACCCAATCTACAGACAGGGAAACTGAGGCATGGATAGAGGATTGGACTCTCCCAGTGTTGCAGAGAGTCAGTGGCCAAGCCAGAATTAGAACCTACAAGTCCTGGTTCACAGGCCCCTCTGCTCTAACTCACTAGACCTCACTCCTCTCCCAAAGCTAGGACTAGAACCCAGGAGTCCTGCCTCCCATTCACCTCACTCAAGCCCACTAGACCTACTCAAAGAAGCAACTCGATCGTAGTCTGTAAGTACCTGCCTGGGGAACACATATTTGAAAATGGAATTCAGGGAAGTTCTATGCAGTAGCTCAGACTAGATGATCACAGTGGTCCTTTCGACTCTCATTCCTCCGAGGAAGGACTCTCAGCCCAGACGTTGTGGAGGAGTGGGAGGTGGAAGCTCCCGTTCCTAGCTCAGACAAAGTAGCTCCCCTACAGGATGGGTGAGGAAGGTGCCATTTCCACCACTTCCCCCCTGCATCAGTTTATTTGCATATCCGCCAGCCTCCACTCCGTCTGCTGCTGGCGAGATGCTACAGCAGCTCCTCCAAGGCTCTCTGCAAATGAGCTGTGCAGCAGTGACACAGATGGTACCTGACAGTGTTTCGCTCCTCTGGGAAGACACATGTCACAATCCCACATCTTTGGATTCCCCAGTATCATCCTGCTGGTGGAACACAGGCCACGAAGATGCAGTGTCCCCAGAACCAAGAGGAAAGCACATGAGCTTCAGCCCTGGAACCTATTAAGATGCTTGTCCCTGCACCAGAAGAACCACTGAACTGCACAGAGTTCCTGTAACAAAAGTCTCCACTCCGTCCTCATGGAAGGCAAGACTGGAAGGTCCCAGGGTAGTAACTACCACTCAGCTGGGCTCTGTGCTGCCTGCCTGCCTATCTGGGACCAGCCTTTGCAACTCCTCAAAGGAACAGCAGTTCTGGGGTCCAAGAAAGTCCTCTCTGTGCCACACCTCTTATCCCTTCCCAGGTGAGATAGCCCCAGCTGAGCATGGCCAACCCCAGGCCTCTCCAAATTGTGAGACTGGCTCAAAAATCATGTTTTTTTTTTAAATTAATGACTGCTGATTTCTGTTTTGTTGCCTTCTGGTTCCAGAGCCTTTCACTTGTGCTTGGGTCACATTTTCAAGCTTTTCTCCACAACCAGGAGGGCCAGAAACTCATTGCTATTCTAGCCCTGGACTTCCCAAACACAGCTCTGCTAGTGCCCCTCAATCCCAACCCGCAGCCCCTGCTATGCCATCCCAGGACTCCCTCTCTCAGCTTCACTGGTGCCCTTCAGTCCTGACCCAGAGCCCCCTGCTAGCCCAGTCTGAGCTCTCCACACCCAGTGCTACTAATACACCCTAGTCCTCTCCTGACCTGGCTTTTGCCATTTCATTCCCGAGGTCTCCCTTGACATACAGTCATGCTGCTGTTCCAGCCCAAATGGGGACTGGCAGCCAAGGGAGCTGGGCCGCTGCTGCAGAGCAGTCACGTGAAGGCTGGCTGGGTGCTAGGTTCATCTGATGCCATTAGCCCAGTGAACTGGGCCAGAGTCCAGGCCCCCACAGGTGGGCCCCCAGCCCCAGGGTGCTGACCCTGCCTGCAGAGCCATGCCATGCCAGCCCTGCCTCTGCCACCAGCTCCGCTCTGTGCCCGCCCAGAACTCCCAAGGGAGCTGGACCTGAGCCCCCCCTCCCCAGCACCTTGTTAGGACAGGATGGATTCAAAACGCGAGCCAGAGCCTCTGCCTGACCCTGGTCTGGGGCCAAGGTCTCACCCTGGATCCCTGCCAGCAAGAGCCAAAACGGAGCAAGCCCTGGAGTCTCAGCGATGCAGGGGGCAGGGGTCCTGGGGGCGGGGGGCAGGGTCACGTGCCGCACGTTACTATTCTAGACCCTGACCCTGGGCTAACCAGATGCCACTGCGCTGAGCTGGGCGCTGGCCCATGGCTGAGTCCAGCAGCACGGGGCTAGCACGGGACAGCGAAGAGCCCCAGGCGTTCCCAGACCCGGGGCCAGCGCAGCGCACGGGCCATTGGGCTGAGCCGGGCCGGGCCGGGCCGGGCGCTGCTCCCCGCGGAGTCACTCGCCGCTCTGGGCTCACTCGGGCGCTGCTCAGACCGGCCCTGGGGGAGCCCGGGGCTGCTGCACTGTGCGGGCTGCTGCGCGGAGCTTCCGTGAGACCCCACCCCCAGCTCTCCGGGCGGCCCGGGGGAGGGGGAGCGCTGGGAACAGCCGGGTCAGATAGTCCGGCCAGGCTGAGGCCGCAGACGGGAAGCACCAGTCACAGCTCACAGGCTGCGCTTGAGGGGCGCCGCCCCGGGGGGTAACCCCCCACAATACTCTGAACAACATTCCCACCCTGCACAACACCCCGAGACAACCCACACCACCACACACCATCACACAACCCCCCACCCCAGTCACCACATACTACCACACCGGGACAACACCCCAGAAAACCCACACCACCACACACCATCACACAGCCCCCCACCACACCCGGCACAACGCCCCAGACAACCCACACCATCACACAACCCCCCACCAAACCTCATACAACACATACTACCGCACCAGGACAACACCCTAGACAACCCACACCACTACATACTATCACACAGCCCCCCACCACACCCGGCACAACGCCCCAGACAACCCACACCATCACACAGCCCCCCATCACAACACTCCCCTATTCGGCACTACACCTGGCACAACACCCCCTATCTGGCACAACACCCCAGACAAGTCACACCACTATACCCCGAACAACACCGCCCACCCGGCACAACACCCCAGACAACCCACACCACTACATACCAATACACAGCTTCCCATCACACACGGTACAACACCCCGGACAAAGCACACCACCACACCCCGAACAACACTCCCCGCCCGGCACAACACCCTAGACAATCCATACCACCACACAACACCACAACAGCCCCCATTACACCTGGCACAACCCCCCCCCCCCCAAACCGGCACAACACCCCAGACAACCCCCGCCCCCCCACATCCTGCATAACACTCTGACCCCACTGTCCCCACCACACACCCACCGTCCCACTACACATCGCGACTCAAACCCCGGAGCCCTCCACGGCGGCCCCCTCCCGTGCCCCGCAGGTACGTGGGTCCTGGCCGGGCAGCTCCTGCAGGCTGGACAGGCGCGGGGTCCTTTCCCTGGTTCCGACAGGCCGGTCCCAGTCTCCAGCGCTGTCCGGCTCCGCTGCCCCCCGCCCGGAAGGCGCTGGCAGCCCCGGGCGCAGGAGGGTCCGTGCGCGCCCTGCCCTGCCGCGCCCCGGTGCCCGCAGGGTCGCTCCCCTGGGCGCATCGCCATGGAACCGGCCCCCGCAGAACAAAGCTCCGCTCCGGACCCACCTGCTCGGCTGCCTCCGGGTCCAGATGCGGCTCCAGCAGCGGGACAGTGAACTGGATCTTCCGGGGGCTGTTGGGCTCCATCGCCGGGGGCTCCAGCTCCGCTCTCCCAGAGACACGGGCAGGGAGAGAAGGACGCGCCCTGCGCTCGGCTCCCCGCGCCGCGCTGGCCCAGGTTGCCCCTGCCAGTCTCCGCTCGGTCCCGGTGCCTCCGCTCGGGGAGCTGGAGAAGCAGCCGGTGCCTATTGGCTGGTCGGGCGCGGCCCGCCGCCCCCTCCCCGTGACATACACACAAGCTTCCCAGAGCTTTAACCCTCCGCCTCCCAGCCTGCGGCAGCCGCCCGGGGTGACGGGGCCTGCTCCCTTGTAATGGGGGAGGAAGATGGTGCAGAGCATCTCCGACTCGGACGCCCACCGCCCTGGCGCGATGTAGGGGGCCTGGCGCGAGCGGAGAGCGGAGCCC
This sequence comes from Gopherus evgoodei, assembly GCF_007399415.2. NCBI lineage: Eukaryota > Metazoa > Chordata > Testudines > Testudinidae > Gopherus > Gopherus evgoodei. The sequence continues at coordinate 1,364,920 of NW_022060063.1, read as the reverse complement.
CCGTCCCATGCTGGCGTGAGGGTGCAGGGCCAGGTCCCCCCTTCTTCCCGGTTCATCGGCCGCTTCTTATGATGGGATACAGAACCCGCAGGGGATCGGCAAAGCCCGCGGCCTGGCAGAGTGAAGACCAGGGCCGGGCTGTGGGGCAAGAGCTGGGGAACAGCTAGGGTGGCTAGATGTCCCAATTTTATAGGGACAGTCCTGATTTTTGGGTCTTTTATCTTATATAGGCTCCTATTATCCCCACCCCCTGTCCAGATTTTTCACACTTGCTATCTGGTCACCCTACAGCAACCCCAGACCCAGGGGGACAGAGCCCCAGAGCAGGGTGGGGGAGGACAGCAGCCCCAGAGCTGGGGGACAGCAGCCCCAAAACTACCCTGAGAAGCCAGGTGCCATTTTCGGACCCATACTTTAAATGCCATTCTGGGTGGAGCCAGTGTCTTTTGATGAATTTTTTTCCCGAAAAGGTCAGATTTTGTTTGAAATTCCACCAAATTATTTAAAAAAGCAAAGCAAGGGCCAAATATCTCCCACACCAAAACAAAAGATGAACAGACATTAGGTTGAACAAAACATTTCATTTTTTAACCCAAAATGATTTGGGGGGGGGGCACCAAACCAAACCATCAATTATTTCTGACTCCTGCTAGCATCCAGGGACACCCCATCCAGGCCAGGCCAGTCTGTTCCCTTCCAGCTCCTGTGCAACCCCTATCACCCTGGGGCCCTGGCACCATCAAGTCACACGGCGTGTGTGATTTCTCTCTCTCTCACCTGCTCCACAGGGGCAGAATTGTGTGTACGGTGGCCCCCCATACCCCTGCCCAACCCCCTCCCCCACAACCTCCTGCCCAAAGAGATGGCCTCTGCTGCCTGCCTATAAAGGGCTATTTCAGGCCCAGAGAGGTGCTGGGGGAATCCAGAGCCTCCTGTCTCCAACACACCTGCGAGAGCATCTGGACATTGGAGGCATCACAGAGAGGGAGAGGGCATCTCTTGGGCTGGCAGTTCCCAAGCCCTCATGGCCTTTTTGGGCCAACAGAGCCCTGGCTGTGTGAGCTGGTGGAGCATCGGGTAACAGAGTCATGGATCGCAATTTGGGAAGTTAGGGTTAGATTCGTTCCCACGTCCCTTTGAGTGAGCTGGTAAAGCACTGCTTGGGTTTCAGTGGCTTTAATTCAGTTCCTGGGGCAGTGCCAGAGCTGATGTACCCGGCTGCAAGGCTAGTGAGGACCTGGAGCTTTGCCACTGTACACCTGCTTGGCTGCTGGCCTCTTTTCTCACTATGTGCCGGCAACATGCACAGGGGGCTGGTTGGAACGTTCCTGGCTAACTGGGTTTTCACTGGAACGTGCTGTCTGGCCAAAAGCGTCATGAAGACATATCAGAGGCTCAGCCCAGGGCTGCCACTCTCTGCTGAGGACAGAGAGCAGAATCAAACCTGACTTTCCCAGCAGAAAACAGACATTCTGACACAGCCCTGGGATCATTAAAATATTGGGAAGGTTTGGTGTTTAGACCAATCTGGCCAGTGACAGCGCACAGTGCCATCCAGAAGGGGCTCAGTCCTCCGGCCAGCACCGGTGCTCAGCGCTGCCCAGACGGGGCTCAGTCCTCCGGCCAGCACCGGTTCTTAGCGCTGCCAGACGGGGCTCAGTCCTTTGGCCACCTAAACCAAAATGGAACCAGATTGCTGGCATGGAAAGTTAAAAAGGTTGTAGAGGAGTTTTTGAACTAAGGGCTGGGAGAAAGCCAATGGCTGTGGAGTACATGATTTGGACAGAGATATTCCTTAAGGGAATTCCCTAAAGGGGTTTCTCAATATCCTACTAAACATAAGAACATAAAAACGGCTGTACCGGGTCAGAGCAAAGGTCCATCTAGCCCAGTATCAGTCTACCAACAGTGGCCAATGCCAGGTGCCCCAGAGGGAGTGAAGCTAACAGGCAATGATCAAGTGATCTCTCTCCTGCCATCCATCTCCATCCTCTGATGAACAGAGGCTAGGGACACCATTCTTTACCCTTCCAGGCTAATAGCCATTTATGGACTTAGCCACCATGAATTTATCCAGTTCCCTTTTAAACATTGTTATAGTCCCAGCCTTCACAACCTCCTCAGGTAAGGAGTTCCACAAGTTGACTGTGCGCTGTGTGAAGAAGAACTTCCTTTTATTTGTTTTAAACCTGCTACCTATTAATTTCATTTGGTGACCCCTAGTTCTTGTATTATGGGAATAAGTAAATAACTTTTCCTTATCCACTTTCTCCACATCACTCATGATTTTATATACTTCTATCATATCCCCCCTTAGTCTCCTCTTTTCCAAGCTGAAGAGGCCTAGCCTTTTTAATCTTTCCTCAATGGGACCCTCTCCAAACTCCTAATCATTTTAGTTGCCCTTTTCTGAACCTTTTCTAGTGCTAGAATATCTTTTTTGAGGTGAGGAGACCACATCTGTACACAGTATTTGAGATGTGGGCGTACCGTGGATTTATATAAGTGCAATAAGACATTCTCCGTCTTATTCTCTATCTCCTTTTTAATGATTCCTAACATCCTGTTTGCTTTTTTGACCGCCTCTGCGCACTGCGTGGACATCTTCAGAGAACTATCCATGATGATGCCAAGATCTTTTTCCTGATTCGTTGTAGCTAAATTAGCCCCCATCATATTGTATGTATAGTTGGGGTTATTTTTTCCAATCTGCATCACTTTACATTTATCCACATTACATTTCATTTGCCATTCTGTTGCCCAATCACTGAGTTTTGTGAGATCTTTTTGAAGTTCTTCACAATCTGCTTTGGTCTTAACTATCTTGAGTAGTTTAGTATCATCTGCAAACTTTGCCACCTCACTGTTTACCCCTTTCTCCAGCTCATTTATGAATAAATTGAATAGAATTGGTCCTACGACTGACCCTTGGGGAACACCACTAGTTACCCTCTCCATTCTGAGAATTTAGCATTAATTCCTACCCTTTGTTCCTATCTTTTAACCAGGGGAGAGAGAAGAGGAGAGAATACAAGAATATAAAGTATAGGTAGGAACTGAAAAGCAACAGTCACATTAAATGAGTTCCATTCAGTTACATCACATGAAGGCAGACAACTAAATATTGACAGATTTTGTAAGTGTTGTATACAAATGCCAGAAGTCTAAATACTAAGATGGGTGAACTTGAGTACCTGGTACTAAATGAGGATATTGATATAATAGGCATCACAGAAACTTGGTGGAACAATGATAAATATGGGGATATGGTAATACCAGGGTACAAAATATATAGGAATGACAGAGTAGGTCATGCTGGTAGGGGAGTGGCACTATATGTGAAAGAAAGCGTAGAGTAAAAATCTTAAATGAATCAAACAGTACCATAGAATCTCTATGGATAGAAATTCCAGGCTTGAATAATAAGAGTATAGCAGTAGGAATATAGTGCCGACCACCTGATCAGGATGGTGACTGTGAGATGCTCAGGGAGATTAGAGAGGGCACAAAACCAGAAAACCGAATAATAATGAGGAATTTCAACTATCCCCATATTGACTGGGAACATGTCACTTCAGGACAGGATGCAGAGAGACATCATTACATGACTGCTTCTTAGAGCAGCTAGTTGTGGAACCCACAAGGGGAGAGACTATTCTTGATTTAGTCCTAAGTGATGCACAGGATCTGGGCGGAGAGGTGGATGTAGCTGAACCACTCACTAATAGTGACCATAAAGTAATTAAACATAACATCCTTGTAGCAGAGGAAATACCAAAGAAACCCAACACAGTAGCATCTAACCATGGGTGACAGGTATCATAGGCTGGGGGAGGCTGTGCCTCCGCAAACAGCCAGGCATGGCTCTGCCCATGCTCTGCACCCAGCCCCCCCCCCATGCTTCCGCTCGGTGTGGCTCCAGTCACCCAGGGTGGCCTGGGCTTGGGCTGTGCAGCCTACCGTCCTGGCATTCCAGGCATAAGCACCAACTTTTCCCGGCACCAGTGGGTGCTCGCACCCAGATCCACCCCTTCTCCCACCCCCATTCTAACCCTTTCCCCAAAGTCCCTGCCCCAACTCCACCCCTCCCTGCCCCTATTGGACTCCTTCCCCAAATCCCTGCCTCGTCCTCGTCCTGAAGCGTGCCACGTTCCCGGTCCTCCCCCCTCCCTCCCAGTGCTTGCTGCCAGGAAACATCTGTTTTGCAGCAGCAAACAATGAGAGCTAGGGGGAGAAGCAGGGATGCTCAAGGGAGGAGGCGGAATGGAGGCAGAGGTGTGCTGGGGCAGGGGAGTGGGACGGGGAGCTGCCCGTGGCTGCAGAGCACCCACCAATTTTTCTCTGTGGGTGCTCCAGCCCCATAACACTCACGGAGTCAGCGCCTATGGTTCTGGGGCTGCGAAGACTAGGGCCGCATCTCCCACCCTCCTGGCGCTCCAGGGCTGGGGAGATTGGGGTTGGGCTCTGGCAGAGTGCACGGCAGGGGTGAGGCCTTGGGCAAAAGGGGCAGGGCTGGGGGCTAGCCCCTCCAGCCAGCATGCATCTAATGGTATAAAAGGAACTACGCAAAAACGAGAAATCTAGTTAAACAGAAACTAAAAGGAACAGTCACAAGAGTGAAATGTCTGCAAGCTGCATGGAAACTATTTAAAACACTGTAATAGAGGCTGAAAGAAAAGATATACCCCAAGTAAAAAACAAACAGTAAGAGGACCAAAAAAATGCCACCATGGCTAAACAGCAGAGTGAAAGAGGCCATGAAAGGGAAAAAGGCATCCTTTAAAAATTGGAAATCATATGCTACTGAAGAAGATAGAAAGGAGCATAAACTCTGGCACACTGAAGTGTAAAAGCATAATCAGGCAGGCCCAGCCAAAAGAAAAGAGCAACTACCATAAGAAACAAAAACTAACAGCAATTTTTTTTTAAAGTACATCAGAAGCAGGAAGGCTGCCGAGCAATCAGTGAGGCCACTGGATGATTGAGGTGCTGAAGAAGACCAGGCCGTTGCAGAGAAGCTGAATGAATTCTTTATATCCATCTTCCCTGCGGAGGATGTGAGGAAGATTTCCAGACCTGAGCCAGTCTTTTTAGATCTGGGGAACTGTCCCACATCGAGGTGTCAGTGGAGGAGGCTTTGGAACAAATTGATAAATTAAACTGTAATAAGCCACCAGGGCCAGATGGCAGGGCTGTAACTAGGGTGGGGTGAGAAGGGCAGCCACCCAGTGCATAGAGCCAGAAGGGGTGCAAAAAAGGGGCAGTGCATGTTCGGGCCTAGCTGCGTCAGCTCCCTCCCTAGCAGGTTTGGACCCAGCACTGTCAGCCAGAGTCCATGAGTGCAGTTTGGGGGCGGGGGGAGGGGTATTGCTCCCCAACAGATGCTGGAGGCAGGAGCAGAGGAGAAGGTCAGGAGCAGCTTCTCCTGCCTCTGTAGCTGGCTGCTGCCTCCTGGGTCCTAGTGCTAGTTAACTTCCCCTTCTATATGTGCTGGGCAGCTGTCCTATCATGTTTTCTGTACAGTGGTGAGTGGTGCCCATGGGGGGATAGGGCAGGGAAAGGAGGGTGGGGGGATATGGGGGAAAGGGATGTGGGAGTGAGGGGAGGGGGGGATGTGGGAGTGGGGAAGTGGAAGAGAAGGAGATAGGAGAATGGGGCAGACAGATGTGGGAGTGGGGGGAGGGAGGAGATATGGGGGGGAGGGAAGGGGATGGGGAAGAGAAGGGGATAGGGGAATATGAGGGTAGCAGGAGTCCCAATGCAGCATCCTCTCAGTGGAAGCAGCAGCTGGGGCTCCCCCATTAAGCCAGCCCATTCCCCCCATCACTGGCAGCCCATCTCCAGTGGATACCCCTGCTGCAGGTACCCCCTCCAGCACTCCTCAGATGCTCCCTCCATCTCCTCCTCTTTCCGGCAGTGTCCTCTATTTGAGAACTTGAAATATGGTAACCCTAGGGGTTGCTCTGTTCTCAAGGCCTTGGTTCCAGAGCTGGCAGGAGTGAGTCTGCAGCTGCCTACTCCCAGCACGAGTATGGGAAGAGTATACTGGCTGCAGTGGCAGCTCCCTGGGAGGCGAGTGGGGTGTGACTGGGCTGTGGAGAGGCAAGTGCCCAAAGGGAATGAGTACTCCTGGCCCATCCACTCCCCCCCCCTCTTCCCCTGAGGCCCTGCCCCCCAGGCAGGCTGGTAGCTGGAGTCTGGGCAGCTCTGGGGAGTTGGAGACCCGCCACCTGCCCAGGGTGGGTGGGGGGTCTGAGAACAGCCCCCGGCTCATGTCCCTGTCCCCCAGGCTTCCTGCCCAGGGCAGGTGGAGGGTCTGCGGCTTCTCAGAGCTGCCTGCACAGCTCTTACCATCACGGGGCTGCAGCTCCAAGGCCCCGCCCCCTGGCTGGAACCAAACTAGGATAAGAGCTGTGCTTGCAGCTATGGGGCGTGGTAGACCCTCCATTTGTCTTGGGCTGGGAGCCTGGGAGTGGAGCCTCAGGGACAAGGGGACCACAGAAGGGCAGGGGCTCCTCCCCCACTTTTGAGAAGGCTCCGCTGCCCCTGCTCAGTCCTCTGGCCAGCGATGTTACTCGGCTGAGCAGCCATCCTCTGGCCAGCGATGTTACTCGGCTGAGCAGCCATCTGTGCTTGGTCTGTGATTTGGGTGTCTCTGTTTCTGGGCACCTCAAGTCCTTTTTGATGGCAATAATCACTGCGTATTGTTGACTCCTTGAAAGCGGAACCTGTCGGTGGGTGTGCGGGTTGCTTGTCGTACCCCCAGATCATTCTACCTGGCAGCAGAGCTGAGCCCAGTGCCCGGCCTGCTGCATGAGTAGGGAATCCAAGTGCTGCCTCACTCAGTCTTTTTTTTCTGCTGCCCCTCAAGGAGGGAGAGAAAAACACCGGCATGGCTGAGTGGCCCACTGCCTCCATCTCCTCCAAAGAGGGGGAGGGAGGGTAGCCCAGAAGGGACTTGCTCCCTTTGTCAACCATTACGGCTATTCCAGGCCACACTGCTGCTTCATGGTGCAGGCCCACTGTATTATCACCCTTTCTCCTCGGGCTCCTTTTTGCCCCCTCCTCGGGGGAGTCCCATTTTCAGTAGCTGGTGTCTTCCTGTCCCCCTTAAGAATCCCTCCAGGGTTGACAGCAAGCCAGCACAGGCCTCTAGGAGTGCAGTTAGTCCCTGCAACACAGACATGGCCCCTGCAGCTGCCTCTCTGGCCTTGTCTGCAGAGACGGATCATAACCACCTTACACATGTCACTGAGAGATGCTCTGACTTGGGTAAGGTCACACAGAATTTGTAGCAGAGCTAGGAATTGAACCTGGATTGAGGCAGTCCCAGCCCACCCACAAGTCCCTCTTCCTCTTCAGACCCTTGCTGTAAGTAGCATCCTCTGGTTGTCATTGCTTTGCCTACAGCCACCCCCCCCCCCTCCACTTTGCAGCCTCACAAGTTTTCCCATGCAATGTAGTTTGAACTTTCATTCAAGTCCTGTAACAGAAGGCTGCCGATTGCTGGCCTGTGGAGGCAGAGGCAGAGGCAGCAGGGAGGGGGAGGGGGGCCGCTTAACATATGTCTCCCTGCATGTGAAAAGGGGACTTCTAACAAGCAGCTCCAGGCTCTGCTGGTGCTTTCTCCCTGCTTTGATCCTCTGTGAGCATCAGCTGTGCTCAGAACCAGGCGAACAGCTGTGCGACACTCCCCACCACAGGGAGGCCCTGGCTGGCATCTTATTTATCACTCTGGATTGCACAATCCTTCCTATCTCTGCTGCTCCCAGCCAGGCCCTGCAATGGGAGGACTCTCATCTCTGCCCAGGGGGGTGGGGAGGGGCTAGAGGGTCTCTTTTGCAATGGAAAGCAATTTTTTCCTCCCCAAACTGAACAATAATCATAATAAGACACATGTCATCAGCAGATCTCAAAGCACTTTACAAAGGAGGTCATATTATTTATCCCCATTTCACAGATGAGGAAACTGAGGCAGCGCATTGCCCAAGGATACACAGCAAACCGGTCGCAGAACTGGGAATAGAATCCAGGTTTCCTGAGTCCAGTGCTCTTTGCACTAGGTCACACTGCCACCCACAGGGGGTGAGCACGCTGCCTCTGCTTTGTGCCTGTCCCTACCAGACTATAAGAGTAAGGGATTCAGCCAGAGTCCCTAGCTGGGCTCCTCCATTGCCCAGCCAGCATGCCGCTGAGAGTGGTGAGGGGGAGACAAGCCAACCCCATGTGTAGGAATAGTGGGAATAAAGATGGTCTTTCAGATGCCAGAGTTTATACATTATCCTTGAATATTCCCAGCTCAGCCACTGATGCACTGAGTGGCCTTGGGCCAGTCACTTTTTCTCCCAGTGCCTCAGTTTCTTTGTCTATACAGTGGGTTTAATGTAATAGTTTCATAGAGTTTAAGGCCAGAAGGGACCATTTTGGAGTCTTTTTCTTATATAGGCTCCTATTACCCCCCACCCCATCCCAATTTTTCACACTTGCTGTCTGGTCACCTTAGATGGAATCTATGGGCCCAAAGAGTCAAAGGTGTTAATATAACCCAGTCACTCTTCAATGTTCAGGAGTGTTAAACAAGGTTCAGGGGGTTGGTATACAGAGAGCTCAGCGCCATGGCAAACACACCATTTTGAATCCTTTTAACCTTTTACCAAAGTTACAGAAAAGAAAGAAAAACAGTGAAAGCCTTTGAAATAAGGTTTTCATTGTAGCAATATCCTTTGTTCATTTCCCAGTTAGCTGTAGAGAGTTTTTAAAGGAAAAATAAAACTCTTGTCTGACAATCTCTTAAATGGTATCAAAGAGGGTAATAACTGTCCTTTTTGGGGGAAAGAGAAGACATAAGTTGAGCGGGGCTGGAGCTGTCATTGCTGCTGCTGTTCCCGTCCAATCCTAGTTCCTACAACACAAACACACGCAAAAGGGGGAGAGGACAGAACAGCAAAGATAGAAAATGCAGCTTCTGTCTCTGAAGTTGACTTTCATTTGCAACCTGACTGCTGGAAAAACCCAGGCCCAGCACATGGTCTTACCAGCTGTTCTGAGACCTGGAAACATGCACCAGCATCGGTCTGTTTAGGACACTGCCTTCAGCTGCCTCTGTCTGGTCACAGGCTCACAGCGGTGTTGCAAAATCTGCAGTCTTGGTGGCTAAGCCAGACTCTTATTAAATAGACAAAATGGAGAAAAAAAGAAATAAGGTGGGAAGGAAAAGGGCATATTTGGGGAGTGGAGAGGAGACAAAGTGTCACATCCCGGGTGGTGTTTGGGAGTCAGCTGGAGCTAGTGAAGATGGTGATGTCATCTGGCTCTGGCTCTCTGGCCCAGTCTGATCAGAATGTCTCTCAGGATCAGGATGACAAAGGTGCAGGGTCCCTGGAGATGGGGGGGCAGCCATGATGGTGCAGCTCACTCCAGCTGCCAATTTTTCTCCCAGTCTCTTTCTTTCAGGACTCCAAAAGGGAGTGATGGGTGAAATAGCCCATCCCTTCATCACTTGGTCCACCAAATTAGGCCTCATTTCTGACACACCAATTTTGGTTAATTGATTTCTGTCTGGTCCTCTACTCCTCTTCTTTGCCAGTCATAATCTTAACACAGTCCATGAGTTATACCAGGAGGCCTTTTTGTTTGTAGTAATGCAGTCTGTCCATCTTGTTTTTGCTTCCTTTCCCATCAATAGTTGTTACAGGTTCTTGTGACATGCCATGAATGTTCACTCACTCCTCATAGTTGAGCTCACAGTTAGAACACATTTGTAGGGGATTCACAGACTCCAAGGCCCTGCTGAATTATCCATAATGCAAAGTAATGTGCAGGGATAACAGGTGCTCAATGAGCAGAGTACAAATGCCTACACACCTAAGAAAGATAGATCCAATTCCCACTGAGATAGACAGACAGATAAATAAGATGTGTATGGGGATAGATAGAAGATGTTTTGTAGGGTTTAATTCATTAGTGTGCTGTAAGATCCTTCTATGGAGGTGACTATAGAAGGGCAAAGGTTTATGATCAACATTTTCAAACTCAGACATTTAAATCCACTATGGGGAGCCTAAATAAATGGCCTCTTTTTTAAAGGTGCTGAGCACCCACTGCTCCTATTGCCTTTGGTGGGGGTCAAGGGTGCAGATCAGGTGTAAATCAGACTAGTGATTTAGACGCATAGATCAATATTTCAGTCTAAGTTCAGGCACCCACTTTAGAAAATTTTCATCAAGATTTTCCGATTTGAGCTCCACCAACACTAGCCCCCCGGGGCAACAGAGACTGGGCTCCAATTAAAGTATCTAACTGCAGCTTTTCAGCTTGAGAGGTGCAGAAGACCTGCAATGGATAAATGTCTGCCTACTGCTATTCTCTAGATGTCTGGGGCTGTGGCAGGGGCCTGGAAATTCAACCAGAACCCTCCAAATAGATCTAGCAGCAACTGATGACAGCTGAAAAAGTGTCACAATGGAAATGAACCATCCTTCTTTCTTCTTTATTATTTGTAGCACCTCCAGATCTCAGGCATGGGTACAATGTGCTAGGGGCTGCACACATACATACTGGAAGGTCCATGGCCCAGAGACTTGTCTGAAGAATCAGAAGAAGTACCAGGTATTGAGGGTGATGTTAAACACTGATGAAAGAAGATCAGTATCTGAACTGAATGCTTTGTCTCCTGCACTGCTCAACTGGAATCACTAGAGCAGGGCTGATTTCCACCAGCCGGAGATCTGTCCCAGATAAAACAATGGACAAATCCAAGGATAAATCTATCACCAAAAAAATGACACTTGAATGTCACATTCTTCACCCACATGCTATAAAGTGCATAAACACTGGGTCAGCTCCTCTGCTGGTGTAAACGTGCAGCTCCCCTCATTTCATGGACTTGCTGATTTGTACCACCTGAGTCTCTGGCACTGTCAGTCTTCATGTGACAGAACTGAGGATGCCAGCTAAGACCTGTGCAATGGCTACTAAAGGATGGAGCGTTGGGTGAGATGTTAAGGGGTGTCAAAGTTAGAATCAGGACTCACAATTTGTCAGACCACTCTGTTTATTAGCGCAGCGCTCCGCCAATAACATTCAGAATATGTGAGTGCCCATGCAAGGCCCAAACAGTCTTATTTATACAGCTAAAAGAGCGGGAATTAGACAAAGGGACAAAGAAATCAAAACAGTAAAATTCACCTGGGGCACAGCATGCATATCCTATTTCCTTACTAGCTGTTATCGATCTAAGGCTAATGCTTCACCAATTGCCCTTAAACGGTGCAATTGTTCTATGTTAATATCTGTATTCCTGACACCTGGTTGCAACATTCCAACAACTTTGCTTAAAGGTACAGAGAACATTACTTTAATCCTTTCTATTCTTACTATATAATTCATTCTACTTTCAGGGGGGAAAAGTCACAGGGAGAGGGGTCAGATTCCAGGTAAAGTGGGGTTTGTGTCCCCCATGAATGGGCTGGGGTCACGGTTCCACTACAGTTCTCAGGCTCATGTTCTTTGCTATGCATCAGTATTCAGGGGACCTCCAGGGATCTGTAGATCCATCTGTGAGCCCCAGGGAATCAGGGGTTTTAGGATGTTATGATAAATGAAGGTGTAGGGGGTAGCTCCCTTTTATGGACACCCAGCCAGCCAGCAGGGCCGGCTCCAGGCACCAGCCGACCAAGCACATGCTTGGGGTGGCACCTTGTAAGGGGTGGCCAATCTTGGGGTGATGGGGTGGCGCTGTGGGTTTTTGTTTGTTTGTTTGTTTGTTTTGTTTTGGCAGGGCGGTGCTCGTTTGTTTGTTTTTTTTGGTGGGGTGGTGCTAGGGGGGTTGTTTTTGTTTCGGCAGGGTGGCGCTCGGGAGGGTTGTTATGGTGGGGCAGCACCTTTTATTTTTTTGATTGGGGTGGCAAAAAAGTTAGAGCCAGCCCTGCCAGCCAGTTAGCTATAAAATGCCTCTTAGTAGCTTTTCTCTACTTGCTTTTACCTGTAAAGGGTTAACAAACCCACAGGTAAAAGGAAAGGAGTGGACACCTGACCAAAAGAGCGATTGGGAGGGCTAGAACTTTTTAAAATTGGGAAAAAACTTCCCTTTGTGTGTGTGTTGTAGTTCTCTGGAGAGAGGGGACAGACTAGGACAGGGCTGAAGCTATGCTGTAAAAAGCTTGAAAACCAGGTATGAAAAAGCATCTCATCATACCTCAGCCCTACTTATCTGAAACCCCAAATATATAAGTAATCGAGGAATGTCTAGAAAGACACGATGAGGGTTATTTCTTTTATTTCTTATTGGCCTGTGGACTCCTCTGTGCTAACCCCAGATGCTTTTTGTTTTGCTTGTAACCTTTAAGCTGGACCTCAAGAAGGTTATTCTTGATGTTTAAATTTTGTAAGTGGGTTTTTAAAATCTAGCAAAAGCATAAGTTCCAGATGTATTTTCTTTCTTTTTGTTTTTAATAAAATTTACCTTTTTAAAGAACAGGATTGGATTTTTGGAGTCCTAAGAGGTTTGTGCACATATTGTTGAATTAGTTGGTGGCAACAGCTGATTTCCATTGTTTTTCTTTCTCAGCTTTTTCCCGGAGAGGGAGTGAAAGGGCTTGAGGGTACCCTACAAGAAGGAATTCCTAAGTTCGCCCTTCTGGTTTCAGAGGGTTTTTTTGCATTTGGGTGGTGGCAGCATCTACCCATCCAAGGTCAGAGAGAAGCTGTAAACTTGGGAGCTTAAAACAAGCCTGGAGTGGCCAGTATTAATTGTTAGAATCCTTGCGGGCCCCCACCTTCGACACTCGAAGTGCCAGAGTGGGGGATCTGCCTTGACAGATGTCATTGGATTTGTCCATTGCTGTGCATAGCTCCCCAGCTGTGTAAATCAGCCCCACACCAGTGAAATCCATCTCCCCAGACAGTTCTATTTGGCATCTGTCAGCAGCTGTTCTCCTGTTACCAAAATTCCCAGCCTTTCAATCAGGAAGCAGAAACAGAACTACACGGCTTAGGTGACCGATCACACAACACGAATAGCGAATGTTCAAAGCAGATGGTTTGCGATTGACCCACAGTCAGGCTGAAGATTGAGCATCCAAACCATTTGGCAAATACTGACATGGAATGACCCTGATCCCTGGCTCTGGCTTTTGGCCTTTGGCCTTTGCACGCCCCCAGTCCCAAGGTCCCTGGTGTCTATAGAGCAACCCCAGGGCTGTTCTAACCAAGCCCATCTTGTGACAGCAGCACCCTCTCCTGCCCCTGGCACTCCCCCGCCTCCCCCCCCCCCAGCTAAACTAATTTGTGCTTCTGGGAGCCTCTCAATACCAGCTGGTAGAGGGCCCCTTATACTGTAACTCAGATCTGGCCTGACATCCTCATTGCCCCAACACACTGTTGTCATAATCTGCAGTTAAAAGGTGTCATACAAGGTATTCTATATAAACTTGTGACATGCTGGTCCCAAAAATCATTGTGTGATGTATGTTTGGGGTGGCTACCAAGAATTGCAGATGTGTGCTGGACATATGTTCTTAAAATGTGTTTGGCAGGCTGTGCCGTTCCCCTCTGGTGTTATCTGGACCGGTGATCTGCTAGGTCACTCCAATCCTTGACTCTGGGAGCCAGCCTGGCCCTGCTCTGCTGTGAGAACCCCCACTCCTGGGCTGTTCACGCACAGCCTCTGGCATGTAAGCTGCTCCCGGCTACTTGCAACCGAATGACACTAGCCAATATCTCTGGTCCCAGACACAACCCCAGGAAGCTCTGTCTTGCAGTGTCCAGTTGTGCCCGCTGGACACTGCCAACGTATACAAGTTTGTCAATTTAACAAAGAAATGCATATGTACTGCATATGTATGAGTCTCTGACACACTCCAAACCAAACGCACTGCTTCAGGTAGAATAAACAGACAGATTTATTAACTACAAAGATAGATTTAAGTGATTATAAATCAAAGCATAAGAAGTCAGATTTAGTCAAATGAAATAAAAGCAGAACACATTCTAAGGTGATCTTAACACTTTCTGTGCTCTTGCACACCTAAATGTTTCTCACCACAGGCTGGCTGGTTACTTTTCAGTCAGGCTCTCCGCTTTGATCAGTGTTTTAGTTGCTTGGTGGCCGTGGTGTCTGTAGATGTAGGCAGAAGAGAGAGAGCATTTTATCCCTTTTATCATGGCCTTTCTTTCCCCTTGATTTTGCTCCCCCTCCCGTTCAGAGACAGGTGAGCATTACCTCATCGCAGTCCCAAACTGACCAAAGGAAGGGAGTAACTCCCTGGAGGGTCTAACAGATTCTTTTGTTGCTGCCTAAGCCAGTGTCCATTGTTCCTGTGAGGCTGGCTGGGTTGTCCGATGGATGCCCTGATGAGGTGTGATCTGCCCCTCTGCTCTTGGAGAGTTCTTGTCTGGGCTTGTTTTAAGCCATGAGGACACATTTTCAGCCTTATAACTATATACATGAAATTATAACCTATAACATCACTGTAACAATTACTGTAACATCACTATAACAACCATGCTCAATGCATTATGAGCCTTCCGAAGACACCCGACATGACAAACTTTGCATTGATACCACACAATCATTTTATAAAGATGAACGTGGGGGTGTAGGCTGTTTCCCCGAGGTACAGAGTGTCACACAGGCAGTGGATAAGCAGATTATGTCAACAGTGCTGCAGCAGCATTGATTTAGCTGATCTGGTTAAGACACAATAAACTGATAGGTGAGTGCTCTCCCATCAATGTAATTAATCCACTTCAACAAGAGGCAGAAGCTATGTCAACAGGACAACGTCTCCCGCAGACATAGCATGGTGTAGACACCATATTAAGTCAGTGTAAGTTATGTTGCCCAGGGGGTGGGTTTTTTACACCCTTGAGCAACATAACTTAAGTCGACTTAAGTGATAGTGTAGAGAAGGCCTTAGTTTGCGGTTGGTTAACCAAATATATATCCAGCTAATGGCAGTTCCACCAAGCCTGTATTTTTCCAGCTTACTTATCAAAATTCATGTGGGACTGTGTCCAACCTTGCTGAAGTCCAGGTATATTGTATTATATCTGCTGCATTCCCCCTGTCCACCAAATCAGTTACCCTGTCAAAGGATATCAAGCTGGTTGGCATGATTTGTTCTTGGTAAATCCATGCTGGCTGCTAGTGATCACTCCTTCATCCTCCAGGTATTCACAAACTGAATTGCTCTAGTAGCTTTCTAGATATCGTAGTCTGGTCTATAGCTCCTTCTTTCCCCCGCTTTTAAAGATGGGCACTACATTAATCCTTCTCTAGTCTTCTGGGACTTCTCCTGTTATCCATGAGTTTCCAAATATTATTGCCAGTGGCACTGAGATTTCTTCAGCTAATTCCTTCAGCACCGGGGGATGAATAGAATCTGGCTCTGCTAATCTGAATTCATTCCAACTGGCCAGAA
This sequence comes from Gopherus evgoodei, assembly GCF_007399415.2. Taxonomy (NCBI): domain Eukaryota; kingdom Metazoa; phylum Chordata; order Testudines; family Testudinidae; genus Gopherus; species Gopherus evgoodei. Next base: position 1,349,498 of record NW_022060063.1, on the reverse strand, counting down.
GACCTCTGATGTGTTCTTTACTTATCCCAATCTACACCCTTTCCCCCTTTGTTGTCTGTGGTAACTTCGCTAATCACCAGGTCACATACCTGTTTCTTCTTTCTTACTTATTATCACTCACCCCTCTGTTCTTTGTTAATGAACTCATTCTTGTTTTATTACTAAACCAGCTCAGCGCTGTGTATTACAATGAAGGTAAGTCTGCAGCTAAATGAACAGCCTGGTGCATGTGCTGTCTTGTTGGAGGCAACAAACTTCTGTGAGTGTCCAGTGAGAGGAACCAGGCATTGCAGAGACGTCTCTGGGGAACTCAGGAACAGGGGCCTGTTACCTGCAAGGTAAGGTGTGGACTGGCAGAGGCCTTGGGAGTTTGCTGGTGGGGCAGGCCAGCTGGTGTGTCTGGGAGCTGACACATGGCTGAGCAGCAGCACAGCTCTCCCTGGCTGAGGCTGGGAGGGGTAACGCAGTGGTTCCCTGTTCTGGGTAGCCCAAGTAGGGCGTCACACCATCTACTGGGAGCTGGTTACTGTCCTGGGATTCCTCTGTGTGGATTGGTGGAGCTCTGAGCTTCCTGTGCCACTCAGATAGCGCATGGGACCATAGCACAGGCAGGATCTGGCCCTGGATCAATTTGCAGAAATCGGCATTTCTGGGACGAGAGCAAACATCTAAGTTCACAAAAAAGGATCTTCCCAATGAGTCACTGAGCCAGGTCCCTCTGGAGCGAGGCAAGGCTGTGGGATGACTAGCAGCCAGGCAGGTGAAAGGAGCCTTTCTCTGAGGAAAAAGGGGATGGAAAAATCCAAGCCGATACTAATCCAGTTAAGAGAGAAGTGCGTATTAGCGCAAACAACCTCCCCACCCCCGCATGTGACTGAGCTGCCTCTCTCCATTCACACACATTGGTGCAGGACTGCGTGTCAGCCTGAGCGTGAAGCTCTCTAACACACCATGGCAAACCTCTTTGCCAGGCGTGAAATCCTGAGCCTGATGCAGGCTAGTATGGGGTGCTGGGCCCAGCCACTCTGCACATGGTGAACCAGCTTCCTCTGTGCGCAGGTGCCAGGCCATGGATGGTGGCGGCAGCTTGTCCTCTGCTGGGCAGCAGCAGTGAGGGCTAGTGCAGCCCCGGGGGCTTATGCCCTGGTTGTAATGGCCTCTGTGGGCTATGATGGGGCACAGAACCATCAGGGCACAGGTCTGCCACTCCCTGTCCTGGAGCACCACCATCTGTCTGTCTGGACTGTGAACCCTCCGGGGCAGGGACTGTTTGTCTGTCCAGCACCCAGTGCAATGGGGCTGTGGTCTCAGCTGACTGCAGCTTCACTCTGTCTGCAGCTTCATTCTGGGGTCTTTGCAGGGGCTGAAGAACACCTAGGCTGTTGTGCTGGTGACAGTCTGGGGCTGGGTGGAGAGTGCTGAGGGGCTCTCAGCTTTCCTGAATGGGGCCAGAGCATCCCAGTCCCCCATGTCTCCACCTCACACTCAGAGACCCACATGAGCCTGCACCCCCTGAGCCTGGTCGGCAGCACCAGGAAGGGGTGGGGGTGCACATGCTGAAGGAGCGGAGGGGGAGAAGGTGAGGGTGTGCAGAGGTGGGGAGCAGCACAGCACAGATATGACTCCCTTGTGTCTGTAATGGCACAGTCCCTGCCAGGGTCCAGGCCAGGCTGGGCTCCATGGAGTAAGGACGCAAAGGGAAGGGCGTCCCCTGCACACACACACCTTCCCCCTTGGTTTTTGGCTACAGCAAGCCTTCGCCAAACAGCAGGGGAATAAAGGAGCTTGGCTAATTATTAACGCAGTCACTGCTAATCGCAGCTGGCCTGGAGCTAGCCCAGTACAGATACCCGCAGGGCAGGGATCACAGGCAAGGGTTATGGTACAGAGGGGCAGGATGGGCAGGCAGAGCCCGATTCCCTGAGCTGGACAGGCTGCACCCAGCCCATTAGCCTCTGGCTGTGACATGGCTACAGGGGCTGTTCACCAACATGCTTCTACGACTAAGCGCGGGTCTGAGACCGTCTCTGGGCTCTGCTCACGTGTGCCAAGACATCACAGCACTCAATGCTGTATACACACTGCAGGGAAAGACAGACAGACAGACACCGAGAAGGGTCCCTGTGGCACAGGCTAGATGATGATGTGATGACTTGGTTCCAAGGTGCACTATTTTAGCAGCTGCCTGCAGTGCACACTGCTGCCCATAACTCAGTGTCTTGCGAGTAACCTGAGAGGAGATTGGGGCGGGGGGGGTGTGTGGAGGGAGGAGCTCACAAAGCCTTTCACTGTCTCCAGTGGAATAGCAGCAGCTGCCTGAACAGCCAAGTGTGAGACAAGGCAAAGTGAGTGACTCACCCCCCCTTTCCCCCCAGTCACACACAAGGCAAGGCGACACTGCGGGCTGTGACTGGGCGGTCTGGCTTCTGCAGGGCCTGAGACATGGGGAGGTGACTGCTGGCATCTGCAGTCAGGAGAGTCTGAGGGAAGGTGTTGAATTTTCAGCGGCTGCAGCTTGGTGGAGAGCAGGGTCCCAGCTCCCAGGTGCTGACAGTAGGGAGCAGGGTCCTAGGCACTGCTGGCGGGGAGCAGGGTCCCGGGAGATGCTGGGGGTGGGGGAGGCAGAGTTCCATGTGCTGCTGGCAGGAAATGGGGTCCCATGTGCTGCTGGTGGGAAGTGGGGTCCAAGTGCTGTCAGGGGGGAGCAGGGTCCCTGGAGCTGTCAGCAGGGAGCAGGGTCCTGGGTGCTGCCATGGGAGAGCAGGGTCCTTGGAGCTGTCAGCGGGGAGCGGGGTCACGGGTGCTGCCAGGGTGGAGCAGGATCCCAGGTGCTTTTCTACACTCAGACTCTGTGCTTGCGAGTGGGGAAGTATTGCCTTTCAGAGGTGCCCAGGGGTGGTGTGTAATTGTCCCAAGTTACTGGGTGGGGGCTCGAGATAGTCTGTATTGTATTGTTGAAAAGGAACCCCTAGATATTGAACCTGGTCCTGCTTGCTGCCGGTTCCACCTGGCAGAAGGGTTACACTCCCTTGTAGGGATGAACAACGGGGATAAATGCATGAGGCTGCTAGGTCCATATGCATCCTGCAGACCCCAGACCCTCCCACCCAGCCTGTGCTGCCCAATGTCCTGGCATGGACCAAGCAGTCCTGAAAAGGGCTGCAGGACACATAACCCAGAACCCCTGCACCGTGCCTCTGCCAGGCCCCTGTGGGAGAGCTCTGTCCCAAGGGCAGGTTTCTGACTGGCTCTGGGAGCAGGGAGGGTTGATGGGTCTCTCTCAGGGAGGACAGGAGATGTTGTCTCCTGCCTGCTCAGAGACCTGCAGTGAGGGATCCTGATGTGACGAGGCTGCCACCTGCTGATGTACGGCTCAGGGCAGGACATGCTAGGGCGGCTTGAACCTGGGCCCTGCCCTGCCCTCACCCTGCCTCCTCTGTAGATCCATGGGCTGTGCCTTTGCCCTCCGCAGGACACCCCGGGCACTGTACTCCGAAACGATGGGTCATTTAGAAAAGTTCCACGGCATCAGTGCATTGGCCATAGAGAGCAGGAAAAAGAACGCAGAAGTGGAATCAGAGTTGCAGAGCAAAGCTCCCTGCGACCTGGCCAGATCCCCATTTCCTTCCTAGTCCTCCCCAGCATCCTTAGCCGTAGCCTCAGACTCAGGCCTTCCTAAGGCCCCCTTCTCCAGCTGCTTCTCCCCAACTCACCTCTGAGGACACAGGGCCTGGCAACACTTGGAGCTGTAAATCTCAGCTCGAGGAGACATCCCGTGCTGGCTCTGGTTAGTGTGCTAAAAACAGAATGTGCCCATGCGGCTGAGGGGCACAGCTGCCCGAGGAGGTGCCTAGTACCTCCAAGTGTAGACATACCCACAGGGCCTGCAGTGTGGGTGCAGCCCCTTCCGTGAATGTAGAGCACTGGGCAGGACTTCGGAGGAGTTGCAGGAGGGTCACTGTTGGTGCAGCCCATGAGCCAGACTCTGATCTCATGGTCTGAGGCAGAGCCGCTACCAGAGAGGCGCACGTGGGTAACAGATCAGAATCATCACAATTGGCCCTACAACCGGTTGGTTCCCTAGCCCAGACGGGCCCCAGGGGGTCAGGGCTGCAGCACATGTAAGCAAGGCCCTTAGGGGATCCAGGGGAAGCAGGAAGCCTTGTTATAAGCTATGGAGCCAGGGCGTGTGGAAGGAGGCAAGGAGCCTGGCTCATGCTCTGTGCGTGAAGGAAGGGAGTTATCTCGAGGAAGGATGAGTTTGTGGGGCTGGGCCAGGACTCCAAGTCCACTCCCAGCTCTGCTGCAGCCTCCCTGTGTGACCATGGGCAAGTCACCCAATCTCCCTGGGCCTCATTTTCCCACCCGAAAATGGGGCAATGACCCTTCCTTTCTCCCAGCTGCTGTGTGAGCTATGAGCCCCTGGGGGCAGCAACTGGCTGCTCCTCTCTCTGTGCGGCATCTGGTGCAATGAGGCTGCTTCTTGGTTGCTCCCTTGGCATTACCGTAATAACCCTGCTTAATGCTAATCCATGCCAGTGATGGCACTAATAGCAGAGCACTAGATACTGTCAGGCAAAAGCAATCTGTTTCTCTGAACGATGGGCCAAGGAGATATCGCAGGATGCTCTCAGCAGCCTCTAGTGGGGGAAGTAGGGAACCCGGGCCTATCAGATCATGGTAACGGTGGGTCTTTGCTGTGGCGAGAGGGATGCTGGGAATAGGAGAGCAAAGGATGGAAGGGCCCTGCCGCTGTATTGCTGGTGAGTCATTACCACACAGGACGTTCGTTGCTGGCCTCCTGCCCTTCCCTTTGTGTTTGGAGTCTCTGCTGTCGCTGGAGCAGCAAAGCGCGCCTGTGGCACGTGGGTCTTGGAAATGCCAAGGTGCAGCCACGCAGACAAGACCCTGTGCTGTAGTTCGCTGCCTAGGGAACCCACTGGCATGTTACAGGCCCCCATGCCTGAGCCACACAGAAGATGGGTCGGTTATGGTTACCACTAAGCAGCCTGGCCCTCTGCCTCTCACAGTAGCAGCTCCCATGTTTAGCTGGGGAGATCTCTAGTTCAGTCTCTGGTGTCGGACAAGCCATCGCACCCCAACCCCAGTGCTATGAGATGTTTGCTTTTCTGCCTCAGGCTGATTCTGTTTCATTGGGAAACAAATCTTGTGTCTTGATTAACCGAGCCTCAGCTAGGGTTGCCAATCCTTCAGGATTGGCCTGGCGTCTCCCGGAATCGACATTGATCTCCTGGTGACTACTGAAAGCAATCCAGGAGATTTTAACAGGATATTTTAAGAAAATGACATTATGTCATGCTGGAAAAAAAAAAATCTCCCGGAATAGTTTCAGTCAGAGTTGGCAATCCTAGTCTCAGCCCCTGGCTGAAATCTACAGCTGGGAATAGCAAAGAGGGTGCAAACTCCATGTTCTCATGGGGCATGAAGTTCCCAAACTGGCTTTCAGGGCAGCTCTGCCTGCTGTGGATCGCTCCAGGTCAGGGGATTTTCAAAGCATCTTCAGGTGCCAGTGGGCAGTAGGTGAAGGATTGCAGGACTCTTCAGGGCTGCCTGTCACCACCCCACTCTGTTGATCATCTTGCTGTGGGGTGGGGCTATGCGGAAGTGGGGCGTGGAGCTCAGCAAAGGGTCCAGAGGGAGTTTGGCTGGGAGGTAGGCGTGTTACACTCTCCCCCGCGCAGGGCAGGCCCAGCCCATCACCTGTGCAGGTGACAGTGTGACTCACCTACCTCCCAGCCAAACCCCCTCTGGACCCTTTGCTGACCTGGACCCTTTGTAGTGTCTGCCCCATGCAGGGCTGGGCCATGGTACAGGGAGCACTATCAGAAAGTAAATGTTTGCAAAGAGCCAGGTCAGTTTTGGTGGCTGGAATCACAAACAGGGGCCAGTGGTGTCAGCGGAGCTGGGTGCAAAGGGCAGAGGCGGGACTAGCAGGAACGGATTAACCTTTTGTGGGCCTGGCGCCAAACATATTTGTGGGCCCCCCTGAGGGCAATGGAGCATGGCATTCGGGGGGGGGGTATTGGTCCCCAGAGCGAGGGGCCAGCCTGGAGCATGGCATGGCAGGGGCGGGCCACTCCGAGCAGCCCAGTGCAAGGGCACTATTTACAGATTGGCAGTTGCCAGATGCACGATAGCCCTCCTGGCCCTGTGCTGCCAGCATGCTCCTTCCCCTCGGGGGTGGGCCCATGCTGTGCCACTCCCACCCCCTGACCAACCTCTGAACAGCCCCCCGATTCCCTATGGCCAGAGCCTTACTGGACTTGCTATTCCCAGCGTCCCCCCAGACCCTCTCACAAATGCACAGTGCCCTGCACAACACCACCCCTGCCCACTGCCTCACCGGAACTGCCCAGCACCCCACACAAAGCCCCCACACCCTCGTGCCCCCCAAAACACATCTTTCCTGCCCCCTCACAGCCCAGCACCCCCACCCCCAGACCCTCCAGAGACCCACTCCCCTATACCCTGCCTCCCGGTCACACTCACCAGCCCTGCTGGGAGGCAACTGTCTGGCGGGCTGAGCTGGCAGCGCAGCCAGGGCTGGTCCCGGGGCCGGGAATCGCTCCAGCCCCTTGGGAGTGGTGCGAACAGCCAGGCCATGGCCTGCCCTGTCTGGTCTCCTTCAGGACCCACTTGCCTGGAGTAACCTAGACAACCCCTACCCCCCACAACCTAACCCCTCGCCCGCCCAACTGGCCGAGACTGGCCAGGCTTCTGCACCAGTCTCAGGCAGCTCAGCTCCAGGGAGACAGGTGGGGACCCACAGGTGGTGTGAAGCAGAGACTGCCTGGAGCCAGAGGTGCACTGGGATCCGGCCAGGAGACAGAGAGAAGCCGGCGAGTGGGGCCGGGGTGGATGGAAAGGACCAAGCGGTGGGCAGGGTTGAGGGGGGACCCAGTGGGTGGGCAGGGCCCTTCTGAGCATGGGCCTGGCTCCATGGTGCCACTATAGACCTGGCACTGGGTGACAGTATCCTCCCTCTGCAGCTGTCTCCGGCTCCCTCCCCTTTTCCTGGAAGGGGGAGTCATTAACCTCCAGTCCTGCATCACACTGTCACCAGATAGCTCACACAGGGCTGTCAGGGGCCCAGCTGGCCCAGCCCTGGCTGTTTGGGGACCAGAGGCCGGGGGCCAGGGTCATGCTCCAGAAGCAGAAAAACTAGAAATGGGCCTGACACACCAGCCCTGTCCTTGGGGTCATTGGCAGCTGGCCTGTCTATAATGGGCCTACCCAAGCTGCCAGGTCCAAACCCCAGCACCAAACCTGGTCCATTTCAGGATTTCTGCAGGGCTGCATGGGTGCAATGAGAAGCTGTGAGCTGCCATGGACGGGTCTGTCACACAAGACCGGCCGCAGAGCAGCCCGGCCTGCCATGCTGCGTGGGGAGCTGTCTGAGTCCCCCGGGACGCTGCTCATATGCTGCAGAGAGGGCTTGGCCCACTTGCGGACAGCCTAGGGCCTCGTTAGCAGAGGATAGCGGGGAGCCTCTTGCAGCTCCTGCAGCCTGGTTGGTGGTGAAGCCAGTCTGGAAGCCAGGCTTGCTTGCTCCCGAGGCATCCAGCCCCCAGGGCTGCCCGGTAGGACACCTCATGGGAACCTTGTTCCTAGGGTTGCCAGGTGTCCAGTTTTCAGTCGGAATGCCTGGTTGAAAAGGAACCCTGGCGGCTCTGGTCAGCACCGCCAACTGGGCTATTAAAAGTCCCGTCAGTGGCACAGCAGGGCTAAGGCAGTCTCCCTAGCTGTCCTGGCTGCTTACTGTGTTCCGGAAGTGGCCAGCAGGTCTGGCTCCTGGGCGAGGGGGCATGAGGATCCATGTGCTGCCCCCACCCTGAACACCGGCTCCGCACTCCCATTGGCTGGGAACTGCGGCCAACGGGAGCTGGGGGGACGTGCCTGCGGGTGACAGCAGCGTGCAGAGCCTCCTGCCCTCCTACCCTGCCACCTAGGAGCCGGACCTGCTGACTGCTTCTGGGGCATAGTGTGGTGCCAAGACAGGCAGGGGGCCTGCCTTAGCCCTGCTGTGCCACTGACCAGGAGCTGCCTGAGGTAAGCCCCACCCCTACCCTGAGCCCCAACCCCCTGCCCCAGCCATGAGTTCCCCCAAATCCAGCTCCCCCTCCTGCATCCCAAACCCCTCATCCCCAGCCCCACTCCAGAGCCCACACCCCCTCCCTCACCCCAACCCCTTGCCTCAATCTGCAGCCCCCTCCCACATTCCAAATCCCTCGGCCCCACGCCCCAGCCTGGAGCCCCCTCCTGGACCCCAAACCCTTCATCCCCAGCACCACTTCAGAGCTCACACCCCCAGCTGGAGCCCTCACCCCCTCCCATACTCCAACTCCCTCCCCCAGCACCCCCTCCTGCATCCTGAATCATTTCTGACCCGATCCCAGAGCCCGCACACCCAGTTAGAGCCCTCGCCCCTTCCCGCACCGCACCCCCCTGCCCCAGCTCAGTGAATGTGAGCAAGGATGGGGAAGAGTGAGCCACTGAGGAAGGGGAATGTAGTGTGCGGGGCGGGGCCTCAGAGAAGGGGCAGGGCCTCAGGGAAGGGGCCGGGGTAAGCTGTTCAGTTTTGTGCAAATAGAAAATTGGCAACCCTACCTAGGGCTAGCATGTCCCCTCCACCTCCCTGTGTGAGGCTGGGCTGCAGGGAGGGGCTGAGCAGCATGGTGTAAGGTCAGCACATTGTGGCTTTGCAGGGAGCGAATTCCACTATCTGGGTCCCCCCTGCTCCCACTCCAGTCAGCACAGGGCACTGTAGCCACAGTACCACAGCAAAGCAGGCATCTTCTCCAGTGCATAGAGGGTTAATTGCAGCAGGTCCCCTGCTGTACTAGCTGACCTCCGTGGGCACTGACTGGCCCCACACACAGTCCTAAGGGCTATGGACTCCAGCCATGTTTGACCCCGTACTCCCTTTTCCATGTGGACGGGCAGCACAGAGCCCTGCGGTCCCACACCATTGACCCGGTTCTGGATGGGATGTGTCACCAGGCAGTGCAGCAGTATGGCAGCAGGAAGAGTCTGGAGCAGGGGAAATGCTGCCACCCTGTGACGAAGTGGGACTGTTCTTAATGTTTCCTCTGAATACCATGTGTTTGCCTCAGTTTCCCCTATGCATTTCTTAAGTCTCCAGCATGCATAAATGGCTGACACTCAGTATCCTGGCAACAAATGGCTAGGGCCCTTCCCCCGTTTCAAGGGAATAGCTAAAGGTGAACAAAGAGATCGGATGACCTCCTGGCCCGGGAAAGAATCAAAGGCCAGAAAGGAGGGGGGCTGGGGACGGGAAGTGAGGCCAGACGAGGTTGTCTGGCTTGCTGGGCCCCAGAATGGATCCGGCTGAGGTGTCCCGTTCTCTGTACCAGCAAGCTCTGTTTTAGACCATGTTCCTATCATCTAATAAACCTCTGTTTTACTGGCTGGCTAAGAGTCACATCTGACTGCAAAGCGAAGTGTGTGGGGTGGGGGGTGCAGGACCCTGTGGCTTCCCCAGGACCCCGCCTGGGCAGACTCGCTGTGGGAAGCGCATGGAGGGGCATATGCTGAATGCTCCAAGGTCAGACCCAGGAGGTGAACCTGTATGAGCTTCTTGCCCTGAAGACAGTCTGCTCCAAGGGAGCGGAGGCTCCCCAAAGTCCTGACTGGCTTTGTGGGGAGCAGTTCCAGAGCATCACCCGGGGACTCCTTGACACACCCCTCATCCTCTTGGCACAGGTTGCCCCACCCCGCACTTTACCTTGGTCCCCCGTGGCTTAGCTCCCTTAGGCAGCATGGTAGGCCTGTAGGGTAGGAGTCCAGACCCCTGAATTCTCTTCCCAGCTCTGCTGCTGAACTGTGCCCTAGTCAGGCCAGTCCCTTTCTCTCCCTTCACCTTGGCATCCCCATCTGATCTAGTCTCTCCTTCATGAAGGGCACTGAGATCTAGGGCTGGGAGTGCTGTCCTGGAGCGCCGCACCAGAGGGATATGCCAGAGTGTCCCGCTGTCGTGAGTTGGAGCTGTGCCATTCTTGGAACTAGAACGAGGGACTAGAACAAGCAGCAAAGAGTCCTGTGGCACCTTATAGATTAACAGACATTTTGGAGCATGAGCTTTCGTGGGTTTTTTATGGTTTCTCTGCTGTGATAAGCTTTAAATCTGTTTACATGTATTAACTGAGAACTAGTGTTACCATAATGTTTAACATCTGTGTCAAAATTCTTATCCCCAAAACTTAACATTAATGCCAAAATATTTTATCACAGATGGGCGTTTACAAGTATCTTTGTGATACGGCGCCCCCTGTTCAGATAGTCTGGTTTGAGATTAGTTTGTTCGGTAGCCAGGGTGTCCTTTGACTCTATCCCATGTAATCAGTCACTGGCTTTTCTTTCCCTCCAGTGTTCCCCTCTGTGTGGGCTCTTAATTTAACCATGTTTCTGGCATTTTGATATCTCAGGGTCTGGCAAGATAAGGGTTCAGGGGGATCCTGCACACTGGCTGGCTCTTTAGGGAGCAGTCTCCCAACCCCAGGCCTGTACACAGGGGGGAAGGATAACTCAGTGGTTTGAGCATTGGCCTGCTAAACTTAGAGTTGTGAGGTCAATCCCTGAGGGGGCCACTGAGAGATGTGGGACAAAAATCAGTAACAGGTCATGCTAGTGAAGGCAGAGGACTGGACTCAATGACTTTTCAGGGTCCCTTCCAGCTCTATGAGATAGGTACATCCCCATATATATGTAGAAAATCCAGCTTCCCTTTTGGGGTTACCTTGTGTTTCCCCCTCCCAGCACAGAGTCCTTCCCTGCTCCCTAGAGGGCTGTGATCTGTGCTTTCTGGGCTAGGTGTGTTTACCTTTGATCAGATTCACCTTTTCCCAGCAGCTCTCCCATAACTGCTCTCTGTGTTTCACCAGCCTGGGGGAAAACACCCCCTTCTCTGTCAGCTGGGTTATTTCTGTTCTCATAAACTACCACCTGGCAATTTCCTGGTCTCAACTCCTCTGCTGTCACAGGCA